>NW_011888816.1:147661-156679 GCF_000151845.1 Pteropus vampyrus | reverse complement strand
GTGGAACCCCATCTTCTCACTCACTCTGTGCCTGCGTCACTAGAACAGGCTGAAGACTCATCCGACCCCAAATTCAGAGTCACAGAGTGTTTGAGCTGAGGGGACTTGGCGACACGGCGGTGACTGACCTGGATGCCCCACGCCTGCAAGGCCCAACTGGGGGATTGTGAAAAGCCTTGCTGCTGAGTGAAGTCCAGCTCGGCCCCGTGGGTGGGACCAAGGTATCTTCTGAGGTGCAGAGCTTGGACTCCTGAGCACCCCCGTATCCAAACGCCTGCACCCCAGCACACGCAGGTTGGCCTCTGCTGCCCACAGAGACAGTGTCTTCATCGTGGTCTGGAAGGGTCTCAGAGAGTAGTCACCTTATTTTACAGGGAAGACTGAAGTTCAGGAAGGAGAAACTACCTGCCTCAAAACGCCATTTTCTTAAAATAAACTCTTAATGTGGGCATAGTTTTAGAGTTACGGTAGCGTTACAAAGATAGTTCGGAGAGTGTCCCCACGCCCCTCATCCAGTGTCCCCCACACATCACTGGTATGCACCTCGAAACCGAAGAGCCAACCTGGGCTTTACTCTTAAGGGAACCCCAGACTCTACTTGGATTCTCTGTCTTCCAGGAGACCACAGTGCATTTAGTTGTCACATGTCCCCAACCTCCTCTGATCTGACCTATGACAGCTTTTGAGTCTCTCCTTCTTTTTTCGTGACCTTAACAGTCTAGGGGAGCACTGGCCAGGTGTCCTGTAGCATGTCTCCCAGCCGGGTAGGTCTGACATGATTAGCCTGTGGATGTGGGTTTTGGGTAAAAACACCGAAAAGGTAGGGCACCCTCCTCCTCACATCCTATCGGGGTGGGGGACGTCCCCACAACATCACTGGTGGTGCTCACCTCACTGCGTGGTTAAGAGGGGTCTCTAGGCTTCGCCACCAAAAAGTTGCTCCTTTTCCCTTTCTCTGCCGGAGTCCTTGGAAGGGAGTCTGGCCCCCCAGGAGGAGGGTGGTAGGGACTAAACGAAGTCTCCCCTGCTAGACGGGGTGAGGAAAGCATCTACATACGGCATTTGGAATTCTTTCGTAAAAGGAAATCTGTCTTTCTCCCTTATTTATGTATTCATTCCGTCATTTATTTATATCGGCATGAATTCGTGTATGTTTATTTTATAGTGCTGGGGTTACAATCCAATACTATGTTATTTACTGTGTGGCTCACATTGTCCCAGCTTTGGCCATCGGGAGCTCTTTCAGGTTGGTTCCCGCACCTCTGTGACATGTCCCCATCCTTTTGGTTTTTTTTTTTAAGCACCTCCTGACTGCCTGTCACGGCGACGTGCTCCGGGCTCCCCTTGTGTTTGCGCCGCCCCCGGCCTAGAATCAGCCGTTTCACGCGGGGGCCTTCATTCCTTTTTGTGGGGAATGGTATTTAGAAACCACGATCTGAGCACCGGGTGTGCGCCTTGGTGCCAGGCCCTCCGAGTGACCGGGCTAGGTTATAAACGTACAGGCGATGCATGCGAATCGCGCACACAGACGTACCTCCGCCGTTTCTGTGTCTGTCCGTCTGTGCGTATGCTGAGTTTCATCCGGAGGTCTCCGGTTCTAATCCAGCCCTCAGGATTGGGTCTAGTCTTCCTTCCTTTCTTGTGTACGTGCAACTTCCCTCCCCTACAGAGCGAACGACCCGGCCCACCTTCTAGCATCCATTTACTTATTTGTTCAACCCTAGCACACCTGTGAGGCGATTTCAGCATCAGTAACCTGTACCCCTCTGGAAAACACACTTACCAATTACGGTACTATGTTTACGGCTCCTTTCATCGTTAGCCTTACAGTTCCCAGGCCGAACAATGTTTTCCAGAGTTTCGATGGGCCCCTTTTCCCCCAACCGCTTCAGTGTGGTCATGTCACGCATCTGTATAAAGTTTCGTCACTTAACCAGTATATTGCCTCCAGCTCCAAGCACCTGTGCTCTGAGCTGGAATTATTTATTTCTCCTTTATAGGGAGCGCAGTGATAAACATTTCCAGTAGAGGGCGCTGGAGGAACATTGCAGGAGGAAGAGGCCCTCCTGCCATTCTCAGTATGAGCCGGGGAAGGGAAGGGTGGATGTGAGCTCAAACAGTCTGGGCTGCAATTTCTCAGCCTGGGTCTGGTGATAATCTCTCAACACAGAACCCAGAGGCCCGCACGCCTTGTGTGCTCTGTAGCCCTGCTGGATGCTGGCACCCGAGTCCCTCTCCAAGACTCCCGTATGGTCTGGGCACAGCGGCCTGTGGCCCCGAGGGTCACATACTCCCCTGCAGCCCCTTGTGCCACCTCCACGTGGCTCACCTCAGGCACTAGAAGGCCTGTCCCCTACAGTGCCCAGTGACTGTCTCTGCTATGTGCTGGGCTGACCACGCCCTCTCCAGAGAGACCCCACAAGTGTGTCCTTCCTTAAGCACAGTCCCTTGGCCTTACAGTTCTATAGAGTTTCTTTATCTAGTTATTCTTTTATCATAGTTCCTAGTTTTATACTGGCTCCTCCGATGCCCTAGGAGCACTCCTGCTGGGAGAGGTTGGCCTCACCCCAAAGAATATGTCCTAATTTAATAAAGCAGCACAATTTTGGCACTTTGGGACCAAGGCCAATGGAATGAGAAACGCAGATTCAGGTGGTGGTTTGTGCCCCTAGGCTGGTGGAGGGAGCAATGAGCTGGTTAGCCTCCCAGTCCCAAATCCCATCCTTGAGTGTTCACTTGGAGCTCAGCCCTGGTGGCTCTCCCTGGCTTTCCTGTGTGGCAGCGAGAGTGTGCCTTCTGTCCCTGGACCAGGTGAGCTTCTCTATGGTAGGCTGGTCTCAGGACAGGTGAGCCACAACCTTGACCATTGGAGGGTAGGACCCATAAAGAAACCAGACTCTTTACAAATCAGAATTACAAATCAGCTCTCTGGCACTTGAGTCCAGTGTATTCTCTGCTCCCTGTCCTGGCCATGGCATCGTCTGCTCAGAGATGCTCATTGCAGCACGTGGAAAGGTAGATAGTACGCACACTCCCAAGCCTGAGATTGAAACACTGTCTAGTGCCACAACACAGCCACAGGCTCCGTCAGGACCCTGGGAAAGGCCTGAGTCAGGGTACCAGGACCGGCCAATAGCACGGAGCCTGGAGTCCACGGAGAGACTTCGTAATCCCTCATTTTATGTCTTTGTGCTTCTAATTTATTACGAAATACTTAAAACATACATCAATACAGAAAGACCGAACAGTCAGACTCGACTTCCAGCTTAAGAGATGGAATGTTGTCGACCCAGACACTGCCCCAAGTGTCCCCTTCTTGATCACGCCCACCTTCCCTTATGTTTTAGGACAAGTGAAGGATTCCCTAAGCTACACGGAGTGTGGTGTTGGGGTTCTGTTCTTCATGTAAGTGGTATCACGCTGTGTATGTTCTCCAGCAACTTGAATCCTTTGCTCAACACTGTGATTTTGAGATACGTCCATGTTGTTATATGGAGCTCTAGTTTAGAGGTCAGCAAGCCTCTTTCTGCAAAGGGCTAGATAATAAATACGTTTGGCTTTATAGACCAAGAGGCAAAATTGAGGATATTATGTTAGTACTTATATCAACAAGAGGGAAGAAAAAGTTCCACCAATCTTATGGATGAAATTCACAATATGATAATAATAATTGAATGCAATTGTTTTTTTGTAATACAGGTCTAGCAACGAGAAGAATGGAATTCTTGGGGCGGAGGGGGAATGACACACGGCACACGTTCATCTTTATAAACCATTCTTAGCTCTTGGGCTGCACCCAGACAGGCGATGCGCCAGCTTGGCTGCAGGTGGTAGTCTAATGACCCCCCATCTGCCCTGCAGTAGAGGATGGCATTGGATGACGCGACAAGGTTCGTTTATCTATTCACGGGGAATGGAGGGGTTTCAGGTGTTTTGGTATTAAAATGATATCTCTATAAACATTCTAGTTCATTTGTGCACTAGACAGTGAGTGTTTTTCTGGGTGGTAGACATAGAATTGCTGAATCGCTAAAAAAAAACCATGTGAATCTTTAATGCCAAACTGCTTTCTAGAGTGATCGTACTAACTTCTACTGACATCGGCAGCGCACACGCACCCCTGCTGGGCCTCGGGCGTATAAACACTTGGTATTTCAGATGTTCTCGGTTTTGCAAAGCTGGCTGGTGTGCAGTACTGCCTCACTCTGACTTTAATTTTCACGTCTGGATTGCAAGTGAAGTTGAACAGCTTTTCAAGTGTTTATTGAACTTTCGTTTTTTTCTCTTTTGTAAATTACCTATTTGTAACTTTCGCCCGTTTTTTAGATTGCATTGTTTATGTGTTTCTGGTGGCTTTGTCAAGGTTCTTTGTATACTGATTCACCTCTTTTTTAGTTCAAATGTGCTAAAAATAACTTCTCCCATTTGGGGGCTTCTTTTTTCCATTTTTAAGAGTGTCTTAAGAGGCAAAAAGTTAAATCAAATCTATAGCTCTTCTTTTTGTGTCTTGTTTGACTACGTACTTTAAAAAGTTAAAAATTTTGCTCTTTATATTGGGTTCTCAATCTACCAGAAGTTAAGGTTGGGATCAAACAGAATTTACTGGATATGCCGCGTCCTCTTTCTACCCTACTGCGTGACAAGGTCCGGAGATGGGGACAGAGGCTTCAAGGAATGCATCGTCAAGAACGAGGACGTGGCATGTGTTTAGGGATAATTGGTTTCTTAGGAACGATCCTATTAACAGGGGGAATTTGGGTAGCACAAATTCTAGTAAGTGTAAACGCTATACAAGTAGATTTCCTCAAAATTGGCTCTGAGGAAAACATAGTAAATTCCCCGCGTATGGAATCAACTCCAGTCACCCTGACATGTCCAGAATGCGTAAACCCTTTATTTGAACAATTATTAAGAGAAATTCCTTTTGACGCGCCTCTTAGAGATGTTATGAATAAATTACAACGAGCCAAATCACTAGAACCAGCTTATACTTCTGCTCCCATGCAATTAGTAGAAAAATTAGTAAAGGATAAGAAATTTACTTATAAGCCTGTGCCTACTGTGGAAGGGCCTCCTTTTGTGGTCTACTGGATAAATGGAAAACTCTGGTATCCACCTAGCGGGGCTAATAGTATGAAAAGATTACTTGATCCTCCTTTGCCTTATACAGGAGCTTATAATGAAGATAGCATACGTGTGGTGAATAAAGATGGAATTCATGTGCCTTATAGTAGTTTAAGTTTTATAGAAAGGCTGGCTAGGTCAGGACCTCCTTGTTGCTTAAAAAGCAAAGGAACGAAACTTAGCTTACGAAAGCAGCTTTGTAAAACTGATTTTTATAAATATTTTCCTCAATACTGCACCAAGGAAACTTTTGAACAGCTATGAGAAAGGTTCAGCTCGAACTTTAGATATAGCATAAATCAAATAGCATTTAAAAGATTTCTTCAGGCAGAAAGAAGAACAATGTCTGCCCACAAGCCAATATTTGCTGTTATGAATACTTCTATCTATCACCTTTACTTAAATCAAACTGAATTTTATGTAATAGATATAAGAATTAAAAGTTTAGATTGTTCCATCAGGTAGTTCTGTTGTAATGACTGAGAGAAAAATGTACTAGTTAATCATGAATGTTAATAATAATATACTCTATAAGATTTTCTGCTTCGCCTAACCACAGAAATTTAACTCCCTGCTACCTTAACCACAAAGTATAATCAAATGCCAAAATGGAAAGTATAAAAGTTGTACTCAAATCACAATAAAACGGAACAGTGTCACACCGCCTCTGAGTTGTGTAGTTGACTGTCTCTCGCGCCGAAGCCTTGCCCACCTTCGGGGCCCCCTGGATCCTGTCGTGGCTGGACTGCGACAAGTGGCGCCCGAACAGGGACCTGAAGGTAAGGATTTATAATTTCGGCAAGGATAAGGCTCTCGCCGCCTGGGTGCTGCCGACCCCCTAGCAAAGGAGACTAGGTAGAAAAGGGCGAGTAATCATGAGACATACAGAGTCAAAAGAGAGAAGTTTATTTATCGATATGGTTAAACATATGTTAGTAAAAAGAGGAATTCAAGTATCAAGTAAGCAGTTACGTGAATTTTTTCATTTTGTACAAGAATGTTCGACTTTAAACTTAGAAACTTGGAAGAAACTAGGAAAAGAAATGAAACTTTACTATACATTATATGGCCCGGAAAGGGTTCCTGTAGATGCATTTTCTTTATGGAATTTGTTGAGGGATGGTTTTGATCCTACTCACGAGGCCGTATGCTTAGCAAGAAAAACGGAGGAAGACCTCCCACTTAGTTCTGTAGTTAAGAAAACTAGAAGTTATACAAGTATAAATAATACTGAGCCGGCTAAGGTGACTGTAATGGCAGTACAGAAAAACGATGATACTGAGAATGAAGTTTTAGATCCAGGAGGTGAACAGGAGTTGGAGGACGAAGCAGCAAAATACAATCAAGATGATGATTATAATACATTTGGCTCTGTTGAGGCGTTTGCTGTGCCTCCTCCAACAGCTCCTCCATCATATCAGTATAGGCAGCCATAAAGGGTTCCTACTAAGGTAGGGTTCTTAGGGGCAGTAAGGCAAGCTAGAAATGAGAGAGAAAACAGCCTAGGGTGTTTTCCAATAATCTTTCCTTCAGATGAAAGTCCACCACACTGGGAGCCTATACCATTTAAGTTATCGAAAGAGATAAAGACAGCAGTTAAGGATTTTGTGGCGTCAGCTCCTTACACTTTACAATTAGTAGACTCTATAGCTGGTGAATGGATGCCACCTTTTGATTGGCAGCAAACTGCTAAATCTTGCTTGCCTCCAGGTTTGTTCTTAATATGGAAAGCAGATTATGAAGAGAGGGCGAAAGTTACGGCTCAAAGGGGAATTTTGAAAAGGCCTAGAGACCGAATAACTTTCTCTATGCTGATGGGAACTGAAGAATATTTTACACCTCAAGCACAGCTTGAACTTCCGAAAGCAGCACTAGAGGAAGTCTCAAAGCTTTCAGTTGCCGCTTGGAGACAGCTGCCCTCGCCTGAGACAAAAACAACTTTCTTAAGCAATATTAGACAGGGTCCAGAAGAGCCTTATGAGGAATTTTTAGCAAAATTAGAGGAGACTATTTCAAAAATCATTAGTAATCCAGAAGCTGCTGAAATGGTCATGAAACAATTGGCGTTCGAAAATGCAAATCTTACAAGTCAGTCTCTTTTGAGACCGGTAAGAAAAACAGGAAGTCTTAATGACTATATAAGGATTTGCGTGGAGGCTTCACCTGCATATATACAGGGAATAGCAATGGCCGCAGCTCTTAAAGGTCAGTCATATACTCAATTTTCAAAAGAAGTTCCTAATGGAAAACAGGGGAAAAGAGCAGGAAAAGGATGTTATAATTGCGGAGAGTATGGGCATTTCCAAATCCACAAAGGCCTTATCAGAGGTACCAATGGAAAGTCTTGCCTCAGAGTATGAAAAACAGCCCTACTCTGTGTCAAAAGTTTGTAGACATGGCATCAATAAGTACTAGGGGAAGATATCCTACAGCCTGTATAATTCATTACATGGATGATATTTTATTGGCTCATGATCAAAAACATATACAAGAGATTTTACAACGTTTGGTTTTGAGTTTACAGCAATTTGGATTAGTAGTTGCTCCGGATTTTCCGGAGGTAAAATCCACCATTTAATTATTTAGGGAGAAAAATAAATTCTCCTTTAGTTCAAACTCAGCAGTTAGAAATTAAATATGATCAATTATGAACTCTTAATGATTTTCAGAAACTTTTAGGAGGTATAAACTGGCTAAGGCCATATTTAAAGTTAACAACTCAGGAATTAAAGCCCTTATTTGATATCCTAAAGGGAGATGTTTTGCCTGTCTCTCCAAGGGCTCTAACATTAGAAGGAAAAGAAGCACTTATGCAAGTTAATAAAGCCCACAGTCAAAATAGAGTTATTCAGGTAGATTATGATAAACCTTGGAAATTAATTATTTTAAAAACTCAGTATACTCCTACAGCTTGCCTATGGCAGGATTTACCCATTGAATGATTACATTTACCTTCTACTCCAAGGAAAATAATCTCCTGTTATCCGCATCTAGTAGCCTTAGTTACACAAGGACGAATCAGGAGCAAGGAATTATTAGGACAAGATGTAGCAGAGATTATTATACCCTATACCAGTGATCAATGCGATCAATTATTTACCCTAGAAGATCAATGGGGAATTGCTTTTGCAAATTTTACGGGAACAATTGCGCATCATCTGCCAGCTCACTCACTTTTGCATTTTATGAAAAATACTGCAATTGTTTTTCCTATACGGCATTCTAAAAATCCTTTACCTCCGCCAGCAATTACACTTTTTACTGACGGGTCCTCTAATGGCAAGGCAGTGACGCTCATAGGAGAACAAAGTATTGTGCAACAAACAACAGAAACATCAGCTCAAAAAAACTGAATTGGTTGCAGTCATAACTGCATTTCAACAAATAAAGAATGCCTTCCATTTATATACAGATTCGGCTTATATGGTTAATTTATTTCCAGCTATAGCCACAGCTCTTATTTCTACATCTTCAGCTATTTGCGAACAATTTAAACTGTTGCAAATTCTAATTCAGGAAAGAGAATATCCATTTTTTATTGGACATGTTAGAGGACATTCTCATCTATCAGGCTATTTATCTGAAGGGAATCAAAAGGCCGATCAATTAACAAAAGTTATTTTAACTGCTATGGAAGAAGCTACAGCTTCGCTTTCTTTGCATCATCAGAATTCAGCAACTTTAAGACTGCACTTTCATTTAACTAGAGAACGAGCAAGACAGATTATCAGACAATGCCCTGCATGTGTTACTCATTTACCTTCTCTAGCTATGGGAGTAAATCCTAGAGGACTTCGTCCTAATATATTATGGCAAATGGATGTGACATACATACCAGAATTTGGGAAGCTTTCTTTTGTGCATGTAATTATAGATACTTTTTCTCATGTAATT
>NW_011888816.1:122922-147376 GCF_000151845.1 Pteropus vampyrus | reverse complement strand
TACAGGAATTCCTTATAATCCTCAAGGGCAAGCTATAGTTGAAAGAGCACATCAAACATTAAAATTACAAGTATCCAAACTCCAACAAGGAATAAATAAATATTTGACTCCACATCGTATGTTACAGCATGCTCTTTTCGTTATCAATCATCTCAATATTAATGAACGAGGGCTAACTCCAATGATGAGACATTGGGAACAAAGACATACTCCACAGGTAATGGTAAAATGGAAAGATTTATTGACTGGTCAGTGGAGAGGGCCTGATGTACTTTTAACATCGGGGCGAGGATATGCTTGTGTGTTTCCACAGGATGCAGAATCACCGATATGGATACCAGATCGGCTCATCCGGCCTGCATCACAAAAGAAGATTCCCTCCGTTGGCCCATTCGACACCTGATTCTGGGTCGCCAGATACATCTGACTCATTGACTCCGAAAATGGCTGAGATAAATCCCTCATCTCCTCAACAGGCTCAATCCACCAAGAAGGCATCGTTTCCCACCTGGGATCAAATTAAGAAACTCACCTCAGAGGCGGAAACTTTAGTTTCTGCTGGAGGACATCAACCCACTCCTGAAGCATTGTTTTTAGCTATGCTAGCATTGCTTTCTTGTCAGGTGCCGTTTGCTAATGCAAATTTTTCTTATTGGGCTTATTTTCCTGATCCGCCATTATTGCATCTTGCTTCATGGGGATCACAAAATATTAAAGTTTTCACTAATAATTCTGATCTTATGGGAGGTATATCTGATTCATTAATACCTCACAAAACATCAGACAAAATAGATTTTGAAGGATTTGCAGACGATGTGCCATTGTGTTTCGTAGTAACAGGAGTTCCATTACCAGGTTGCCTTCCTATTAATTATAGAACTTTTTAAACTGATTCACCTATGGATAATATATATAAGAGAAACACATGGAATTTAGAATTTATATCATTAGGATATCATACATATAATGATACGTATATAAATCTTACTAATTCTTTTACTTTCCTCCTAGAGGCATGTACTACAAAATTTTCTAATAGAGATATATATTGGAATTCTATAAATAGTAAACATGGATTTCCAAAATGGATTGATTGTGGCTTTAACCATAAAGCTACAAAATTCTCTCCTGTACAGTCTAACATAACTATTTATGATTTTTCTGTGTCTTCACCTAATTATAATTACAGAGATTATTTGAAAACCAAAACTGCTAATTTTACAGGACTTGACTCCACAGGAAGTAGTATACATAGATGGTTTACTCCTGGCTGGGTTGCTCCTATATATCAAAGTGCTTTACCTAAACATAATAAAACAGTTTTATATCTAGATTTATTTAGGCTTTTGGCTGCTACAAATATGATTCTTTTTAAAAGGCCTTTAGAAAATAAGACAGAATCTTTAGCCTTGAGAGCATGCGTTAATACACCATACACTTTGCTATTAGGACAATATAAAGACATTAATAATTCTGTTACTGCAGATTCATATCATATTAGTTGTAAAAGTTGTTTATTAACTAATTGTATACATTCTGGATTGCCCAAGAATTATACTGTGTTCATGATTGTGTATCAGCCTTCGTATGTCATGATTCCAGTAACATTAACTGAAGAATGGTATGATGATTCTGGCTTGCAGGTATTAGTTAAACTTAATGAACTCATAAGACCAAAAAGATTTGTTGCAGCATTAATATTAGGGATCACAGCATTAATTAGTATTATGACTTCTTTAGTTGTTTCCTCTACAGCTTTGGTGCAACAAATTCATACTGCTTCACATGTTAATGATCTTGCTCATAATGTTTCCACTGCTTTAGCAATTCAAGAAAAGATAGATAGAGAACTAGAAACTAGAATTAATGCTTTAGAAGATACAGTACTATATTTGGGAAATCAGGTACAAAATATAAAAACGCAAATGACCACTAAATGTCATGCACGTTTTAAATGGATTTGTATTACTCCATATAGCTATAATAATACTTCAGAACCATGGGATAAAGTAAAAACTCATTTACAAGGCATTTGGCATAATACTAATCTTGCTCCAGACTTACACGCATTACAAAATAATATAAAAGCAATAAGTCATGAACCATTGAATTTACCTTTTGGCGAAAATTTGGCTGAAAGTTTACGGCGCTCTTTAAGCAGCATTCATCCAACTGTTTGGTGGTCAGGGCTGATTCACATTGGGGTTACTATTTTCATAATTTTAATCATAAATTATCATTTTTCCAGTCATATTCAGAGTGATTCTTTCGTCAATCAAGCGTCTACACACACAACTTGAGACATTTAAATTAAAAAATAAAAAAGGGAGAGATGCCGCGTCCTCTTTCTACCCTACTGCGTGACAAGGTCCGGAGATGCAGACAGAGGCTTCAAGGAATGCATCGTCAACAAAGAGGACGTGGCATGTGTTTAGGGATAATTGGTTTCTTAGGAACGATCCTATTAACAGGGGGAATTTGGGTAGCACAAATTCTAGTAAGTGTAAACGCTGTACAAATAGATTTCCTTAAAATTGGATCTGAGGAAAACATAGTAAATTCCCCACGTATGGAATCAGCTCCAGTCACCCTGACGTGTCCAGAAAGTGTAAACCCTTTATTTGAACAATTATTAAGAGAAATTCCTTTTGACGCGCCTCTTAAAGATGTTATGAACAAATTACAACAAGCTGAATTATTAGAACCAGCTTATACTCCTGTTCCCACGCAGTTAGTAGAAAAATTAGTAAAGGATAAGAAATTTACTCTTATCATGACATACGGAGGCTAATATACAATCATGAACACAGTAAGCCTGTGCCTACTATGGAAGGGCCTCCTTTTGTGGCCTACTGGATAAATGGAAAACTCTGGTATCCACCTAGGGGGGCTAATAGTATGAAAAGATTACCTGATCCTCCTTTGCCTTATACAGGAGCTTATAATGAAGATAGCATACGTATAGTGAATAAAGATGGAATTCATGTGCCTTATAGTAGTTTAAGTTTTATAGAAAGGCTGACTAGATCAGGACCTCCTTGTTGCTTAAAAAGCAAAGGAACAAAAACTTAGCTTACAAAAGCAGCTTTGTAAAACTGATTTTTATAAATATTTTCCTCAATACTGCACCAAGGAAGCTTTTGAACAGCTATGAGAAAGGTTCAGCTCAAACTTTAGATATAGCATAAATCAAATAGCATTTAAAAGATTTCTTCAGGCAGAAAGAACAATGTCCGCCCACAAGCCAATACTTGCTGTTATGAATACCTCTATCTAACACCTTTACTTAAGTCAAACTGTATCTTATGTAATAGATATAAGAATTAAAAGTTTAGATTGTTCCATCAGGTAGCTCTGTTCTAATGACTGAGAAAAGAATGTACTAGTTAATCATGAATATTAACAATAATATACTCTATAAGATTTTCTTCTTCGCTTAACCACCGAAATTTAACTCCCTGCTCCCTTAACCACAAAGTATAATCAAATGCTAAAATAGAAAGTATAAGAGTTGTATTCAAATCACAATAAAACAGAACAGTGTCACACCGCCTCTGAGTTGTGTAGTCAACTGTCTCCTGTGCCGACGCCAGAGACCAGCTTACGGACCCTTCTCTGCACTAGGCACGCCTGACATCCTTCCACATAAAAGGTACCCTTTTATCCTAAAAAAGCCTGAACCAACTTGTCCACTGCCACACAGCTCGTCAGAGCCCCAGACCGAAGACCGCCCGCCGTCCAGCCTGGATCGTCTCCCCTGCACCCTCACTCCCTTCACAAAGCCCCTTAATCTGCTGGCAGTGGGTTGGAGGAGCTCTGAGAAAGAGGCTGAAAGAGAAAACTAGATTAACAAGACTCTCCACATCTAGTTAATTCACACGAGCAAAGTCAGGTTGAGAAACAGCGTTGGTGGGGGAGGAGGCCAGGCTGCCACAGTGCGGGCCCCCCACCAAGGAGCAGCAGCAGTGAGGGCGGAAGGGGCGGCTTGGCGAGGTTGCCCAGTGCTGCCCCAGCAAAGCCCTCCCTCCTCCCCACCTCTCCTTCCCCCCTCCCACACCCCTGTCCCTTCCCCGTTCCTCCCAGAGCCCTCTGCCCCTCCGTGTGACCCCCTGCTCAGACTGCCAGTGTCTGACCCAGCTGGTGGATACACCTGGCAGGCCTGGACTGACCCCCTGAGGACAGATTCTGCCACCGCCTGGGCGGGGGTGGGGGTGACAATTCTGGCTCTGGGTCTGTCTCCCTCCTGCATGTCTGCTGACCAGGACCTCCAGGGCCTCCTTTTCCTCCGGCCACCCCATGTGGTCCTCTCCGTAACAGCAGTTAGAATCAATGCTGATGCGGGACCGATTCGGTGACACCTTCTGTGGCTGGGACAGGTGGTGTCCTGTGACCCCCGAGGATGGCAGCTCAGACAGATACAGCCCTGCCGAGCCGTGTGTGTGTGTGTGTGTGTGTGTGTGTGTGTGTGTGTGTGTGTGTGTGTGTGTGTGTGTTTCCCTAGGCCTTGGCAGCCCCTGTCACGACCTCAATGCTCTGGAAAATCGGGTAGGTGACGTTTTTTCACATTCTTAAACGTCGCATTTAAATAGCTATTATCATTTAGGAATGCAGACTTTTTCCATTAGAATAGTCTTGCCTGAGCAAGAGGCTAAAGGTAAATTTTACCTGGCACGGAAACACTCAGCTGTCTGGGCATCTTTTGTTGTGGAAAAATCCCAAAAGCTCCAAAAGCTCCAAAAATCAGACCATCGAAAATCCAAGCAGTAACCCAGAGAGAAAGAGAACTCAGTTTATTACACCAGAGCTTCCAGAAGAGCTAGTGCTCTGAAAATCTGGGCAGTGAGCTTAGGGGCAATTTTGCTTTTATACCCGCGTTGTCACAGTTGGCGCGGGCTGATTCACAGACCCCTGACATCGCTATGGGCTACGGGCAGTTACAGAGCATGGGATTTTTCAAACAGGCACTAAGGCAATACATCTTAAAGGGGAGGGGAGACATCTGTCTAAACACTAAAAGCAATAGATCTTAAAGGGAGGGTGAGTTCTCAGTGGACCCTGAGATCTTTGGCCTATGCAGCAAGCATGTTTACAGAAGCAGAACAAAGGACTGATTAGAAGTGTTGGCCATTTAAGTGGGAAATTCCTCTTCGCTTTCGGGACCTCATTGCACGATTACTTCCAAGGGTGATTTTAATAAAACAGGATGGGCTATGACATTGTCTCACGAGATTTCAGGTCGCCCCTTTCTCTGAACTGGCTGTGTGATCGATGCAGGAGAGCACTGTGTTTGTTCAGCCGGCAGCCGGCACCGTGACTGTGGGGGTGTGGGCCCTAGAACCTGCAGGTGAGCAGCAGCCACAGGAGGGAGGGGAGGCAGGTGCTCCAGGTGGGGTGGACATGAGGACAGGCACAGGGCTGGGAGGGCAAGAGTGTCCGGAGGACGGCAGAGAGTGAGGACTGCGGTTTAGGGTGCAGGGGTGGATAAGGGCTTGGGGGAGGATGAGCTGGTCAAGGCTGAGGCTGGTAGAAATGCAGGGGTGGCCTAGGAGGAGCCACAAACCCAAGCTGAGCACCACTGGGCAGGTGGGGGTGGAGACAGGGGCGGGTTTGCTGTCTGGAGAGAGGCTAGATCAGTGCCAGGAGGAGACCAGGAGGCCAGGACAGAGGTCGTTAGGTGGCCTGAGCTGAGAGGGGGCTGTCAGGCTGGAGGACACGCTGAGGGTGGGGCTTTCCTCCTGGGAGAAAGTTGTGACACACAGGGCAGCACTCGGCTGTGCCCCAAGGGGCGGGACGACGGAGGAGCCCAGAGTCTAGTCCACACGCCCTGGGCCCTCACCTGGGGCTTGGCTGTCCTTCCCCTTCCTAAGCCCCGCCTCCAGGGAGTGGGGGATAGAGAAGCCGGCGGCCTCTCACCCAAGCGGGGACATTGCAGCCTCATCTCCTGGGCACGGGGACTGTACCAGCTTCCGTCACCTTGGACAGCTCGGTGTCTGCTACAGTGACTGGGCGTGAGAAGGGGAGTCAAGGGCAGAGAGCAGGGACCAAGTCATCAGGTGAGAGCCCACGATGGCCGCCCCCTTCCTCTCTGGGTCTCTCCTCCCCCCTGCCCCTCCTTCCACCCTGCCCCGCACCCCCCACTGCCCAGCCTCCCGATCTTCAAATGTTGGAACTAGACAACGCCTCCACGGCCTCTCTTCACCATTTACAGGGGCTTCGGAGGGAAAAAGGGGGTGTTCCAGGCGAAGGGGAAGGAAGAGCAGGGCCAGACCGAGATCCGCTTCCCCAAGGCGGGGTCCGGAGCTGCCTTGGGTACTATGCTCATGAACAAAACTATGCATTCCGTGTCTTTTGAAATTCCTGGGGAGCCCAGTGCCGTTCTCTGAACGTGCAGCCAGACTCAACCGACCTTTGTCCTCAGGTCAAAGACCACGTCCACAGGTCACACAAAGGGGAGCGAGCATGTGAGCCCCGGCTCTCTAAAGTGGGGAACTGCATGTCCTGCTAGAGATCAGTCAGGACCCAGGAGACCCCACCCAGCTCACCGAGGCGGCGGCGACAATGGACCAGGAGATGGAGGTGTGGCAGCAAGAGTTCCAGGAGCTGATCCAGGCAGAGAAACCCTGGGACCAATGGACCCTGAAGCTAGACAGACGCCTGACTCCCAATCTCTTGCAGCCATACTGGAAACAACACCAGCAGTCGGTCTTTGCCAGGTGAGGAGGGAATGCGGTGGTATATATACCTTCCAGAAAATGCTTCCTTATTTCTTACTGTGTCTACTTGTTACTTTTCTTGTTCTGCTCCACGCCTGTAAACTGAAGATTACGGGAGGTAAGGTGGCCACTACCCAAGAACGTTTCGCTTCATTCAAGGTGGTTTTCATTTTTATAATGAAACCCAAAACAACGGCAGGACTGCGCACGGGTGTGGGCAAATGCCTAGATTCGGAGAAATCAGGCTGCAAGGGGTGACCGCAAAGGGAAGGGGAGGGATGGTCATGACTTTGCTCGAGCACAGGAGAGCTGGGTGAGCAAGGCTCGGCGCATGCGCCCCTGTCTTGGGAGACCTGAAGCTCATGAGGGAGGCCCCTGTGCACTGAGGAGACTCCCTCCCCCAGGAGGGGGCAGAGGGCAGGGGGAGCTGAGCCACTCGCATCTTAACCACTCTACTCCAAGCTAATGGAATCCTTTTAAAATAAGACCCTTAGAATCATCCAAAGTCTCACCCTCTCTTTCCCAGGTGGGAAAGCAGAGGTCCAAGGATGGGGGTCACCCCCTGCACACAGGGTGGGGGCCTGGGGCTCTGTCCCAGGACTGGGGAAGGGACCTGCTCTCTGCCCACTGCCCCGTCTCTGGGAGAGGGTCTGTGGAGAGGAGACAGCTCTCCTCACTACTTGGAGTTGTCCCAGGCCGGGAACTGGCGCCAGGAGCATCTGAGCAAAGTCTCAGCGCTCCTTTATTTGTTTGTTTGTTTGTTTTTGGTTTTTGTTTGTTGTTTTGGGAACTTCGAATTCTGTGCTGGCGCACCAACAGAGAAGCGTGACCCAGAGTGGGGGCAGGGCCCCGCGGCTTAGAAGAACAGGGCCCAGGCCCCTTTGCACCTCTCGACTCCCCAACTCTCTGAATGACTTCCCAGCAGGGTCATCTCCCCCGCGGGGGTCAGAGCAACTTGGCATCTTCCCTTCATTTCATCCTCACGTTCACCCCATCCTGGGACGCAAGAATCAAGATGCAGGAGGGAGGCTTGACTGACTCCTTCCCATGCCCCTCTGCTTCCCCGGCCCAGACTCCAGATGCCCCTGCATCAAGTGAGACAAGGCTAGGTTTGGCCGCTATAACAAATAAACCCTGAAATATCAGAGACTTAATCTAACACATGACACCAAGTTCACCAAAGCACAGGAGGAGAGAGCCAGAGCATCTTCCAAGGGCTTCTGTGCCCGTTCCGGAAGTGGCACGTATCCCTCGGACCCACGTCCGATTAGCCAACTAGTCACATTGCCCCAACCTAACTGCAAGGGGGCTGGGAAATGGCAGGGAACGCATGGATAATTCGGTGGCTGCTAAATGTCTCTGCCAGACTGCAGCCCTCTGCTCTCCCACAATGCCTATCTCGGGTGCTGCCATGTGCTTCCCTGCCTTCTTCTCTCTCTCCATCCATCCTGACATGTATTTGTCCAACTATCTTAGCTCAGAAAATGGCCCTTCTCCCTGCTGAGTGAAGTGTCATTCTCTTGTACTCTATCTGAGGCCAGAGGCAGTGAGGACTATGGAGTTTTTCGGGCCACTTTGAACAACGAATTGGGACGGAGAAGGGCAAAGAAGGGAGAGCTGGACCTGATCTGCCCGTAACACTGGCAGACCGAGGCAGGCCTGGAGGAGGGGCCTGAGCAACTGAGAGCGAGGCACTGTTTTCCCTAGGACGCCGGACCTTGTAGGGCCCCTCGTTGACCTGTGGGTCTCTGACTTACTGTCTTAGTCCTTTGAGGCTGCTATAACAAATTTTTGAGCCCAGACTGGGAAGCTGATAAACAACAGAAATTTATTGCTCACAGTTCTAGAGACTGGAAGTCCACAATCAGAGTGCCGGCTGGTCAGCCGAGGGCTGTCTCTGTGTCACAGACGTCTCATTGTGTCCTCACATAGCAGTAGGAGCTAGGGAGCTCTGTGGGGTCTCCTATATAAGGGCACTTATGCCATTGGTAAGGGTTCCACCCTCACGACCTAATCATCTCTCAAAGGCCCCCACCTTCTAACACCATCACCTTAGAGTGTTAGGATTTCAACGTATGAATTTGAGGGGGATGCAAGTATTCAGACTATAGCACTTACCAACCCCCTACCCCTTGTATGTATTTGTGGAGGTCAATTCAGGGTCCTTGGGGGCTGATTTAATGGATCCTGTTGCCCACAAATCTGCATCTGGAGTCAGGAAACTGGAGTTTCTTGTCTTGCCTCTCATATCCACTGAGTCTCTAGGCATGACAAAGTCGCCGCATGCGCCTTATCTCTAAAACGATCACACTGGACTTAGAAGGTGCCCAAGATCCCTTTCAGCTCCGACGGCTTGTGATCTGCTATCTTCGTGATGAGATTCCTGTGGGTCACGGAGCACATCGGTGGCACGGTGGAGACAGGAGTGAGGGGCTCAGGAATTTCTTCCCCGACTAACCCATGACCCCAGTCAAATCATGTCTCTGTGTGGCTGGTCACGCCTTCTTCCCTTGGCCATATTGAGCCAAGCCGAGGGTTCCGTTTTCTGTCTCCACAGATTCCAGTGCTCCCGGTGCTCTCGCAGCTGGGCCTCTGCCCAAGTTCAAGTCCTTTTCCACATGCACTGGAATAAGAGGACATCCATGGGCCAGGTGAAGATGCGGGTCTTTGCCCAGAGGTGTCGGAAGTGCTCCCAGCCTTCATTTGAGATTCCTGAGTTCACAGAAGAAAACATCTCAAGGATCCTGAACAACCTGGTGTCCAAAATTCTGAAGGAATGCTACGGAGAAAGATTTAAGTCGATGGAGGAAATCCCTACCATCAAGGACTGCCCCCTTAAAGGGGCACATGACAGTGACAACTGCGAGGCGTGTCTGCGGGGCTTTTGTGCTAGGAGGGGGTTAGATCTGGCCACACAGTCACGGACTTCCCCATCATTTTTCTCAACAAGCTCATCTGAAGAAATCTCCAGCTCTACGCCTTCTCCCACGAGGAGCAGCACCACAGAGGATTCAGTGACAGGAAACACCCAGATGAAGAAAGAGGAGGCATTACACAGGCCAAGAGCAAACTCCAACCACCAGGGGCAAAGTATAATCCAGGTCTCCACCTTAGGTGAGGATCTATATTCCCACATAGCCCAGAATCTCACACACAGGAATGTGGTTGTTTGCTGCTGTGCTATAATCGTTCTAATCCTAATCGTGGTGGTGGTGGTGATTGCTGTAAAACTCACTAACTGAACCTCAGAAGCATGATGTTAAGTTTAAAAAGTCAGACATACGAAGTCATATATTCTATGATCCCATTGATGTGAAATGTTCAGAACAGGTAAATCGGGACACAGGAATTGGATTGGTGGCTCCCTGGGGTTGGGGAGAAGTGGGGAAATGAGAGCGACCACTTAATCTTGAGGGTTTTTCTAAAAGGAGGGGGAAGAAGATAGAGCTGGTGGTCACACGACACTGTGAATGAGCTAAATGCCACTAAATTGCTCAAACGGTTAATTGAATGTGAATTTTCATGGTTAATTGAATGTGAATTTCACCTGAATTTGGGGGGAAAAAAAAAGATTTCTGACATTTCATTATTCTCTAGAGAACAGAGACTTTTTAAAGCCTTTGTGGCTCCCAGAACCATTTAGAAATCTCATGAAAACTGAGGGTCGCCTCACGAGAAAATTTTGCACAGCCCCCCTGATGTCAGTCTGTGAAGGCATTTGCAGTCAACAACAATAGGCTGGACACCTGGGTTCTAAAGCAAAGGCCTCCAAAGTGGGGGTACACACGGCTGGGAGGTGAGGCAAGACCATCCGCTGAGGCGGGCGAGATATCCTTAAAAATCCATTTAATTTTTCTTAACTATTTCTTGTCATGTGTTTTAAAACGTATGTTAATATGTTTGTAGAGAGGTATAGTGATATACTGTATAAGGAAATAAATAAACCCCCACTTGGAGTGTAAGCTCTGTTTTTCATCGACTGGGTGGCAGTTACACACCCAGGGAGGACCCTTGTTTTAAAGGACCACGTGTGGAAATCTGTATGGAGTCTCACCAGGATTCTGAAACTGAGTAACTTTTCAAAGGTGTCTGATCTGATTCATGAGAATAATTTGAAGATTCATCCTCACATCTTTTTGATCTGGAAAACTCCCTCCGTTCATGTGACTGAAATCAAATCAATTGTCAGGCCTTTACTGCAAATACTTCCATTCGCTTGGCCCCTCCCCTCCTCCATCTGCCTGCTGCTCCCCATGGACCCCAATTGTTCCCAAAGACGAGGGGCTCTACCCCTGCCTACATCTGGCTGCTCCCTCTGCAGCACTCTCTAGAACTTTCTATTTTTCGCAACTGAAACCCTATACCCATTGAGCATCTTCTCTTTTATCCCTTCTCTCGGGCCCTGCTGACCACCATTCTTTCTGTTTCTATAAATTTGACTACTTTAGATGCCTCGTATACTTGAGTTATACAGGATTTCTTTTCTTGCAACTGGCATACTTCCCTCCGCAAAACGTCCTCAAGGTTCATCTATGTTCCCTCATGTGACATAAATTTTTGAGGCCAAATAGCGTTCCAACATGATACAGTGCATTAGTAAAAGAGCTGGCCTTGCAATCCTGGCTCCCCGTGACCCAGTGCTGACCAGCTTTCAGAAGTGACTAGAATGTGCATGTATATATGTGTACACGTTTGCACAATAAAGAGATGGCAGATACAGGGAGATGTAAAACGTGTCAACATCTCTCCCAGAAAAAGACTCGACTCTGTTCAAAGATAGGCAGAGAGGGCTGGAGGGACTGGGGGTACGCCGACAAGAAAAACAAACTAGGTAACGGTGAAAAATGGAGAGGGAAGTGGAAGTTAAACCATTTGTGAGCTCACTGAAGGCTACAGTCAGTGACTTTAATTTCAAGAAAGCATTCTGCTGGAGGGACTGCACATTGGTACAGCCACTATGGAAAGCAGTATGGAGGTTCCTCAAAAGACTAAGAATTGGTCAACCATATGATCCAGCAATCCCTCTACTGAGTATTTACCCCAAAGACTTGAAAACCCATATCAGAAAAGATATTTGCACATCGATGTTCATAGCAGCATTATTCACAGTGGCCAGGACACAGAAGCAACCAAAGTGTCCTACGATAGATAATTGGCTAAAGAAGCTGTGGTACATATGTACAATGGAATATTACTCAGCCATAAGAAGAGATGAAATACTGCCATTTGCGACAACATGGATGGACCGCGAGATAATCATGCTAAGAGAAATAAGCCAGGCAGAGAAAGTTGAAAATCACATAATATCACTTATACGTGGGATATAAACCTAAAAGGAACAAATGAACAGGACAAACAAACAGAGATTCATGGACATGGACTATAGTCTAGTGGTTACCAGAAGGGAGGGGGGAGGAGGGAGGAGGAGGGAGATAGACGAGGTAAAGGGGGTCAAATACGTGGCGACAGAAAGAAATCTAACTATGGGAGGTGAACATACCGTGTAAATATATATATGCCTTACTGTTAAAGTGTACAGCTGAAACTTATTGGATTTCATTAACCAATATCACTATAATAAATAAATAAATAAATAAATAAATAAATAAATAAATAAATAAATAAATAAATAGATAGATAGATAGATAGATAGATAGATAGATAAATAAATAAATTTTTTAAAAAAGAAAGAAAGAATTGGAAAGCTCTTCAAAATTCTGCGAAGTGCTAGCACATGATAAAACTTACCTTGATGACAAGTATTGCTACTGACAAGTAGGGTGAGGGAAGCTGGGAAAGGAGAAACGAGGAAAACTTTGTCCCTATGAATCAGGAATGCCCAGAATTATGACAGGAAAAACTGGAATCAAGTTTCTTAAAGAAACGAGAAATGAGTAAGATCTGTGGATTTTTTTAAACAGGTAAAAAAAAATTTTTTTAAGAAAATTATATAGAATTACACATTTGGAAGACCCAGAAAATATTGTTCACAGAGCTTTGGGAAATGGAAAAAGGACATAAACACATCTATAATATGCTTACTGCTGTGTCACTGGGGTCCCCAGCTGGAGCCACCCTGTAGAGAAGGAGAAATGATAAACAAGTGACAACATTGAAGGTCAGAGCTGGCATAAGAACATTCAGAGCGATCTAGGAATCGAAACTAGATCCTTATTTTTTAAAAAGAATAATTGCCCTCCGAAAAGTTATAAAAGACTGAATCTTGGCTCAGTCAAGTAGAGAACAAAGTCTTTGGGTGAAAACAAAATTAATGCTAAGCCAATAGAATACAAACCTCAGGAAGTAACACAGGCGTTTCCTGCAGTAACCGGATCTCTAAGGAATCTCCAAAGAGACATCCTAAAGAATCAGAAAAGTCTTCCAGCTCACTCCGTAAAGCGAATTTTTTCACCCTTTACAGGACAAACATTGCTGTCGGCATCACTCATACTATATTGCAGAAGGCTGCTTGAAGAGATATTTGCATAATTACTTAAAATTTATTTCACTAGCAAGTTCTTCTCACTTGGCCGTATGAAAACACCTCTGGAAAATTCAAGCTTGCGGTGAACTTGAATCAACACCGCCTCCTCAAAATATTAAGTCTATTTTTACAGAGAACGCCATTTGCCAAAACCCTTGGGAAGTCCCGCGTAGACGTTAGCGGAACAAAGCTCTCTGTGTCATGTATTCACCTCTAGCGTTTTTGCTTCGTTGCTTTGGGCCTCTATTGCCCATGAATCCAGAGAGAGTGGATTCATAAAAGTCACGAAGGACTCTCCATCCACAAGACATTATTTTTCCAGGGAAACCATCACCCCGTCAAGAGAGTAGGACCAATTACATTGAAGCGAATAAAATGAAATTGAAATGATTACCTTTAAATCTCCACCTTTTACTCTGACAGCGTGTCTCTTTTGCTTCGGGATCTTTCTTCCACAGACATAAGGTAGCATTTAAGGAAACTAAATGAAACCTCGCATGAAATACCAGAAAACAGGGAGGGAAATGCAGATATGTTCATCACAACTATAGCTATGTCCAACCAGAGAATGTGGAGGGCCAGAAGCAGACAAGAGAGCCAAGTGCAAGGTAGGTAAGGCCCTCCACCCAGCCGCCTCTGCCTCCCAGGAGGAGTCTGGCGGAAGTTAGCCGAGGTCTTATAAAGGTCATTTTTCCATGCCTTCCTTCTTCTACCTGCCATGGCAACCAAGCAGACGTGATGTTTCTGGCAGACATTTAAGAATGGGCAAGCATTAATATCGAGTTACATCTATTGGCTGATGGTTTCTTTGACAAGAGTATAAATCTTCCCATTTCTCCATTTACCATAGGTACCTCTCAACATTGTCATTTCTTTCTTAAAGCTTTCCTCCTTTTCCATTGTTCATGGGAGGTTTCAAATCTGAACCCTTTTTTCAGAGGCCTCTGAAACCAAATATTTCAAGTCAGCAGACGAACAGGCAAATGCGGTGGGGTCAACTCTGGTAACTTAGTGCAGAGGCATATCAAAGGCCATCAGCAACTTCAGAAGTTCACACAATTATGTTCAGAAAGTCACAAAAATAAACATTCTATAAACGGGAACCCCAGGGCTTATTTTGGACCCAGTCGACGCTTGCACCGGGGGTGTAGGAGCTACCTGGGGTCAACCGGTCACAGCTGAAACTAGACGGCAGTGAAGCAGCTGATTCCTAAACACTGGAATCCCAACCGCAGGATATGTCCATTCTTCCTTCAAAGCCAGGTTTCTGCCTCTGCCGATGCGAGCTCAGCCTCGGGTCCTCTTTGCCTCTCACCCCTAACCTCTGGTGAATTTCGCAATCAAGGTAAAGATGATAAAGATGAACTGGAACTTTAAATAAACATAACACCGAGAACAAGGTTTTTGCACAAAAGACTGGTTTTATTGAAACGAAATTTACATACGTTATGGACAATGTGCGTGAGAGCCCCTATCTCCCCCGTGTGCAGATATATTTTCCATTTGACTCTATATAGCATAACCTTGGCATGAAATAAAATTCCAAAATTATTCTAGTAGTACAACTAATGAATTTGAATTACATTGCTTAAGAATTAAAAGAAAAATACAATTGTTTAAGGTTCGATTAAAGTAATTTTTCCTACTCTTTCTTATCTCTTAACCTACCTCTCAGAGTTTGTCTTTAAGTTGAAGTGATCCTGTACTGTGGTTTTAGAATGCTCTTCCTATTTTACATGTGTCAAGGATAAAATACTTGGAATTATGATTAGGCCCATCGAGACCGAATATTAGGGTGTCAATAGCAACCCTTTTTAAATGCATGCCTCTGGGGACAGACTGGTTCTTCAGATAAGAGACAACAAAAGCCACCCTTCGTCTTTGGCCCAGATTAACTTCCAAAAAACCCAACTGGCTAGACCCATGCTGTCTGATACGGTAGCCACCAATGGCTATTTAAATTTAAATGAGATTTAAAATTCTGTCACACTGGTCATCGTTCAGGTGCCCAAGAAGCACGTGTATCTGGTGGCTACTACATGGGACGCACAGACACAGAACATCGCATCACTGTACATTTTGTCACTGCAGAAAGTTCTATTGGACAGCACCGGGCCAGGCCATATTGCAGTCAATTCATACATAAATATATGTAAACATATGTACTTTTTCCTTCTTAGTCACATGTAGTCCTGCCTACTTGTTTAAGCTTATCTTCAACACACTCCCAATCCTGTTTATTTTAGTCTAAGACAGTGGTGTAAAAGTAGAGATTTGTACAACTTCTCCAGAAGATCATACAATGTGATGTACAAGTCCAAATCCCTGTCGTGAACCTCATCTTTGCCCATGCAAAACACACCCTCGTAGCTCCCTCTGGATCTTGGCATCTTGGCCTTGGGCAGAGTTCTCCTGTGGTACCCATGAGGAAGCCTTGCTAGGGATGCCTTGCTAGAGATTCCTAACCAGCGTGGACTAGTCATCCTTGCTACACTATGCAGCCATCTTAGAGGAGGGTCCCTGAGGGCATTGCCTTTGCTCTCTGCTCTCGGGTGGGTCCCAGGACCCCCAAGGTGCCGACTCAAGGTAAGACGATCATCCATGCTGGCTTCCCATGACAAGCCGGACCTTCACTTCCTCCATTAGGGCTGCTGGCATACCCTGAGTGTCTGGTGCCTAATGCATGGGCAGATATTCTATTCCTTCTTTCTACCTTCAAGGCCAGATTATGCCTAAAGTCTCTCCCGAGAGCCCACACTTACAAAATTTAACTTAAAACATATGAAAATAGCAGTTTGTATCAACCCAAGGAAAATTATTCTCAGTAAGAGAAATAATGCATTAAATCTCTTTCAAAATAACAAAATAATCTCTCATCTGGCTTGTCTAATATAAATGCTCTTTGCACAATCCCTTTATCCCTTGATTCCTGAATAATACATTTTCTTAAATAGTAAATGTACATTATTTAGAACGAAGTATATGCAAATGAACCTTTATATATCAATATATAAACCTATTTATCAATTCTTCAGTCCACAGAGAGAGGTATTCATATATTTGAAATTTGAAAATCATTTTTCCTAACAATTATGACCACGGTTTCTGGACTCATCCTTAGGCACAAGCCATTATGCCCACATGACATGACCCACAATGCAAAGATTCACAGCTCCACAGAACAGGGAGATTTCTGCAGTCTTTTGATGGGTGGTATCAAAGCTGAAGGCTAAAAGACACTTTGGTGGTATAGCTGGGAACAGATTCTGTAACAAAAATAAATAAACTCAATCATTCTCCATTTTATTACGAAATGTAGCTACAGGCCTATTCCAATACACAAATTATTGCCACTTCATATTTTCAGTATAGAGATAAATGCATTAATCATCATTAAGTCAACCATCGCGAATATAGTTGTACTTTAGATATATTTAGATATAAGATAAAATAAGATAGAATTATTAACTCTCGTTCTTTTGCAATCTTTCCAACCAACTCAGACAGCTACATCAGGATCCTGGAAAATGTATGACCCTGAACCAATGAAAGTCGACAAAGTAGAAATAGATGGCCAAGAACTTGGGACTATGGGTACCAGGTGGATGGGAACACAGTTTATGGGAAAAGTTTGGGCTCTTCCGACCCTAGTAATTACTCCTTTTCTCAGTCTCGCTCTTCCACTGCTTGCTGAGTACTCTCTCTCTCTCCACAGCCAAATTTTGCCAAAGGATGGTCTATACCAATGGTTCTCATCAATATCACCTGGGAAATGATTAGAAATGCACATTCTCAGGCCTTCCCCCAGACCTGATGAGTCAGAAACTCTGAGGGTGGGGCTCGCAAGTGATTCTTAAATTCACTAACATCTGAGGACCGGTGAGGGGCTTCACCTCCTCATCATTCTAGAATCACACGAGATTGGAGGTCCATGTGGACTCACTGAATCTTATTTTCCTTATAGCCATGGACTCTGTGACTGACTCAGATATTTGTCTGAGGGGGAAGGAGGGAAAAGAGGGAAGACTCCCTGATGAAGTAAAGAAGACAAACTTTAAAAAATTCAAAGCATGTATGCCCAATCACATATAGGCTGAGTTATTAAGAAGTCACCATTTTTGTAGGTGGAAACCAGCTGAATATTGGCAATATCATTTGGTTCAACCTAACACGAATATATGAAAGATAGAAATATCATAATCATTTAGAAATAAGTAAATTAATTCAAAATCTATCCTCACCAAAGTTAATTTTTAAAAGCAAATTATTTTATCACTGGCCACAATAGATCCAAAGTTTAATACCTATTTTCTCTAACTCCTGTATTTTTACATAATAGCACTAAAATATAATTATAAATAAATTAGGAAAATACAACAATAAAGTTTTTCACAAGAGATAAATTATACAATCCAAAGATAAATTTTGACAAATAAATGGTTCCGTTATTTGTTTCATTTTTAATGTAAATTTCTAATTTATTTCATAATATTTCAGCATTTAAGATTAGGGACAGAGGTAACTATATAGACGTTTTCTTAATTTAGTTGAAAAAAGTTTAATTTGCCAAATAAATGGTATTTTTTTATTAATGTCATGAAATCTCTCAATATCTGAATGTGATCGATTGTCTTCAGACACCTACTAATGGGGGAGGAGTGAGCTCACGCTCGTGATATTTTCCAAGGGTGGCTGAGGGAACCTGACCTCAGGTGGTTTTCAAAGTCATGGGGACTGGGACCCCTCCTCTCTAAATCCACCTGCGTAGCATCTTTCTGTCAGGGAGAACACTGCTTACAAAAAAAGAGAACTGAAAAAAATAAGGGATAACTCTCAGGCATCCACACCCAGAAAGCTGGTGGCGATTAGAAGAACAAAGACCGATTTATACAGGTTTCCTGTTTCTGTATTCCTGTGTTGGGAGGACGCTGCCCTAAGCCTTCAGGAACACTTTGGAAAGAGCCGCAGGGAAAAACGCTTCCTGTCTTCTGCTCCTGTGGCACTGTGACCCCGCCCCCTCATGCTCCTCAGTATTATCATCACCCCATGGGAAACCAAAATTAAATGGGTCTGTTTACTAATCTGCCATCATCTTGTGTTTTTCCCCTTTGTGATTTGATACAGGTGTACCTCAATTTACATAAGAGGTGACTTTTCCTAAAGTTGGATTTAAATGGACTTTGAAATGGAATCTCATTTTCCTATCAACCCGAATGCATTTTTGTCACTATCATTTAGTTAAAAACTCATGTACCATTGGGAATGCGGCCCTCACATTTTAAGTGTATGTTTCTCTGTCAAATACTTGACATATCAAGCATTCACATGTACTAGGAAAATCAGATGTTTTAAGGAAACGTATCTTTTTTTTTTTTTTTTTGGTAAGTGAAAAAACAATTTACAAAGTAACTCGCCCCTAACCAATTCACTTTTTGTCAATTCGACTTAGATCAATAAATGTTGCATGAGTTCATGGAATTCTGTACACTCATTTTAAATACTTTTCACTGTGAGTAACCTACCTCTTTCTTTAAGATCTTCAATATAGGCTTTCATAAATTCTTTATCAAAGTGTTGACGATCTTGTTCACTTTCCATCATTTTATCACCATCTTGGCACTTGCTATTCTCGATAGGATTGTCCATAAGGCTTACAAATCTATTCAAGAAAATATGGACAATATCACATTTGCACCTGTGCATTTTTTCCCTACCAGTGCATTTTTAACTGCAAAAGTCCTCTCATAGTAATGTAGGGAAGAGGCAAGAGACTTAAAATATGAAATCGAGCTACATTCAGAGACTGCAAATATGCTGATCAGCTCTGCAGCCAGCCCACTAGGACACCTGCAGAACAAAAGATTTCTACTGGGATTGCTGACAACCCGTTTCCCTACACCCCCTGAAGAGAAAACAGGAAAAACAGTGTCTTTAAGCAGCTGCCCTACCAGCTGCCCAAAATAAAATCATTCATTCCGTATGGCAAAAGCCAGGGGAATCTAAGGATTAAAGGCTGGGAACCGCCAGCAGGCCTTTCACTCTGCATATTTGTACCTTTCCAGTCTCCATACTCCTCCCCTTCCCCTTCCTCACTGTATGTCCGTATCAAAGGAAATGGGTAAACAAAGTCTTTAAACTGTAGCTCACGGGAACTAAAGAATGACATATAAACGAATTCCCTGACCACTCAGGGTCCCCTCAGGGCCTTCACTCTTTCTCACTGTCCTCATCTCTCTAGGTTCTCACTCTGCCTCTGAGAGGAGACCACGCTCTCTCTGTGGGGTGTCACCTCTTCTCTAAGAAACTTTCCTTTTGACTTGGACTTTGGCGTGTGTGTTGAATTCTTTCTACACTCTCCACCAGAGAACCTGCTCTCAGTGATCTGCCCCTACTCAGGGAAATTTGCCCTGTCCTGCCTCAACAGGAGGTCGACGTTTGTGGTCCTAAATCCCAAATTCTTACTTGAAAATCACAGTTGACCATATAAAATTGGAGTCACCAGTGGATTTCTAATAATCCACTAGTATTATGGAAACTGCCTTAAGGCAGAGACCGTCCTGAGGGAAATGAGAGCTACTTAGCCACAGAGGGCAGCGAGCAGGAGGCCCAGAGGTGGACAGCAGTGCTTCGTCTCAGCGAGAGCCTTAAAGTTGTGTGATGTCTCACTGTGTTGGATATTACTCCCAGTTAGAGACGTCAACCCCAAAATGTGGTGGCTTAATTATAAAGGACTCGGATAAAATCCCCATAAAAGAGGTGTTTAGACGATGGACTACAGCTACCAAAAAAGAAACTAAAGGAGAGAAACTAAAATGGCATTTGGCCTACCGCCTTCACAATGTCGAAAGGTATTTCGATATGAGCAATAATAATATGGTCATTTCGATGCCAAATAGGAAATCCCTCAAATAGTCTTTGGTTGCAATTGTAGATCACGCCGTCTTGGGTGTTAGCATGATTCTAACTGCTTGTAGAAGACGTACATATGTACACGGCGTATCCGCATGTATCTGCCATATTTTAGCATATGTATTTCCCACTTCGTTTTCCTTTTATTTTTATTTAATGCCTAACTATGAAGAAAGCAAAGACGTTTTCATTCTGATGTGCACAGACTTATTCAACTTCTCCTTTGCAGTCTCTTTCATTGAATTGTCATCGTCCCTCCATATCCCAAAAAAAGGCCTCTATTTTATCATTCTTCAATTTTTTTATCAAAGTAATCACTGCACATAGTTTAAGATCTGAAAACGGCAGTAAACCTTTTATTCAAAGCAGCCGTCTCTCCTCCGATCCCTTTATTACTCTCAGACCCACAGGCGATCTCCTTCCTCGTCAGTCACCGTTGTAACTTAACCGTTCGAAATTATCTTTTACGGCAGAACAAATCCTTCGACGTTATTCAAATCGAGCGGAGATGTTCCTTTTCTTCTCTTCAGTTCTCCAACCTTCCCACCTCCCATGTTTGTGACCTACACCTCTACTTTTTCAACATTTCATCAGGAAATTTTTCAAACCCTCAGGCAAGTTGAAAACATTTCCCAGCGAACACCCCTGTGCCTGCCCCTCACCATCACGGAGCCACCGTCTCTGCCGCCCTCTATCCACCTCCAAGCCACCTCTTTTTCTGAGGCATTTGAAAGCACATCACAGATACCATGTCCTTTCACGTTGACATGATGTCAAGGCCGCCCGCATTCTGATCTGTAACCATATTTGGCTTTTCTCTCTTGCCTGCGGTTTGATTCTAAAATTGAAAATCAATACACAATATTTACATTTTCATGACAATCCGCTGGTAAGGTTCGGTGAGGCTTTTATATTTGAGAATGAGGCAGCAAAACGTTGGCTGGCCATCTACATATTGCAGCCAGCGTTTGCCCAGGGGCCAGCCTCATGGTGGGTGACCAGTCTTCAGGCAGCAAGCCAGTCCCCTGGGGAATCTCCAAACACAAAACCCCAGAGTCTTTCCCTCAAGGCCAGCCCAGAGGACACCTCAGGCTTTTGCTGAGCTGTCTGCCTGATGGAACCAAGGCGGAGAGTCGAGGGTGGGGATCACCCGTTTATATGAAATTTTCCGTTTTTCCTTCCGTTTTTAGCAACAGGACCCAGTCCACATCTCCCTGGACCTGACATTTCTGACCATCGAGTTTCTCCAGAGCTCTTCAGGGCTCACAGGCTCATTTCTGGGTTTTTTTGTTTGGTTTTTTTTTTCCTCTGAGCATCAGCTTATTTCATCTTCTTTTCATCAGTCACCACTGCCCCATCTACTGTGGATCACCCGTAAATGTGCTGAGATCTCACGCTGAGTGAAGGCCTTCCTCTGTTTCATCATCACTGTGGGTTTAGACGTTTTTTTTAATTTTTTCCTCATTTTAATGGGGACTCAAGAACTGTTCAATGCATGGTCAACCCACCATCATTAACATGGCGTTTCTTATTCTTTTTACTGTTTCCTTTTTTGTATTTAATCTGTGCCTTTATCTAGCTATCTTGCTATATGTTATATAGTATATATGTTATATACTACATGCTATATATGTATGTTATGTATATAGTATATATATATTATAGATATATGTAGCTGTGTACTATAAAGCTTCTTATGCTATAAAGTGAAAAACTGTCTTTACCTTTCTCTAGCCGAGTTCCTCAACGGAGTGTTAGGTCATTCGTACCTTCTCCACCAGTTTATGAAAATTCCTGCATCGTGTCTTAGGGTTGATTTCAGGACTACCTAAAAATTTATCTACAAATCACTGCCTGGTACTGCATCATCTTGTTCATTACACCTTTGAAATACATCTTGGTAAGGCAAATTCCATCACATTACTCTCGTTTTTCAAAATTATCATTGCTCTTCTTAGCTTTCTGCCTTTCAGATATACTTCCAAATCAGTTTTTCAAGTTCCAAAAAAGAAATCCCACTGGAGTTGTAATCGGAATCCTATTACACTGAAGTATAATTTTTGGAAGAAAACACATCTTTATGATCTTTTCATCCAGCTCTAGCTCCCCATGTCATTGGCCAAAAACTTCAAAGTCCTGTAAAAAGGCATCAGAATTCCTGTGAACCGGGGTGAGGGTCTCAGAGAACCATCTAAAGCCGGTTCTTGAGACAAGTGCCCAGGCTCCAGACGCCCCTGGCTCCTAACCTTGTGTCCATATGTGTCTCTACTAGGATCTCGGGTCTACTCACTTTAAAGGTGTGGATGAGTCACAAAGGGCAGTCGGGAGCTCCACCAAACGGTCCCCGCTGACCACCAACAAGCTGAGCTTCTTCAGGTTAAGCAACTCGTAAGGAAGATAGGTCAGCTTGTTCTTGTACAAGAAAAAGGTCTGCAGTTCCTCCAGCCTAAGGAGACAGAAAGGGGCTTAGAACACAAGGACGTAGCTTCGCAGCTCAGAAAACCAGAGTGAATTACGAATAAGTTCTCGCAGGAAATTCCAACTTAGTTTTTTATACATGACCCTTGTGAGAATCGGCAAATTTTAAAATTTAAAGATTTAAATAAATCGAAATAAAATTTAAATACATAAACCGTGCCGTGCCAGGCGACACGATTTGGTTCTTTTTTAAAAGTTTTAATCGATTTCCTTGCCAACCGAAGACAAAGATATAGCAGCAGCATAAAAACAAATTGCTTAATATACACTAGGCTGCGATGGGGCCTAAGATATCGATAAATTCCTCCAGGGTCTGCCTCACTCCCAGGGGGATAGGGCCTGGGAAAGAAATCATACTAGAGTTGGAGTGAAAATAAACAAATTTCGGCAGCATATTTCCTTTCGTATGTCTTGAAAGCACAGTTAGTCCTCTCTCATTAATTTTTTTTCTCATCCTATTTTCTAACTTTAAAATTAGAGGAAATCTGCAGATTGAAAAGAAAACAAGTAAACTATGTTCCAAATATGTTCTGTTCTGTTTTCCATTTGATTCTAACTCGATGATCCCTCACTCCAGTTTTTTCTTTCATTCATTTGCAAAGTCTCACTGACCCCACACACGTTTCGCAAAGTTCTCTTTGTGTTTCAAGCTAAACAATTCCCATTTAGTCTCACAAACCCAGAAAGCACCGATATGCGTCATGTGTACCAGGAGAAGAAAAAGGTCATCGAGATGGCCTTCGGGGATGGGGACTAAGCCATTTTTGCCGTCTGTGTCATGACAGCTTACTTATGCTGCTCCGTAAAGAAGACTGTGGATTCGTAGAAGCCAGAGATTTTGTTTCATTCACTTCAAACCCAGCCCAGTCTCCAGACCTGCCTAATAATATCGGTGGAATGAATGAATGAGTGAATCTTACATGATTCAGTGTAATAGCTATTTTAAACAAGAAATAGCTATAAAGATATAATTTGAAAATCTTTCTAAGTATATCAATTTTTTTGAAAGATTATGTATAAGAAATCAATTAAACTAATTAAAATTATCCTCGATGACATTTTAAACAAGGAGTGATAGGTTTCTATTCCACGTATAATAATATTTTTACCTTCTCCTTCTATGGAGTAAAGGCAAGTTAATGATGCCATTCTACTGGGAATCGAAGAAAATGAAGATGTGTTCAAATGCACATATATATCCACATATATGTATGATGTGGACTGGAAATTGTCTCATTATTTAAAGACCCAAACACATTTCCTAGAAACAATGAACTCCGGCAAATTCATTGACTTCAAAGAACATTCATGTGTTCTGCATGCTTAAAGTGGTACCCGTGTTTAAGACGTTGGTGACTAATTCATACACCTCACCTTCAGAATGCAAGTAGCTACCTGTCTATATCTTGTGGCAGGTCATTCAGGTTATTGTTGCTGATATCCAACCACTGCAAATTAGACATCCTGAGGACACAGATCGGGACACTGGAAAACTTGTTCGCTGAGATATCTACGAATGTGACTTGCTTCAAATTACTTAACTAGAAAGGAACAACAAAATATTCTAATCACTTTTGTAAGAGTAGGAATGAAGCTCGTCTAATAATTTTTAGACTGACGTTTCTTCCCAAAGACATTTCTATGAATATTTGCAAAACAGATCAAGACGGAATGTATTTTGGACCACTGTGCGACATGTCGGGGGTGCTGAGATAAACAGCCCGTGGTGGTTGCCCTTGAGGAGCTGATGCTTTTACAGAAAAGCGATGCAATTTTACACAGTAGATGGGCAAGACGGAATTCTTAGGAGTGATGGAAATATCCTAAAACTGAATGGGTGCAATGTGTATTTATAACAGGTGAATTTTAC
>NW_011888816.1:116635-122872 GCF_000151845.1 Pteropus vampyrus | reverse complement strand
CGAAGAAAATGAAGATGTGTTCAAATGCACATATATATCCACATATATGTATGATGTGGACTGGAAATTGTCTCATTATTTAAAGACCCAAACACATTTCCTAGAAACAATGAACTCCGGCAAATTCATTGACTTCAAAGAACATTCATGTGTTCTGCATGCTTAAAGTGGTACCCGTGTTTAAGACGTTGGTGACTAATTCATACACCTCACCTTCAGAATGCAAGTAGCTACCTGTCTATATCTTGTGGCAGGTCATTCAGGTTATTGTTGCTGATATCCAACCACTGCAAATTAGACATCCTGAGGACACAGATCGGGACACTGGAAAACTTGTTCGCTGAGATATCTACGAATGTGACTTGCTTCAGATTACTTAACTAGAAAGGAACAACAAAATATTCTAATCACTTTTGTAAGAGTAGGAATGAAGCTCGTCTAATAATTTTTAGACTGACGTTTCTTCCCAAAGACATTTCTATGAATATTTGCAAAACAGATCAAGACGGAATGTATTTTGGACCACTGTGCGACATGTCGGGGGTGCTGAGATAAACAGCCCGTGGTGGTTGCCCTTGAGGAGCTGATGCTTTTACAGAAAAGCGATGCAATTTTACACAGTAGATGGGCAAGACGGAATTCTTAGGAGTGATGGAAATATCCTAAAACTGAATGGGTGCAATGTGTATTTATAACAGGTGAATTTTACGGTATATAAATTATATCTCAATAAAGGCGGGGGTGGGGGTGTACGAGAAGTACAAAGAGACCAGCCTAGGCTGTTGTCCCAGTCCAGATGACAGACAACACGGGCCTGGACTAGGCTGTTGGTGGAAAGGTGTGGGGCAGTGGTCAGATACTGAACAGGCTCTGGAGGCTGCTCGGCAGGGCTGACTTACGGAGTGGACATGGGGGGCGAGCAAGAGCGGTCACAGATGACCTGGCTTACTTCCAGTCTGAATGTCTGAAAGAAGATAGAGTCACTTTCTAACTGGGGAAGACTGGGGACTGACACTTGTTTAGGGAATCCTGACTGGCTGTGCCTCTCACTGGGACCACCATCTGGCATTTCCTGGGGCGAGATGGATGCTGAGAGTAGAAGCAACCACTTCCTCTCGCCTAGGAGTTTCAGGAAAGGAGATGAGCACCCCTTCTAGGACTATGGGCAGCGGCCAAGGCCTTGTCAGAACCTCCCCAGCAACACTAGTTTTAGCCTGTTCATTACCAGAAGACCGTGGTCTTTATCTCTCTCCTTGAGTTTTATGCGGCAATAAAACCTGTTCGTTTTCATCTGCTCCATTTTATCAGACAATAACTTTAAATCATTTCTCCAATGAATACAGACCAAAAGGAACTAACGAATATTTTTTAATTAATGGACTTCTTAAATCCCATCTGTAGGACTACTTTAGTTATCTGCAAGTTTTGGTAAGAGTATATAAAACTTTTTTTAAATTTTACCCTCCTTATTTATTCCCAGCTGTTTCCAATTTATTTCACCATTGTGGACAAATAAATCAGGATCTGCATTACAGCCAACAGGCATCATATACTGAGTTTTTATTTAATAAATATGTGAAATAAAATCTCTAATGAGAAATAAAAATATCTTATGTGAAAATAGGACTTTTTGCCTAGTTTTCCTTTGATGGCATTTCTGAACTTAAATTCAGGTCCTGGCCTGGTGTAAGAACACTTTAAAGACCTTATAATAGCTGGTAAAGGGTGATTGAAATGTCAGGAAAATGTGATATAATAGAGACAAACTTCATCTTTTAAAATTTCTTCCCCATATTATAGGCCATTCCATGTCGTAAATCATAGGGCAAAAATGTGTACTTTCTTACTTCAAAGGGGAGCTCGGTTAATTCTAGATTTCCAGAACAATCCAGTTTCTCTAGATTTTCACAGTCTCCCAGTTCCGGAGGAATGCTCCTCAGATGGTTGAAACTCACATTGAGTTCTCTGAGTTTCTTCAAACGGCCTGTCATCAGAAAAAAAAAAAAGAAAGAAAGAAAGAAAGAAAAAATTAACATCCACAGTGTTGGTCCTTTAAGGTCTACTAAGAACAACACCACAAAAAAAGATGTAAAACGTTTGTATACAAGATGGCGGGGACTGTATTAAACATAATTTTATATTTGTTTTTTAAGCATTTCCTATTAAACGTCTGCTCATCATTTATCCTGAGCCTTTTGGTCCTTGATCAGAGCATTTTTTTTCGCTTACTCTTTACCTGTTTAGCCCTTCTTGAAACTATAGGGGAGGTGATTGCAGGTGATTTGTCCTCCAAAAAGCTTGGGTCAGGCGCCAGCGCCACAGAGTGCAAACCCTTTCGCAATTAGATGATGATTGAAATAACAGGCAAAGCCTTGGATGTGGTACAGCCCCCAGGAAGCACGACGACCAGATACGGCCCGTTGGTGGGCTCTAACGAGAAGTGAGCTAGGTACCAGAATGTGCACAAAGCTTTATGTACCTGTGGAATAATTCAAGCAAGTAGACCATTTATAGACTGCATGGAATTCATTTATCTTTGGCTTCAAATTTACATTGACTGAATTAATTGCTTTTTAAAGACTATGCTTTAAAAAATTAAAGTCCCTTTCACAGGCAGGAAGTGCACATGCTAAGAATAATTGTATTGATGGAGAAACACTGCATTCCAATTCTGTCTCGACTGAATAAATACATAGCCAGTTCCAAACCAAAAACTAGCACAAGAGCAAATATCGTTAATATTCAAAAAAAACATATCATAAATGTTCTAAGGCATTGAACACTTTAGCGCTCTTACCCTAATTTTTTAAAATTCGGAAACCAACATTTTTGTTTACTGCTGCAGAGTAGGCAGTCGGCATACAAATTTCTTGCCATTTTATAGATGAGAAAGAGAAGACGGTATATTGAAGGCAGGGCCATTTCTGAGTCTGTTTTGTTGGTCTCATCATTCGTTGGAAGATAATGGTAATGCTGTGACGTCAGCGGTCCCTCTGACGTGCCCTGGTACACACTGCGAGCCTCCTAGTCGGTACAGCAGTCTAGGCAACAGTGGTCATGGGGCTAATACACAATACAGACTGTTTCTCTTCTGGAGAGGACTAAGGGGCCCATGACCACTGTAGGGGGTTCCACAGCCATGCGAGGATTCTAAAAGTCTGCAACGCAGAAAAGGGCCGTCGCCCAACCATGCTGGCGCCCTGGTCTCGGACTTCCGGCCTCTAGAACTGTGAGCATTAAATTTCTTTCATTTTCTAGTAAGCAGTAAGCAAGGCGGCTGTTCGTCAGAGGCTATTTCTACAGCTGAAAGAAAATGAACGATAAGCTTCTAAACACAGCATTGCTTACTCGTGAGACCTCTAGTGTCTGAGCAACTGGCAAATGCCTGTATGTGCTGAGTTACGCAGGTGAGATGGTGGCATCGCCACCTGAAGGGGACACTGCGGGGACACGGACTAGCAGCTCTGGGAACACAGGAGACCGCCCTGCCCGGCAATTTCCGGGGGCAGGAGGAGGAGGAAGCAGTTCTCACAGCATCACCTGCCCTCCAGACCAGAGCCCCGAAGGCTCCTGCTGAGTAACATACCAATTTCAGCCGGAAGATGGGAGATTTGGTTTTTTTGCAGATCCAGAATTCTCATCGCTTCAAACAACTCAATATAGGTAGGAATGATTCGAATCAGGGTATTGTTTATGTGCCATTCTTCCAGGTGTGTCTGCTCCTTCAACGAATCTGGGAGCTCCTGAAATAGGTGAATCACAGCAATCAGCACTAGGTCCTCGAAATGGCAGAGGTGAGCGGCAGCGAGCGCAAAGCCAAGGCAAATCTTGTGTTTATTTTAAAAAACCAGAAGCGAGAACGTTAGTCTTAACTGTCAGCTCTCCAGCCATTTCAAAAAGAAAGCAGAGACACTGTCTGCAGTTGTCGTTAATCCCACAGTAACTGATTAGCCTGATTTTAAAAATGCCGTGAGTTCATGATGTCATTAAAATCGAACGCCTAGTGAACACAGATGACCAGGCTCACGCCCATAACCATGACATATCTTACTCAGAACATACCAATTGAACATCTTCTAAAAATAAAATCTGTCCACGTATTAGATTTTTAAATTTGTGCTGCATTTCCCTTTCTCTGTAGTTGCCTTTAAAAACACTTGCTAAACATCTAATATTCCTGGGCCAAATTTCTCGACGTTTTTATGAGCCTATAGGAGGGAACGAGCTCCAGATCGACAGCGAGGATTCCACCACCGGCCAAGCTCACCACCTCCCTGGGCCTTCGCTTCTGAAGTGACAGAGAGGAAGGCAAAAGTCCCCAAGGCCTCCCTTCCCTCAAGTGTTTTGGGGTAAAATTGTAACGGTGCCGAAAAGTACTTGAGGGGGGCTGTTTGTTCTGCTGAAGAGATTCAGTTCTCCACGTGTTTAGGAGCCCTCTCTGCAAGCAAGGTGCGCTTAGCACTGCAGGGTTGGAACAAAGATGAGGACAGCACGTGAGTCCCCTGACCTTGCAAAGCTGACCACAGCAGACCCGCGGGGGGGGGGGGCAGACCCCCGGGGCGGGGGGCGGGGGGAGGGGGGAGGTGGCAGTCAGAAAGTCCGGTGACCCTTTTGCTTGACAGTCGGTACTTATGATGTGCTTTATGATCATTGCTATTGGATACACAGGTTGAACTTTTAACTTATAAAAGAATTTTCACCTCGAATATGATTTCACATTAGTCCCGTAAGATAAGCAGAGTGGGCATTACTCAGACCCGTTGAAAGAGGAAACCAAAATTCAAAGACGTTGAAATGAGTCACTTAGTGTAAAATGAAAATGCAGCCCCCTTCCTAAAAATTATCAAGAATTTCAAGACAATGACAGCAGAGCATTCGACCAAGCACAGGGCCCTGTGCAACCGCCCCTGGCACCCAGCCTGGCACCCAGCCCCGGACAAACCACCCTGGCCCCTCCTGATCTGACTGCAACCCACAGCACACCGGGTGGTGTCCTCCTGCAGCTGAGACAAATGAAGAGCTGGGCCACAAGGGAGCTGACCCCAGGCTCCGCAGAGATGGAGGGCAAGTCCCAGAGAACCTCGTCACACCGAAACAGACAATAGCCTGAGTTCGCCCACCTGTGGCACACCCAGATGCCACCCCGACCTGGAGGGGGCAGGTCACGGGCAACCCTGGACATGCCTCTCCAAGCAAAGCAGCAGGTTGAGGGGAGCGAGCGCAGAAAGTACCTGTGAGCACTTGGGGAAAGAACGCGGGGACATCTTGGTCCTGACCTCAGGACCTCAGGAAACCCGGCTAGCTGTCTGAGGAAATTCTGCTGCTGCTCCACAGCCGGTGACAGGTCAGCAAAGTCACCACCCACTGCGGGGAGTTAGCTTAGTGAAAGGCTCCACTGGTTTTAAAAAAGAGGGGTGTGGGCAAGCGTGTATTTTAAATGTCTGGAGGAAAGGCAGCAGCTCGAAGCATTTTCAAGGCTATGCATCCTGGATCCAGCCTGGGAGGGGATCCAAGAGGACCCCGCTGCTCTTGCACGGAGGAGGAGACGAGAAGACCCGGTTCGGAGCAGATCCCCTCAAGCGGGAGCGCTCACGCGGCCACGGTCAAGGCCGTGAGCTCACCTGGGCAGCGGACACCAACCGCCGCGCTGCACGCAGCGTCCGCCGGCTGCAGGTACAGGATACACGTGGACTCACCTGCCAGTGCTCCCCCGAAAGTTCAAACACAAACGCGCTGCTCCGTTTGTCTCTCTCCTTGGAAAGTGGACTCTGCTTTAGGAGAGAATTCCTTTCGATCTTTTCCAGAAGCCTCGCGCTCGTGTCTACGAAGCCATTCTTACAGTACACGGCCTGGGGGACGCCTTTCTTTCGGCACTCCGCCACGAAGTCCCACTCCTGCTTTATCCTAGAACGCCCAGCAGAGGCCGCAGTTACTGTCCAGGTCATCGCCATCCCCCATCTGGAGAAGGCCGCCTGGGTGCGGGCTTGGGTGCGGTCCTTCGCGCGGCCCGCGATTTCCCGCGCCCCCCGGCTTTTGCCCAGCTCCCCTTTCTTGTTTCCTCCGCGGTGAGGAATGTAGAAGAAACCCTTAAACTCCGAGAGTTGTGAAATATTAGCAACTTGACTAAAAAAGTAGAGGAGGTGAGTCGAAAGGAATTCCCAGCCAAATTTCCTCCCCGAATTACCTGTGCATTTGACTAATTACAATTTCCTTGGAGAGCATGTGGTGCCAACCCAA
>NW_011888816.1:105732-116240 GCF_000151845.1 Pteropus vampyrus | reverse complement strand
CTGCTGCTGCTCCACACCCGGTGACAGGTCAGCAAAGTCACCACCCACTGCGGGGAGTTAGCTTAGTGAAAGGCTCCACTGGTTTTAAAAAAGAGGGGTGTGGGCAAGCGTGTATTTTAAATGTCTGGAGGAAAGGCAGCAGCTCGAAGCATTTTCAAGGCTGTGCATCCTGGATCCAGCCTGGGAGGGGATCCAAGAGGACCCCGCTGCTCTTCCCAGGACTCCGCTGCCTTGCACGGAGGGGGAGACGAGAAGACCCGGTTCGGAGCAGATCCCCTCAAGCGGGAGTGCTCACGCGGCCACGGTCAAGGCCGTGAGCTCACCTGGGCAGCGGACACCAACCGCCCGCGCTGCACGCAGCGTCCGCCGGCTGCAGGTACAGGATACACGTGGACTCACCTGCCAGTGCTCCCCCGAAAGTTCAAACACAAACGCGCTGCTCCGTTTGTCTCGCTCCTTGGAAAGTGGACTCTGCTTTAGGAGAGAATCCCTTTCGATCTTTTCCAGAAGCCTCGCGCTCGTGTCTACGAAGCCATTCTTACAGTACACGGCCTGGGGGACGCCTTTCTTTCTGCACTCCGCCACGAAGTCCCACTCCTGCTTTATCCTAGAACGCCCAGCAGAGGCCGCAGTTACTGTCGGGGTCACCGCCATCCCCCGCCTGGAGAAGGCCGCCTGGGCGCGGGCGCGGGCGAGGGCGCGGTCCTTCGCGCAGCCCGCGATTTCCCGCGCCCCCCTGCTTTTGCCCAGCTCCCCTTTCTTGTTTCCTCCGCGGTGAGGAATGTAGAAGAAACCCTTAAACCCCGAGAGCTGTGAAATATTAGCAACTTGACTAAAAAAGTAGAGGAGGCGAGTCGAAAGGAATTCCCAGCCAAATTTCCTCCCCGAATTACCTGTGCATTTGACTAATTACAATTTCCTTGGAGAGCATGTGGTGCCAACCCAAGTTTTTTGAAAATGCAAGGCCACGAGAATTTGCCGATCTTTCAAGAACGTTTGGGTAGGTATGTGTAGGCAGCCCCAGTTTATGAAATACCCGACTTTAGAAGGTCATCCGTCAGCCACCTTGGGAAATTTCACCTCCGTAGGTGAACCTGGTATTCGTGAACTCCAGGTCCACTCAGACACCGGAGCTGGCTCAGGACTCTTCCCCTCAGTCCCTTCTTGTTGCTAATTTTCTGACCTATCATTTCATAATTTTCCACATTTGTTCCTTATCCCCCCAACTTGATCATGAGCTCGATGATGACTGTGGACCACGTTTTGCTGCCTCTGGATGCCAATTAAGTCGTCGGAACAGTGTTTAGCACGTGATGGGCTAAACCCGGTACTTTGAATCCAGGAGTCCTTCCATTTAGGGATTCGATATCTGCTTGGCGCCTTGAACAGGCTAATATTCTGTGCGGTATAGAAACAAGATTCGTGGTCGTTTTCAATCGAACCTATCAGACGCATCCCTTATCCCAAAATAGGTAGCCAGCCTTTGACAGGAATTTGGTGCATTCCATGCTCAGGAACTTGGAGGCAGGCAGGATGCAGGGCTTCTAGAAGGGAGCAATTTTAGAACCAGGCTGTACATGCAGCCCTGGTCTGCGCATGGCCCGAAGCTGTATCGATGCTAAGTAGCAGGTGAAAAGAAGTTCTAGGCTTGGCCAAACCCTCTATTCGCTGACCGTCCCAACTCGGACAAGTTACTCAGGTCCCAATTTCCTTGTCTTCAAATTGGGGACAATGATAACCATTTGGATGCCCACAGTAGCAGCTTAATTATCAAGCATGATCAGAACAGGTATTTGTTCGATCCAAATAGTTCATAAGAGTGGAGAACCAAAAATAAAGAGCCATTTGCACCTTACGCATTTTGTTTTTAACTTAAAACATAGAAATGTATCACCATTTGCCAACTTGATATAGGGTCATGGACTTTCTTCGAGAATGAAGAAAGTCCCATTCTGCCTTTTGTAAATAAACCACACCCATAATGCACCATCCAAGAGTTCCAGGTTCAATTTCTTCACAGGGAATGAAAATTACAGACACACCTGGCAACCTTTCTACCTTGTCCTGCTTTCGTCAGTACGGTGTTAATTCAATTGTCGTTCATATTTATCACAAATGTAGTTTTTCCAAAGCACTCGACTTAGTAGTTTTCATCTACACAATAACTCTCTTTGACTCGTACTTCATGAGTTTACATAAGAGTAGTCCAATTTCATCATTGCAATCTGAAAAGAAATGGCATCACCACGGTGAACCTTATCTCGCATTCAGCTCACGGGTGGAGGCTGGAGTGTATGACCGAACAGCCATCACATGCTCACACAGGCATGGAGGGCGGCAGCAGCCCAGGGAGTGAGCTAAGCCGTCATCTACGGAACTAGCCGTAGAGGAATTTATCATGTCATCACTGTCTCCTCCGTGCCTAGCATGCTGCCCAGGATGCATGTGGGATCTTACAGCTCTGGGTGTTACTTTATAGGAATCGAATGTTCGTTCTGACAGCGCGAAGGTTCTGAAGTCCACTGAGCAGGTGTCATTGACAGTGAGGAATCCCGGAAGCAACCCCCTGCACACCTCAAAGCTCACCTGCCCTGGTCCCTTTCTCTCAAGAAGCTACAAGCAAGTACAGAAAAATCACGTACTTTTCCAAGGCACTTTTCTCGAGCCTTTCTGCCTCCTTCTTCTGCCAAGCTTTGTGCTTCTTGACACGGGTTTCCCACAAGCCTCTGATGACGGAAATGTCGAATACGACCACTTTATGCCCCATTTTGGGAGCATGAAATTACCTATTTAAAAAATATAGATGCGTCAGCTTCATACACACACTGAAGAAAACAGTTTAACTATGAACTTTAAACGGAAACGTGAATGCATCAGTTGTCCTAAGTAGTGGTAAAATGCCTCCTCCCTTCCAAGAGGCAGTTTGCTAATATTCTTAGTCTGATAATCTTCTGTGTGAGTCAAAGTGCAGCGCTCACCCTGGAGTCGGCTCCCCCGTCAGCTGAAGGCCCCTGGGGATTCCTCGGGCTTCATGGCTCCACATTCTATTGAGGTTACTAGCATCTAATCTTCCCAGTAGGTTGTAACATACTCAAGGGCAAGTTTGCTGAGTTAACCAGAAACACACACACACACACACACACACACACACACGCACGCACGCACGCACGCACACAGAGTTATCTGAGGCTACACAGTGGACACGATTAAGTAACAAAAGCACAATATTGTGCCAAGCCCCCCTGAGCAGTTTCCAACCTGGGACTGACCACACAGCCTGGGGACATGTTCTGTGAGGTTCCCCAGCGATGTAAATCCTCACGAGCTGCTGACCTCTCTTTATGTAATTTTCCAAGTGCGAGGAAAGTCAGACTCACATCTGAGTAAGTGAGACCTAGCATGGTGCCGGGCACATAGTAGGCCCTCCATAAATGTTTACTGAATTAATAAGTAAATGAATGAATGAATGAATGAATGAATAGTGAATAAAAGATGTGCATCCAGATGGCTTCGCTCTCGGGCCTCCCGGAGCTTTCTCTCTTCTTTTTCCCAGTTCATTTTTACTTGTTTGTTTTAAGTGATTATCTGCTCACTGAAAAAAAAATTATCAGGACATAAAAGCGCATTCTAATGTTTATTCCACTGAGCTATATTTATTTCCCTTGTCTAAGTAAAATAGCTTTCTAGAGATCGTTTTAAACTCCCCCTAGCTACAGCGTCGAAATCTAGCTAAACCCATCCCCATCGGCACACACACACACACACACACACACACACACACACACACGGAGCGTCGGCTGGCAAACAGCAGGGCTGAGACATATTCCCTGCTCTAACTCCAGACACTTCTAACTAGCAGTCAGTGAGGAGGCAAAGCCAAACAGTTCATCTTCTGACTCAAGCGCGTACTCTCCGCTCATGACTTGCCAATGTGCTGGGAACACGGGCTTGCATTTGGGCAGCTGAACATTTGCAGTCCATAATTTTAGTGTAAAGAGCTGAAATGCTGACCCCAATTTATTCCTCTATTTTTTTTTTTTAAATTCTGACATCTAGGACTGTCTTTGTCTCCCTCGAAACCCCTTTCCCTAAAAGAGATTTCTAACAAAGGAACAAATGGCTCAAGTTTTTATGAGGACGTATATTTTCAGTTCTCGTGGGTAAATACGTAGGAGTGGAACTGGAGGGTCATCTGATAACTCCATGTCTAACCGTTTTAGAAACTGCCAGACTGTTTTCCGAAGCAGCTGCATCAGTTTACATTCCCGCCAGCAGTGCACGAAGGTTCTAGTCTCTCCACATGCTCTCGGCACTTACCTTTTCGTTGTCATAGCTGTCCCAGCAAGTGCGAAATGATATCTCATTGTGGCTTTGATTTGTATTTTCCTGATGGCTAATGACATTGAACATCTTTTCAAGTGCTCGTTAGCCATTTGTATAACCTCTTGGGAGAAATGTCTATTCGAACGCTTTGCACATTTTTTAATTGGGCTGTCGTTTTATTGCTGGCTTGTAGTAGTTCTCTGTGTATTCTAGAGACAGGTCCTTTACTAGACATATGATTTGCAAAAAATTTTCTTCCATTTGGCGAGCTGTCTTCTCATGTTCTTGATTCCACTCTTTTACTTTTAACCTAAATATATGGTTATATTTGATGTGAGATTTTGTAGACATCTTATTAAATCATTTATTTAACCCATTCTGGCAATGTCTTTTCATTGGTATGCTTAGGCAATTTACCGATAGGTTTGCATGTAGGTCTAAATTTATTATTCATTTTCAGTTTGATCCTTTTTTGATTTTTCCTCTTTTACACTTTCCTGCCTTCTTTTGTGTTACCTGGACATTTTTTTTAGTATTCCGTTTAATTTTCTTGTGGGTTTTTTTTTTTTTTTTTACTACGTTTCTTTGTGTAGCCTTTCATCTTTCACGGTTGCCCTAAGGAATATAAGATACGCGCTTAACTTCTTAGTCTACTTAGAAACAATATTTTACCATCTCAGGTGAGATGTAGAAACATTCCTACCCTATAGGATCCCTTATGCCTCACCTTTCCGTTGTAGTTGTCCTATGTATTACATCAGTCAGGGCTATCCTTTTGGCTTCCAATGATCACATTTATTTTAAAGAAGTCAGAAGGAGAAAGCGAGCCCATCATCTCTGCCCTGACATACAGCATATCTGTTGTTCTTCCTTCATTCCCGTTGTCCAAAGTTTCCCTCTGCTGTCAGTTCTCTTTGCTCTAAAAATCTTCCCTTAACGACTCTTTTAGAGGAAGTTGCTGACAAATTCTGTCTTCTGCCATCTGAGGCTATCTTTCCTCCACCTTCATTCCTGAAAATTCTTTTTGTCGGATATAGAATCTTGAGCTGACACAATTCGTTCCTTTCCGTGCTTTGGGATTCTTCTGGCATCCAGGATTCTGATGAGAAATCTGTAGTTATTTGAATCATAATATTCCCATAAGTGATACACCCTTCTTCTCTCAATGCTTTCAAGATCCGTTCTTTGTCTTTCGTTTTCCTCAGTTTAATTACGATGAATCTGGGCGTGGATTTCTTTGAGTGTATCCTATTTAGGATTCCCTTAGCTCCTCCAATCAGTAGGTTTTATCTTTTGCCAAATTTGAGGATTTTCAGCAATTATTCCTTCGACTGTTTTTTTCTGCACTGCATTCTTTCTCCCCTCCTTCTGGTACAATGAAAACACAAATATTATGCCTTTGATATTGTTCCGTAGATTTTTGAGGCCCTGTTTTTTGGGGGGTTTTTTTGGGTTTTTTTTTAGCGCCTACAGCACCTGATATTCCAAGATGGTCTCCCATCCAAGTACTAACCAGGCCGTAGACTCTGTTTATTTTCTATAAATCTCTTCTCTCTTTTTCTCGGATCAGTAATATCCAGCACTCTATCTTCTAGTTTCCTTACCTTCCCTCTGTCATCTCCATCACGTTCACGAGCCTATCCGAGGAGTATTTTATTTCAATTATCGTCTATTTCATTTGGTTCTTTATATCTTTTATTTCTTTGCTGATACTTTCTATCTTTCCACTCACACCCCAGAGCAGAGGGAGAGTACCCAAGAAAGGGGTTTAGACCTCATTTTAGAAGTTGCGTTTCGGCCCACCAGATAGCAGAGAAGCCCTCTCTCTCTGGTTTGGTCGGGCTGCCCACCGAGAGGCCACCTCCCAGAGGGCAGGTGGAAGGCAACCGGCGGCTTGGGCAGGCAGGGCCGACAGGAGCAGGAGGCCTTCAGGGTGAGGGCCACACAGGGACTCGCAGAAGGAATGGCATCTTGGTGTGTCACCTTTCAGACCACAGGAGGCTGCATGCAGGCCACGTGGAAGCTTGCAGAGAAAGTCCAAGTACAAGCATGAACAGGAGGCCTTCAGAACACATGGGCTATAACGAGGGCTCTGTTTTGGGGGTCAAGCGAGCTGCAAGAAAGATTTTTGCTAGCCAAAGCTGCCAGGTTGCAAAAGAACCATGTTCTGGACCCATGGCTGGGCCAGACTCCCAGAGATGTCTCACACGGCCGACCCCTTGCCCACGATGAAAAAGGCAGGACGCTTCTTCCTACCACACTGTCCTCCCATGAGAAATTTTTACATGGTACTCATTTTAAAGGTGTTTATTTCACAGAGCGCATACACTGAAAGGGGCATTCAGAGCTGAAAGGCAATAAGTTGATAACCGACACGGTAGGCGATCAGTCTCGTCAGGTTCGGACCCCTCAGCCCAGCCTGGCTTCGGGGTCGTGATTCCCGTGTCAGATCCATCTTGACTTTTCAGTGCTGTCCAGCTGTTCCACGTGCATCGCCCAGTGGCCGCCTGGGACAGGCTGATGGTTCTAGCAGACTCTGGCATAAACACCCTTCGGGGGTTGCTCTCCAGAGACCCTCCCCCTGGTCCTTCCAGATGCCGGGGGCCCCCTTGTCCAGTCCTCTGGCCAGAGCCCTGGGGCTTTAGTTTCTCTGCTTCTCTGTGCAGTTCCCACAACTGAACTTGGGGGTCAAGCAGTGAGAGGACTGAGAAGAAAAGAAAGTTTTCTCCACGCTCCGGGGACCACAGCTCCTGTGATCAGAAAGGAAGGGCCCCTCCTTCAGAGTTTAGGGTGACCGGGCTCCTCCGCCCCGCAGTCTTCTTCATAGGATTACTTCAGAATCCCACGGGGGCTGAGGCAGGAGAAGATGGAGAAAAGAAGGAAAAAAAACAAAAGAACAACAGGGATTTGCCCCTCTCTCGGCATTAGGAGACCCCTTTCTGACTCTCGGAGCCAAACTAGGTGCCCTGAGGCCCAGTTCTGGGTTTCTGGCTGCCTTGAATCCAGGCTGGGCAGTACTGGTGGGGAAAAAATGGGAAACACAGCACAGGCCCCACGGTACTTTGAATCCAGGAGTCCTTCCCTCGTCCTCTTACATCCATTTGCTTTTCAGGGTCCTCCTCCTGCTGCTCCGTGCGTTCTACCCAGGTTTTATAGCAGCGTTTAGTGGGAGAGGCAGGATGGAGTGCGCCGGCTCCTCTTCCCCAGAACCAGACAGCTCTGCATTTACTTTTCCGCTTACTACTTTCCTTACTCTGTCATCTTCAGCTCAGGAGCACCCGAGCTGCAAAAGGGTCTTAAAGCTTTGACATAAAAGCCTCCGTAAACAAATGCCAAGCATCGACCCAAAAACAAGAGTATGAAGTCCACGGCCAGTAACGGAGAAAAATTTTTTCGAAGGGCAAGAATCGGGCAGCCTCATTTCTTTGAGGAAATGTCTGCGCGCACTCCCAGTCGACACATAAAGCAAACCAAAAAGCCAAGTAGTGTGAGCTGTGTTTGAGCGGTGGACACAGCGGCCCTGCCAGCCGAGAGCAGTCGAAGCTGGAAGAGCCGCGCGCTGTCCGGGGTGCGCGTGCTGCAGATAAAGCAGTCGCGCCCCAGATTCTGTGGTCGAGTTTCTTCATTTTCTTAGGCCAGTAAATCCTTGAGGAGTAGCCAGATCTGTGCGCTGACTGCTCCTGCGTTAAAGAGTGATCGCTCGTTGACGCGGATAAATGTAATTCAAGTTCCTATCTTAGAGGAACGGTCTCTTCTTGATGTCTTTCTGTTCTATTTTTAAATAGTTGTAGATTAATGTTAGTCTCGGTATTTTGGTGGGGAAGAGAATATTCCGTCTGTCATCTAACCGCGTTCACCATTTTTCCTGCATTTTCCAAAGCAGAGAAGGAAGTGCTATCATCCTTCAATGAAACGGGTTTTTCGAATGTGCCAGGATTTAAATCGGGGTCTTGTCTGTAAGGTGTTCTGTTTGCAAGTGCGTGTAACCAAAATTGGAGACTCTAAGGATGGTAAGTGACAACCACGTTCGCTAGGGAGCTACGTGCAACGTCCAGAGATCCTGAGAAGCTGAGAAATACCTGGCGTCTCCTGCAGGACGGTGCTGAGTCCAGGCCCCATGGACAACCGGACAGGTTCCACCTTAAACTAGGAGACAGCAGCCCCTTGGGTGGGTGCTGAGACCAGGAAAGTGATTTTATAGCAAGAGCCCTTAAGTCTCCTACTCCAGGACAGGTAGGAGACCCCTCCCCTATTCAGTAACAAAGCCACATTGGGGACCGGAGAGGAGGCAGATATCAGGGACAGATGCAGGTGCCTGTCACTTAACAGCTCAGAGAAGAGAAAGACTCTGGGCAAATTTACAAAGCTCATCTCTTCTTTGTAGCATAAAGTCCAGTGCGCACGATCTTTCAGCAGATACGTGAATGTAATTTTCTGAGCAGGAATTTTTCTCCAGCACTGCAGAAATATCACCAGGACATACTCTACCAGAGCAGAACAGAGAAAAGCTAATTATGGCACCCAGTCTGGAGGAGGCCCTCAACACGAAAAAAGCCACCGCCTTCTTAGAGGAAACTTTGCCACCAAGTAGACTCCGTTGAGCACCGTGAGAACACAGTTTCCACCTGGAACCTCACCGAGTCTGACAGCAAAGAGCCAAGAAGACATCCGAGGCCAGTTCCCTGCCAGAGACCTGGCTTCGCCTGCTTTCAGCAGAATCACAAGCGAGCATCCCCAGATCTGGCTGCACTGTCCACAGCCGCAGAGCATCTTTCAGAGAAGACAAGACCAGGGACCACACCAGAGACGGGAGGAGGGCAATGACGTCACTCACTGCGACAGAAGGGACCCTGGGGCACAGGGTGTCCTGGGGCTCGTGCCTCTCCAGTGCTTAGCGGTCCAGGTCCTGAGTGAAAACATCAACTATTGGAGATTCTCGAAGATTTGATTCGCAGTGGCAAAGTAAATTGCAAATTCCTCCCGGAAAAACCTTTCGCTTTACCCCAGAGTCAGCACGCTTCTTCAGCAAAGGGCAAAAGAGTAAATATTTTAGGCCTTGCCGGCCAGCAGGCAAAATCGAGACTATTATATAGAGACTCACTTAACAGAAAACTCTTGGCCCGCTCCTCCCGGCTTGCCTGGGGTGGGCCTGCCCGTGCAATGAACATGCTTCCATGCTTCTGCCCAGCTGTCACAGCTGGACACATTCTCAGGACAAGAGCCACTGGCCCAAGGTGAGCAGAGGGGCAGGACAGAGGGGAACTGCTGCGGTCAGTTTCACTCTCTGCCCCCACGACACCCAGACGCCTGTGTGTCTTCTCCTGCCGGTCATCTCAAGTCGGGCAGCTGGCCGGAAGCTAGGTGACTTGCTAAGTAACCAACTCCCGAGTGGAGATTCCACGGCTCGGTGCCTGGCAGTTGCCAACAGCGGAGTCTCCAACGCATAGACAGTAGCCAGCGTGGGCCTCGGGCAGCAGCGAGAGACAGCTGGCCAGGTGGACAGAGGCTGAGGGTAGAGGGGGACAAGGACAGATGGGGCTACTCCAGCTTGCTCTCCGCTCACAGTGCCAGCCTGTCCCAGCAGCGCCCACGTGCCGTACAAAAACATGTGCCAGGCCGGTGGGTTATAGTTTCTTAATCTCAGCTTTAGTGGACCATAAAATATAAAATATTTTGCTTTGGTAGCTGTGATAGCTTTAAATTATACCCACTCGTTCCCTGATATTCTTCCCTTCGCGAAGGTAGAGCTTGGTTCCTCTCCCATTGAGCAAGGGCTACACTTAGTGACTCACTTCTAATGAATATAATATGTGAAAGTGATGGTGTGTGGCCTCTGAGACTAGGTCCTACAAGGTCTCTCTGTCTCCCTCTGTCTCCCTCTCTCTCTCTCTCTCTCTCTCTCTCTCTCTCTCTCTCTCTCTCTTTCTTCCAATCTATAACATCCAGGGCTGCCACCATGTCATGACTTCTTTGCCTGCTGGCTCAAGCAACCCCACGAAGAAGCAACTGAGGCCTCCTGCCAACAGCCATGTGAGCAGAAGCTCTTAAAAGTAAATCTTCCAGCCCCAACTGAGATGACTTCAGATGGCCTGCAGCCCTGGGTGACATCTTGACTGCAACCTCATGAGAGACCCTGAGCCAGAATCACTCAGCTAAAGATAATACATGTTTTAAGCTGTTAAGCG
>NW_011888816.1:101422-105682 GCF_000151845.1 Pteropus vampyrus | reverse complement strand
GTGAATGTAATTTTCTGAGCAGGAATTTTTCTCCAGCACTGCAGAAATATCACCAGGACATACTCTACCAGAGCAGAACAGAGAAAAGCTAATTACGGCACCCAGTCTGGAGGAGGCCCTCAACACGAAAAAAGCCACCGCCTTCTTAGAGGAAACTTTGCCACCAAGTAGACTCCGTTGAGCACCGTGAGAACACAGTTTCCACCCGGAACCTCACCGAGTCTGACAGCAAAGAGCCAAGAAGACATCCGAGGCCAGTTCCCTGCCAGAGACCTGGCTTCGCCTGCTTTCAGCAGAATCACAAGCGAGCATCCCCAGATCTGGCTGCACTGTCCACAGCCGCAGAGCATCTTTCAGAGAAGACAAGACCAGGGACCACACCAGAGACGGGAGGAGGGCAATGACGTCACTCACTGCGACAGAAGGGACCCTGGGGCACAGGGTGTCCTGGGGCTCGTGCCTCTCCAGTGCTTAGCGGTCCAGGTCCTGAGTGAAAACATCAACTATTGGAGATTCTCGAAGATTTGATTCGCAGTGGCAAAGTAAATTGCAAATTCCTCCCGGAAAAACCTTTCGCTTTACCCCAGAGTCAGCACGCTTCTTCAGCAAAGGGCAAAAGAGTAAATATTTTAGGCCTTGCCGGCCAGCAGGCAAAATCGAGACTATTATATAGAGACTCACTTAACAGAAAACTCTTGGCCCGCTCCTCCCGGCTTGCCTGGGGTGGGCCTGCCCGTGCAATGAACATGCTTCCATGCTTCTGCCCAGCTGTCACAGCTGGACACATTCTCAGGACAAGAGCCACTGGCCCAAGGTGAGCAGAGGGGCAGGACAGAGGGGAACTGCTGCGGTCAGTTTCACTCTCTGCCCCCACGACACCCAGACGCCTGTGTGTCTTCTCCTGCCGGTCATCTCAAGTCGGGCAGCTGGCCGGAAGCTAGGTGACTTGCTAAGTAACCAACTCCCGAGTGGAGATTCCACGGCTCGGTGCCTGGCAGTTGCCAACAGCGGAGTCTCCAACGCATAGACAGTAGCCAGCGTGGGCCTCGGGCAGCAGCGAGAGACAGCTGGCCAGGTGGACAGAGGCTGAGGGTAGAGGGGGACAAGGACAGATGGGGCTACTCCAGCTTGCTCTCCGCTCACAGTGCCAGCCTGTCCCAGCAGCGCCCACGTGCCGTACAAAAACATGTGCCAGGCCGGTGGGTTATAGTTTCTTAATCTCAGCTTTAGTGGACCATAAAATATAAAATATTTTGCTTTGGTAGCTGTGATAGCTTTAAATTATACCCACTCGTTCCCTGATATTCTTCCCTTCGCGAAGGTAGAGCTTGGTTCCTCTCCCATTGAGCAAGGGCTACACTTAGTGACTCACTTCTAATGAATATAATATGTGAAAGTGATGGTGTGTGGCCTCTGAGACTAGGTCCTACAAGGTCTCTCTGTCTCCCTCTGTCTCCCTCTCTCTCTCTCTCTCTCTCTCTCTCTCTCTCTCTCTCTCTCTCTTTCTTCCAATCTATAACATCCAGGGCTGCCACCATGTCATGACTTCTTTGCCTGCTGGCTCAAGCAACCCCACGAAGAAGCAACTGAGGCCTCCTGCCAACAGCCATGTGAGCAGAAGCTCTTAAGAGTAAATCTTCCAGCCCCAACTGAGATGACTTCAGATGGCCTGCAGCCCTGGGTGACATCTTGACTGCAACCTCATGAGAGACCCTGAGCCAGAATCACTCAGCTAAAGATAATACATGTTTTAAGCTGTTAAGCGTTGCGGTGATTTTGTTATGTAGCCGTAACTAATACAGTGGACAGTAAAATAAGAGGCGCTTGTAAAAATCAGCCTTATTTTATAGTGACATCTGGTATCTCCATCCAGCTGCTTCCTTGGATGTCGCACACATGTCTCAAAGAAACAGAAAGCCCTCCAAGCTTACTCCTTTAGAATCTATCCATCCCAGGCTGCCTTAATTCCCATCTCAAGAATGACTTCATATTTACCTTGAGGTCACTCCTTGATGCTTTCTGTTTCCTCACTGTGCAGACATGCACACACACACACACACGCTCACACGTGCACACTCATGCACACATCCAACTGATCACCTACGTCTTAAAGGGCATGCGCCAAGTAGCGTCACATCTGGCCTCCGTTGTGCAAAACTCACAGCCGGTCTCCTGACTTCCACTCACCCACACCCAATCCATTTGCCACACAGTAGCGACAGTCATTTTCCGAAGAGAACTAGATCATGCTGCCACCTGACTCAAGTCCTTCAAAGACTTCTCTCTGGAAAGAAAGGAAGACCCCAGCTCCTCACGGGGCCTGGTAAGACTCCGGCATGCTCTGCCCTGGGCCAGCCCCTTCCACTCACCCGACCACACTCCTCCTTGTCCTCCACGTCTCCCACCTCCGACTCAGCACGAGCTCCCCCTCTGCCTGGATGCCCTTCCCCCGCTTCACGTGGCTTCCCGCAACACACCGCCTGAACTGAGCTTCAGTGTTCTCTGCTCAGCGTGGCCTTCCACGACCCTTCGTCTGAAGTGGATCTGCCTGTGACTTTCCCTCCGGACTCCTGCTTATGTACTTCGCAACCCACAGTACACGCGGAATTGTTCGGTCGTTCATTTAATTATACTTTATCTGTCCACAGACGGAGCTGAGAAGAGCAGCGCCCTGAGAGACCCCAGACTTGGGCTCAGATCCTGGTCCCTTCAAGTCTTCCCCCCAACACTGAGCAGGCACCCGGTGACAGACGGGAGGACCTGGAGGGGCTGCGAGGGCTACAGATGCCAGGCTCTCGTGTCTGAACCTCAACAAAGAAACCCATGCACCGAGCCAGGTTACTTGATGTGTATTTCCGCGCTTTGATTCCTGGGAACCCTAAATACCTGACATTTATGGGCGCTCATTAAACACAGACAGATGCCCGTCCTCGCCTCCCAGTTCGCAATCCGGAGGGGAGAACGGATGCAGAAAGGGATGCGTGTCAACGCAGCAGCGTGTCAGCTCAGCAACAGCACAGCATGAGCTGCTGTGGGGGCCAGACCAGGAAAGGTGCTCTCAGCGTGTGGTGGCGGGAGGAACAGTCCCGCAGGGACCATGAGGAAGAGCGAGGACTTTCCCACGCTCCCTCCATAACCCAGGTTCATCAGAACTGCCTTCCAGAACCATCCGCTCTCCTGAGCCAGAGGGTGTGACTGGAAAAACATGTCCCCTGGCACCAGGACAGTAGTCTCCACTCAGACAGGAGGGGTGACTTTCCAGTCACCTTGTCCTCTCCCTTCTTGTCAAATGACAAACTGGGCTGGGGGACAGGGCGTTGAGGACGGGGCCACCATCTGAGAGAACCTGAGGTGGGAGGACGCGGGGGAGCCTGGGAGGGGACCTGACAAAGTTCTCGGTCCAGGTGCCGACACTTCTTGATGCTCCTTCTTTTTGCGAGGCTGGGAGAGGATCGGCATCAAGGGGGAAGGTGAGAAGAGGGGAACGGAGCCGGGGTCGGGGGGTCACCTGCACCAGCCATGGGGTGAGGCCGGGCTCCCCGCCTCCCCACCTGTCCTCTGGAGCCCCAAGACCCCTCTTTCCCTCGGCAGACCAGCTCCAGGCCTTCCACAGCCTTCTTCCAGGTGTACCCGGCATGTGAAGGAGACACTTATCATCAGCCCTGCTGAACCCAGAGGAATGGCAGTAACTGATGGGAATTTCCGGTGACACCAGCGTACAGTGGGGACCCTATGGCAGACAAGGGGCTTTAGTGATACACAAATTCCATTCTACCCTCACATAAGGCCACTGCCTGGACCCAGAATTAGAATGTAGAGTGAGTTTTTCGACAGAAACAGTGGGGTAAATAGGGGCTAAATATCAAGTGAGGTCAGTATGGTCACGACGTTTCAGCCAGTCTGAATTAAATGACATTTTATGTCACTCGATCAGGGTTTCTCCGGGGACACCCATTCTTTTTGCGGTAATTTGTTAAACTAGAAAAACCAGCCAGGAGAGGCAGATGTTGCAGATGGGCTAAGAGGACAGTATCGGAGTCTAGTCAGCCTGCCTGGGCCGGAGTCCAGCCTCCCTGCCCACGGTGGCACAGCCCCGAGATGGTCACCTAACCTCTCTGATCCTCAGGTTCTCAGCCCAGGCGGCCAGCTGGGGTGTCACGGCAGCACCGAGCTCATAGCATCGGTGAGAGGGTCACACGTGGTAATCGTGTTAAGTGCTTAAGATAAAATACCCGGCTCCTAGTAAAGCTCAAAAAACAT
>NW_011888816.1:97333-101372 GCF_000151845.1 Pteropus vampyrus | reverse complement strand
ATGGGAATTTCCGGTGACACCAGCGTACAGTGGGGACCCTATGGCAGACAAGGGGCTTTAGTGATACACAAATTCCATTCTACCCTCACATAAGGCCACTGCCTGGACCCAGAATTAGAATGTAGAGTGAGTTTTTCGACAGAAACAGTGGGGTAAATAGGGGCTAAATATCAAGTGAGGTCAGTATGGTCACGACGTTTCAGCCAGTCTGAATTAAATGACATTTTATGTCACTCGATCAGGGTTTCTCCGGGGACACCCATTCTTTTTGCGGTAATTTGTTAAACTAGAAAAACCAGCCAGGAGAGGCAGATGTTGCAGATGGGCTAAGAGGACAGTATCGGAGTCTAGTCAGCCTGCCTGGGCCGGAGTCCAGCCTCCCTGCCCACGGTGGCACAGCCCCGAGATGGTCACCTAACCTCTCTGATCCTCAGGTTCTCAGCCCAGGCGGCCAGCTGGGGTGTCACGGCAGCACCGAGCTCATAGCATCGGTGAGAGGGTCACACGTGGTAATCGTGTTAAGTGCTTAAGATAAAATACCCGGCTCCTAGTAAAGCTCAAAAAACATCAGTTATTTAAGAAAGAGAAATAGAAGGGAAGGGAGGGAGGGAGGGAGAGAGGGAGGGGAAAGAAAGAGAAAGAAAGAGAAAGAAAGAGGAGAGAGAGAGAGAGAGAGAGAGAGAGAGAGAGAGAGAGAGAAAAGAGCAAGGAAGGAAGGAAGGATCGAGACAGACATTGTCACCGATGAAATATCAGATAAAAACACGAGGCCCATGAGCGTCTGAGGATTTTCCCAGCCCGCATGGCTAGCGGAGAGCGTTTGGGGGAACACCCAGCCCCCCAGCCCCTGAGCTCCGCCTGGGGGAGGACGCGGTCCAGCAGGAGAGCCGCCAGCACAGCTGAGCGGCGTGCAATCCCCTTTCCACCCCGACCCCCAGCTAGGGGCGTGAGACAGTCTCCGGGACGAAAGACTTCCCGGGCAGCTGTCAATCATCCCTTTCGGGGCACCGAAGACACAAACAAAGTCGATTTATCTCCTGCTGGGCAACACCGCGGACCAGAAAGTTCTGAGCTCGGCGGTGGGCACCAGGGCAGCGTGCTGGGAGTAAGCCACCCCCGGGAGCAGGAGTCGTGGGGACTCTGCCGCAGCAACCGCCCGGTCTCCTTCTTCCCCATCCAATTCCGGTCCCTGCCCTAAAATGCAAATTAATGCTTAACCGTCGGCTCCATGTGCTGTTGGCGATGTTCGCCCCGTGGCGCAGAGGAAAGACAGAAACGGGGGGCGCACTGCCCCCGTCCTCCTGGCAGGTGCCACATGCCGCAGCTCCCCCGGGTTTCAGGAGCCCCCGCGCCCCCTCCACGACGGCCACCTACCTGTGACTGCGCCGCAGCCCGAGCCCCTGGCCGCCGCCGCCACACGCTGGAGCCGGAGGCGCCCCAGCGACCGGAGCCTCTGCCTGTGCGCTCACCGGCTATATTTGTAAACTGAAAACATGATCTGCAGGACATGTGCTGATAAACTATCTATCTATTCTATGTGACTCAGCCCGGCGTGAGACAAAACAGACTTCACAAGGGAGGGCTTGGCACAGCGCAGACAGGCCGGCCAAAGTGAGCCTATAACCGGGGATTATCTGCACCACCCGCCCCCTCACCCCGACGCCGGGCAGATGAGGGACCTTTTGACATTGGAAATCCTGAAGTGTGTTCAGTAAAACAGGCCAGAGAAGGAAGAGGGCCCCGTGGCTCAGTATTCTAAGCTATGAATCTCAAAAAGAGCAGGGTAAGAAAGCTCTCTGACCCAAGGAATGTAAACATTTTTTTTCAGTATTTAAAGCAACAGGTGTGGAAAGTCTTGATTTTATCCTTTTTTTTTTTTTTTTAATTTCCTAAAACATTTGCAAGTTTAGGTTCTCTTTACAGATTTTACTAAGTGGGTCAGGATGATTTCCTGATATCCGACATTGTGACAGTTATTTGACAGTTAATCATCAGGAATTGATGATTAACTCATCAGTCTACGCACACCTCACACACACACACACTTTATGGCAACACTCCTCATATACTTTTGCCCTAAACAGAAAAACACCTTTCTCTCATGTATACACAATAACTCGAATTACAAAAAGATTTGATTTTGGGAGGATATTATCTAGGTGGGACATTTTCTAAGTGGGATATTTTCTATTTGTTGACATTTATAATTAAATGATCATTTTAAATTGTATATTAAGTTGGTGGAGCACAAATAAATCTTTGTGACTATATTAAATCAGACCTCTAAAGTGTTGGATGTGCTTTTTTATTACTTAAGATAGAATTTTTATATTCTTTTTCTCTCTTGATAAATAATGTAAATTACTTATTTAGTAATTAATGTTTAGTTTGGGTTTTATTTTGTTTTGTTTTGTTTATGGTATTCTGAACCAAAGAATATAAATGGAAAAAAGTTTCAGTTGAGATATTACTTAGATACTATTTCAATTATAAAATATTTAAAAGCTTAATCATATTTAAATGGAAAAAAAGATTTCCCCCGCACAAATAAATTCAAAATTCAAAATACAGTGGGATACCTTTATGATGCTTGCGTTGGAGAAACCGGTTGTTGCATAGTCCAGGCTTCTCAGACTAGAATATGTACCCAAATACAATTGAGAAATTTAGCAAATAAAAATGTTTTTTCAGGTACATTTGAATTTCAGATAAACAATAAATATTTTTTATATAAGCATGGCTCAAATGCATGAGTTATACTTACACTAAAAAAAAATTTGTTGTTTATCTGAAATTTAAATATAACTTGGGTGTTCTGTATTTTGCCTGGCAACCCTTCACTCAAATCACCAGGGAGCAACTGATCCATGGATACCGGCTCTTATATGTGATTTAAAGGGTCTAGAGCTAGATGGAGGTAGTAGTTTTACACCATTGTGAAAGCACTAAATGCCACTAAACTGTTCTCTTTAAAATGGTCGATTTTATGCTGCGTGAATTTCATTTCACTTAATAAACAGGGAAATAGAATCCATATAATAATATACATAACTAATTTAATTAATCACCGATAATATGATTCTGTAAGTTGATAATCCAAAAAAAAATCTACGGACAAACCATGGGACTTGATAAGTGTTACGGGCTGAATTGGATCACCCTAAAATGTGTACATTGAAGTCTTAACCTCCAGGGCCTCAGAAGAGAGAAGGCCTTGAAAGAGGTAATTAAGATAAAATGAGGTCCTATGAGTGGACCCTAATCCAATATGACTGGTGTCCTTCTAAGAAGAGATTAGGACAGAGACACGCACACACACAGGAAAGACCTTGTGAGGACACGGCAAGGAAGGAGCCGTCTCCAAGCCAAAGAGAGAGGCCTCAGCCTCGGAAGAAGCCAAACCTGCAGACAACTTGATCTTGGACATCTGGCCTTCAGAACTGTGAGAAAATAAATTTCTGTTGTTTAAGCCACTCGATCTGTTATGGCAGCCCTAGCAAACTCATATAGTAAGTAAATTTCATAAGGTCAATTAGATATGAGGTCAGTATAAATGTCAGCAACCACGAAAATGGAAGTAAAAGATACCATTTCCTTTAACACCAAAAAACCACTAATATTTAGGAATAATCTAACAAAACGATACCCATCTCTATTTAGAAAACTATAAAAAAATTCTTGAATGAAATTAAAGAACGCCTGAATAAATATTTATGGACTGGAAGACTCCATATGACACAAATGTTAATTCCAGCTCCTCTCTGAAGAGTCAGTGCTCTCTAATCAAACTCCCAACAGAATTATTTTGAAATTTAGAAACTGATTTTAAAATGATATAGAAATACAAAAGGTCAAGCATAGTCAAAAGAATCTTGAATATGAAGAACAAAGAGAGAGGATTCATTATGCCAAATACCAAGGACTATTACGAAGTCACAGTAATGAAGAGAGAATGGCCTTGGCACAAGAAGAGACAAATAGACCAACAGGACAGAATAAGGCATCAGAAAACAAACTCACGGACACACCATCAATTGAT
>NW_011888816.1:95073-97283 GCF_000151845.1 Pteropus vampyrus | reverse complement strand
ATTTGTTGTTTATCTGAAATTTAAATATAACTTGGGTGTTCTGTATTTTGCCTGGCAACCCTTCACTCAAATCACCAGGGAGCAACTGATCCATGGATACCGGCTCTTATATGTGATTTAAAGGGTCTAGAGCTAGATGGAGGTAGTAGTTTTACACCATTGTGAAAGCACTAAATGCCACTAAACTGTTCTCTTTAAAATGGTCGATTTTATGCTGCGTGAATTTCATTTCACTTAATAAACAGGGAAATAGAATCCATATAATAATATACATAACTAATTTAATTAATCACCGATAATATGATTCTGTAAGTTGATAATCCAAAAAAAAATCTACGGACAAACCATGGGACTTGATAAGTGTTACGGGCTGAATTGGATCACCCTAAAATGTGTACATTGAAGTCTTAACCTCCAGGGCCTCAGAAGAGAGAAGGCCTTGAAAGAGGTAATTAAGATAAAATGAGGTCCTATGAGTGGACCCTAATCCAATATGACTGGTGTCCTTCTAAGAAGAGATTAGGACAGAGACACGCACACACACAGGAAAGACCTTGTGAGGACACGGCAAGGAAGGAGCCGTCTCCAAGCCAAAGAGAGAGGCCTCAGCCTCGGAAGAAGCCAAACCTGCAGACAACTTGATCTTGGACATCTGGCCTTCAGAACTGTGAGAAAATAAATTTCTGTTGTTTAAGCCACTCGATCTGTTATGGCAGCCCTAGCAAACTCATATAGTAAGTAAATTTCATAAGGTCAATTAGATATGAGGTCAGTATAAATGTCAGCAACCACGAAAATGGAAGTAAAAGATACCATTTCCTTTAACACCAAAAAACCACTAATATTTAGGAATAATCTAACAAAACGATACCCATCTCTATTTAGAAAACTATAAAAAAATTCTTGAATGAAATTAAAGAACGCCTGAATAAATATTTATGGACTGGAAGACTCCATATGACACAAATGTTAATTCCAGCTCCTCTCTGAAGAGTCAGTGCTCTCTAATCAAACTCCCAACAGAATTATTTTGAAATTTAGAAACTGATTTTAAAATGATATAGAAATACAAAAGGTCAAGCATAGTCAAAAGAATCTTGAATATGAAGAACAAAGAGAGAGGATTCATTATGCCAAATACCAAGGACTATTACGAAGTCACAGTAATGAAGAGAGAATGGCCTTGGCACAAGAAGAGACAAATAGACCAACAGGACAGAATAAGGCATCAGAAAACAAACTCACGGACACACCATCAATTGATTCCTGATGAAAATGGTATTGTAGAGCAGTAATATAAGAATAATCTTTTCAATAAATGCTGCCGGATAGGGTGATAGAGTAAATGATACTGTAATAACTATGTATGGTGACAGATGGGTACTAGACTTATTGTGGTGATCACTTGTAAGGTATATAAATGCTGAATCAGTATGTCGTACAACTGACATAATATCGTATGTCGAGCAGAAAGCAGACGTACATACATGCTTATGATTATATAAAGTTTCAAAAGCATGGAAAAAACAACTTACGGGATTAGAGATCAGAAAAGTAGCTAGTTTGGGAGAAGAGGAATAGGGTGGTGATTGTGAAGAGGCATGAGGCAGACTTCTGCACTTCTAGTAATAATCTTTTTCTTTCACCTGAGTAGCAGTTACACGGTACTCACTTTGGAATAATTTATTAACTTATAACCCTTGCTATTCGCACGCTTTTATGAATGCATGACATACTGCAATAAAAATGTGTTAAGGTATTTGTATTCATTTTATATTGCTGTGTAACAAATTCTCACAAACTTCATGGCTTAATGCGGCATCCTTTATTATCTCACAATTCCCATAGGTCGGTCAGAGGTCCAGCCTGGCCCAAAAGTTTGCACACTTCAAAGTGCCCAGGCCATCTGCATAGAGGAAACCTTCTCCCACACAGTTTGGGTTTTGCATTCCCACCCTCGCTCCCACGGCTTGCATTTAATCCATTTCAAAACAATTAAGAGCTGTGAAGAATGCCTGGATGTAAACAAATAGAAAATCCACTTAAGAAGCACTTTTAAATGAGATTCTCCAGGTCCTGTGAAACCAAGTGAGACCTCAGCCTGCCTTGCCAAGTCTCACTTCTAAGGGTCAGTCTGTTAATCCATCAGTCTGCTGGGGCCATCGGCCTTTGAATCAGGAAATGACTGCCCTCTCTAGATTAGCGGTTTT
>NW_011888816.1:91446-95023 GCF_000151845.1 Pteropus vampyrus | reverse complement strand
TAAATGAGATTCTCCAGGTCCTGTGAAACCAAGTGAGACCTCAGCCTGCCTTGCCAAGTCTCACTTCTAAGGGTCAGTCTGTTAATCCATCAGTCAGCTGGGGCCATCGGCCTTTGAATCAGGAAATGACTGCCCTCTCTAGATTAGCGGTTTTTCCGATAACGCTAAAATGGCATTTGGTATAGATTATTGGGCTTGTCTTATCTGGGGAGACAGCGGAAGGGAGTGAGAGCTCAATCTTGGAGACCTCTGTCTCCCTCACTATGCACAGCACAGAGTAGCTGGCCAGTAACTATTTGCTGAATTTGACTGGAAGAAAATTTGAGACGAGAAAGAATTCTAAACCATAGCCATGTCTAAAAGCCGAAATCAGACTTCCCCTACCCTGCCTAGCACGGTTTCCAGTGAGTGCATCAGGATTACCCTGTCTTGTTTATGGTGAACGCTCTTGAAGAAGCTGACCAGAATTCTGCATTGCGTGGAGTTCTTCGGATGTGTTTCTCGTTCCTTCTTACGGGATTAGAGATCAGAAAAGTAGCTAGTTTGGGGGCAGAGGGATACTAGGATAGGAGAGGCAAGTTGTTTTCCTGCGGTGCTTCTCAAAGCCCTTGCCCCGCCTTGCCTCGCCCCTCTTTTAAGAACTAGGGCCGAGACTTAAGTTCCCATCAACCACAGATGGGCAGATGGCGCAAGATTTAACAAGAAACGAGCACGGGCAGACACTGCAGCAGAGGCTGGGGAAGTTAGGATTTCCAGAGACCGGGTTTCTGGACCACCTAGTCTAAGGGATAAAGGATAGGGGGTAGGGTCGGTGAAAGGCAAGATACCAAGGAGTTTACAATTCAGTGTTGATAGGACAGGGGTGGGGATGTCAGGAGGTGGGGGGAGGGAAGGGGGGATGGTGCTCTCAACCCGAAGCCGGAAGCCAAGGGAAGGAAAGACAGGCACGGCCTCCCAGAGCAAATGGTATCCGGGCTGAGTCTCCAAAAGAGAAGCCAGTTCAAGTTCCCTCAGAGAACTACCTGCCAAGTATTCAGTTGACCCCTGAACAACACAAGGATTAGGAGCACTGACCCCCAGCACAGCTGAAAATCCACATACAACTTGTGACTATCCCGAAAACTTAACTACTAATAGCCTGCTGTTGACAGGAAGCCTTACCGATAACATAAACAGTCCATTAACACTTATTTTGTATGTGATATGTATTATATACTGGATTCTTACAATCGAATAAGCTGGAGGGGGAAATGTTATTAAAATCATAAGAAAGAGAAAATAGATTTACAGTATTTATTGAGAAAAAAGTAGACCTGCACAGTTCCAACCCATGTTGTTCTGGGGTCAACTGTGCGAGCTTCCCATAAAATACGGAAAACAAGCAAGCCCAAACAATGACATACTATTTTTCACATACAGAATTAGCAAAAAATTGAGATGCTCGGTGCAGCCAGCTGGTAAAGACGTGGGGAATGTGTGGGGGAGCGGGGGGAAGGGGTGGCGAGGAGATGTGTGCAGACTTCTCAGAAAACGAATCTGGAAAGATCCACCCTTGAAACAATTCCAATGCTAGAGATTTACTGGCCGGATGTGCTCCCAAGCATTCACCAGGATGTACGTCCAAGGAAGTTCACCGCAAAATGCAGCAACAACACCAACTGTCCATTCATTGATACAACCGTCTATATGTCTACTGAGGAATTCATATGACACAGCACCCAGAAGGAGAGTCCTCTCCTCAACCCTTCTCCTCCCTCCTACCCAGCGTACGGAACAATGTAGCTCTAAAGGGACCCCACTGAGCTTGTCTTCCCCACTCAGTCTGCAAAATTTTGAGAGCAAGAATCTATTCTAAATTTCACACAGAGGTGTGTGGCAAAGATAGATGTTTCCGGCCGCTGTTTAAGCTCACGAGTGAGAACAGAAAGCCTTTCACTTGTTAATGAACCGGAGAGGTTTTATCAGAAGCTGTTGAGAGCTGAGCTTGGTGGGGTTAGAGGCTACACCACCCTCAGGTGGGGGAACTCCCCATCCGGTCCCCCCAGAATGTTCAGGTGATATGACAGAGGTGACACATCCTGTCCCTAGGAATTCTGTGGTAAAAGAAGGCTTTTACCTTAAAACCTTGTCGCTATGTATGCTGCAGAAATGGCTGTCCTTTTGATTGACTCTTTAGTTGGGGGTTAATTCTGTTTGTAGCTTTTTAAAGCTAACATCTATCCCATCTCCAAACTGTTTTCTCCCTTGAATTTTAGACAGACACGGGAAGATTGTCTTTTGATTACGATGTTGTTTGGTTGAACCATTCTTGGTGTGGTTGGATGGTTTTAAGTCAGATGTGTATCTGTGTGGTTTTAAACACCCAATTCTGTCTCTCTTGCCCCAGTTTTTAGTACACTGACAGCTCGGAGGGCCATATGAAATCGTTCCGAGACCAAGGGCATCTATTTCTCACTTTCAGCCCTCAGTGCCCTGGGTGAGGGAAGAGGTGGGGTGCCGGGGCCTGGGGACCCCGGTGACACAGAGGTCTCCTGCCCCAGGCCGGCGCCGCGTGGGTCTGACCTACGGCAGCTGGACAGAAACAGAACTCCATAAAAGCGTCACACTTGTGTGTCTGGTGGTCTCAGGTAAACGCCAGGCTTTGGTTTTCGAAATTAGAATTAAATTCTATTTAGGGATTCCTCCTGACATTGGAGTATTCAGTAAGGAATTCAATCGTCCTTAGCGCGGAGCTGTTAGGTGAGTGGCCCGCGCCTGTCCCGCTGCGGCGCGGAGTGTAAAGGGGACACCTCTGCATCGGGGGGTTGTGGGGGCGGGGTGGCGAGGGGAGGGCAGACTGAAATACTCCCAGTGAAACCCAGTGGCCGGGCTGACATGGTCGCCCATGCCGGACCACTGTTTTTCTAAAACTTTTTGCTGGAGCAGGCCTGGCACCTTGACTGGAGACCCCTCCCCCCAGTGGCTGCGCCCCAGGCCGGGGTCGTCAGGGGTTGCAGACCCTAGCGGCACCATCTCACCTCCCAGCCGGCCCTCCCCTCGCTTCCTTTCAGCCTCCACTTGCAATGCAGGTCCGCCAGGAATTTACACTCAGTCACGTGATGTCAGGAAGCCCCCTCCCCCCCCCACTCTTTCTGACCCTGAACTTCAGTCTTGACGGCAGGCTTCCCAGCCTTCCCCCTCACTCCCCCCTGGCAGAGAGCACACCCTTCCCAGCCACCTGGGTACGCCCAGCGCAGAGCAGGGGGCTCAACACACCTCTCTTGAAAAAACAAAGATGAAAGCAAATTTGGAGAAATAAAATTTGGCAATAAAATATCCAACGCCTGAAGAGCCCCATAACGTGGTGTTTAAGGTTTTCTGATTAAAACAATTGTCTTCCTCCACTCCTCGGACCCGGAATCACCAACCGGATCAGCGTAATTGATTTGTGGGATTTTCTTCTTCAAAACAGTAAATCTGGTATTTTTCACCCGCAGCTAATGATGGAGACGTTAGGCCTGGTTAACCTCAGTTTTACAAGACTCCGCCTCACCCATTCTCTCTTTGTTTCCCCCGCTTTGCTGCCTTTCACTACCAC
>NW_011888816.1:78072-91396 GCF_000151845.1 Pteropus vampyrus | reverse complement strand
GTTTTTCTAAAACTTTTTGCTGGAGCAGGCCTGGCACCTTGACTGGAGACCCCTCCCCCCAGTGGCTGCGCCCCAGGCCGGGGTCGTCAGGGGTTGCAGACCCTAGCGGCACCATCTCACCTCCCAGCCGGCCCTCCCCTCGCTTCCTTTCAGCCTCCACTTGCAATGCAGGTCCGCCAGGAATTTACACTCAGTCACGTGATGTCAGGAAGCCCCCTCCCCCCCCCACTCTTTCTGACCCTGAACTTCAGTCTTGACGGCAGGCTTCCCAGCCTTCCCCCTCACTCCCCCCTGGCAGAGAGCACACCCTTCCCAGCCACCTGGGTACGCCCAGCGCAGAGCAGGGGGCTCAACACACCTCTCTTGAAAAAACAAAGATGAAAGCAAATTTGGAGAAATAAAATTTGGCAATAAAATATCCAACGCCTGAAGAGCCCCATAACGTGGTGTTTAAGGTTTTCTGATTAAAACAATTGTCTTCCTCCACTCCTCGGACCCGGAATCACCAACCGGATCAGCGTAATTGATTTGTGGGATTTTCTTCTTCAAAACAGTAAATCTGGTATTTTTCACCCGCAGCTAATGATGGAGACGTTAGGCCTGGTTAACCTCAGTTTTACAAGACTCCGCCTCACCCATTCTCTCTTTGTTTCCCCCGCTTTGCTGCCTTTCACTACCACCCCGGGAGAGTTTAAGGGCTGTGCTGGGCGTGGGTGTCCCGCCTCCCCTGCCCGACCGTGAGGCTTTGTCCTTGAGAATCTCCAGGGAGGCTGAGGCCCCGGCTAAGAATTAGGAGGGAACCTGTGATGGGCCACACAGTTTTCTCCGGACGTCCTGGCTCCTCCTCCTCCTAAGACTGGGGTTGGGGAAGCCTCTTTCTCATTGGGGATATTTTTCTTTTTTAAATTCTCATTTCTATTTCAGGAAATTAATGTTTCCCTTTGGGTGTTTCAGCAAAGACTGCGAATTCAAGGCCCGTGAACAGGGTCCCCCCTGCATTGGGAGGTATGGACGGCAGGAAGATGGAATGCTTCTCTTCCAGGTATGAACCGATCTTGAACGTGGACTTTTGCCAGCTTAGGAAGTAAGATGGTCTACATCTCTCTGTTGTCTGATTTCATCTTTCCGAAAGATCCGGGACTTCGCGCTTGTTTTGCCATTGGCTTTTAAGATTTTCGATCAGGTGAATGAATGGCTCTGCCTCTGACTAGTGTTTTTCAACTCTTGTGTAAGATAGGCCAGTATTCTAATCAAATGAAAAAATCTATTTCTCAGAAGATTAAAGGCGGAGACAGATTCAGTATTTGCAAAACCATTAAGAATAATGGAAAACTTTTTAAACCTGAAAACCCTTCAAATGACTGGTTTAAATGAAATAGTTGGTAAAATGTGATTTTACCAACAGAATGTTATGCGGCCATGTTAAAGTTCGCCTGTGAAAACTACTTAAAGGAGAAAAAAATGTATGTGAAATAGATCAAAGATTTACACCTACTTAAAAATTATGTGCATATGAAGACGGAGCCTACGAATAATAACGTATCGAAAAGCATTGCATATTAGGTGGCTTTTACTCTCGTGTTTCTTTATGTTGGTACATGAATTAGCCATTTCAAAAGAAAGGGAACATAAAAAAAGAAAGGTGACACCCTAGAATTTCTCCTTAGTGGTCTGTGGCCTTGTCTGTGTGATGGGAAGACCCAGGTGTTAACTGAGAGAGTTTTATTTGCTTTGTTTTGCTAACGATGACAGAGTTCCTCTTCCTAGGGTGATTTTGATCATGGCCATTTCCAAAGCGTTTGAACTGGGATTAGTTGCTGGTAAGAGGTTTTTGGTTCTTTTGATCACAGCAATTTTCTCGTGGCCCGAAATACTGGCCCTATGAGTTGATTTTGTCATTAAGGGTTGAGCCGCCATGAACTTGCATGGACATCACAAGGAGATCTGACCTTCAGTGATAACAGCTATCTGTCCCGGGAGAAGCCTGCAATTCGTCATCGGCCTTCCCAGTTTGTGCCAGCCATGAGAATCCAGGACAGTAAGACCTACCTGCCTTAGATCTACCGTGTGGGTGATAGTGCTTCCTGGTCCTGAATGTGTTTTTTTTTTTTTTTTTTTTTTTTGACACTCTGTCACCTGAGAGAGTGGGCTCCTGATTCTGGAGTTGGGCGGGTGGTCGGACGGGTTTTTCATCATGGAGGCGAGACCGGCATTGTGCACCTCACCTCCCAGAAACCTTTTCCCCCACTCACTTCCACTTCAGGCTCGGGACCAAGGGACCAGCACTGGCCTTTGCATGAGAAAGAGTTCTCTGCTCAAACGCAGGGGCCGCAAAAGGAACACTAAACACCGGACTTATTCTGTGATGTTTACAATATTTAGACATCTACAAACACTTGGGGGGAGAGTAAGCCCTTGGCGCCATATTAACCTTTGCTAACAGGAGCTCAGCTTTTCAATCCCTCCACCCTCTGAGCCGCCCTTTCTTACGTTTCAGGTAAGGAGCTCAACAAAACCTGCTGTCTGAATGGGGGAACCTGCATGCTGGGGTCCTTTTGTGCCTGCCCCCCCTCCTTCTATGGACGGAACTGTGAGCATGATAGACGCAAAGAGTAAGCCATGGGAACGGGGTGGGGTGGGGAGGAGAGGGAAGGAGAAACGGGGGCTTTAACATACACACGTATCACCTCATGCATTCGTCCTCAGGAACTGTGGGTCTGTGCCCCATGACACCTGGCTGCCCAGGCGGTGTTCCATATGCAAATGCTGGCACGGCCGGCTGCACTGCTTCCCGCAGACGTTTCTACCCGGCTGCGGTAAGTGGCGATTCCCCTCGCCCTTCAGGTTAGTTAGCTGCCTGCGGGCTCCCCGTTAATGGGCTCCCTCTTCTTACCTCATGGCTCGGTAGAGACTGGCAGCCCAAGCTCTGCTTGGGGAAGAGTCTAGGACTCAAGCTGGGGTAGTCACCTTGGCGCCCTTGATATCGATGCCCTCGAAATGTCGCTAGCCCGGCTGTCCGTTTGACATTTTGTAGCATGTGAACTTCTTTTAAGGTAAATAAGAAAAAGGCTTGGCCTCTTAAAATGCCAGGAAGTGCTTTCTGGGCTTCTTTCTTCAGCCAAGGAGACCCAGATAGTCTCCAGGGGGACAGTTCAGTTAGTACCCACCCCGATGGCAGGGTTGGGGCACCCATCCCCAGTAAATCCCACCACCCACTCTCATTGCTTAGAAACGTCTTCATGGGTCCTACAAGGTCCCTGTATGGACACCCCTCCCCCGCCCCCTGTGACTGGTCTCAGAACAACCTTTTCACCTTGTAGATTTTTATTGATTCGAGGAAAACCGATAACAAGAAGGGCAGGAACCTAGCAAAAAATAAGAGCAGAGGTGTCTCTCCACCCCTCAACCTGAGCCAGATTTCTAGAGTCTCCTCCAAGTTCAGGGGTGTCTCATAGTTCTGCCCCTGCAGATGTTAGAAATTGAAAACGTTCACGTTCAGAAAGTAAATGGAAGCCAATGCTTCACTTAAGTACAAGAGGGAACCCCTGCCCCAGGCGGAGCCGGCGTCTTTCCCTCCGCATCCTCAGCGACGGGTCCAGGACAGGCATTGGGTAAATGTGGGCTGAGTGATTGAATGGCCGAGGACCAGATTTTCTTCTTACATCTTGGCAACCAAAACGTGCTGTGTCTTTATCATCGGAGCCTAACCAAGTTCTGCTGCATGCACACCTGCAATTGATCACAGGTGTCACCAGCCGGGCGGGGTAGGTTCCCAGATGTGAAAGTGCATGTCCAGGGAAGAGCACATTCACCGTAGACCTATGGCAACTTCTGTGGAAAGCTGTTTTTTCAGGGGAGTGTGAATTCCGTGTACACACTGTTCTCTTCAAATGTTGGGCCCTAGCCGATTTGGGCTCATGTAGATAGGCCACGTGTGTGGACAGTAGGTTCAGCTGCCAGAGGGATTTTCTTTAATGACCAAGCGTCCCTACCTTCCAGATGGCCATGTGATGGATGAGCACCTTACGGCTTCCAGGACTCCAGAACTAATACCTTCTGCATGCACCACTCTTATGCTTGCTGGCATCTGCCTTGCTATACAAAGTTAATATTAATCGACATTTAATGCAACATTTGTCATGCAAATTTCATGACCTTGAAAGGCTATCGTTCTAACTGAGAGACGATCATTTGTTAGTTGCCTTGAAATGGTGGATAGATTTCCATAATGGTCCCTAACGTTTCCCTAGAGTACAGGCACACCTCAGAGATATTGCAGGTTTGGTTCTAGACCAGTGCAATAAAGCCAGGTGCACAATGTTTTAGGTTTCCCGGTGCATAGAAAAGATACATTTACACTATACTGTAGTCTGTTAAGTGTGCAATAGCATTATTTCTTAAAAAAAAAAAAAAAATACATATCATAATTTAAAAACATTTGATTGCTAAAATTGCTGACAATCATCCGAGCCTTCGGCGAGTCATAATTTTTTTTTTTTTTTTGCAAGTGGAGGGTCTTACCTTCACTTTGTGAAAAATGCAATATCTGTGAAGCAAAATAAAGCAAAGTGCAATGAATGAGGTTTGCCTGTACCGACTACTTTTCCTCTGCCCTGCCCTCTCCAAAAACACTACTTAAAAAAGAAAAACCCTGAGCCACATCCACACTGTGCCCAAGTCCCATGTTTCTTGACACATGTAACTCTACCAAGGGCTTCTTATTAGTACTTTCCTTTAAACAGTTCTATCTTCGGGTTATTAAAAGCTAGTCCTAATGTGGCACTGACATTAAAACCTCGAGTCGATCAAAATCAATTAAGACAGTAGCTTGAAAAGGAATCATCTATAAGAGCAAATGAGAGGGGAGGGAGCAGATACTAAAGGTGAGCCGAATGCTGGGGGGAACAGATGTGTGTGTGTGTGTGTGTGTGCAGCCAGGAAAACTAGGTAGAGAAGAGGAAGCAGCAAATGGGAGAGACAGTCAGGGAACAATGACATGGATTACTCGATTGATGATTAGATGGGTGCAGAGAAGCAAATTAAAAAGCTAAGTTGAAGGGCAAGTTCCTATCATCTATAGAAAGCTATAAAAGACAAGGACGTATCTTGTTTTTCTCAAGGCATTGCAAAGAGAATCAAGTCTCCATGGGAAAAAAAAATAAAATCTAAATTTCCCCAACGAGAAGGCTTAATCGATTGTTTGATTTGTACTACACAATTATTTTAACTCTTGTAAAAGACCGTGTTCCCAATATGTAAAACCAGGTGATCAAACTGTATTGTAAAGCTCATTTTAAAAATACATTGTGTATGTGCACATGCCTAGTAAAAATAGGAAATATATTGACCCAAATGGGAATCGTGGTTATTTCTGGGTGGCACCGTGACTGGTGCCTGGTGGTGGTGGTGAGTTTTTTCCCCTCTGCACTTTTGTGTTTTTCCTGGCGAGGGTGAATCACATCTGTTTTCACATGCGAAACTGAGGAACGGGAAGGGCCGGGAGTTCAAGGCGGCGCCCAGTGTTGGTCTGGCTTTGTGGCGCGTGTGCTCCGCTCGGGGACAAGATTCGTTCCCATTTTTTAGGAGCTGCTCCATCCCCAATTCGTGTTTTCTCAAACTAATGCCCTCCAGATGCAAAATTCCAAGCGAGCGGGATTTTCCGCAGTGACAAATGGACAGAAGGGGAAATGGGATACGTGGGAACAGTGAGGGACACTCCCAAAGAGCTCACAGAGCAAGGTGGGTGGCCCGGTGGGAAGGGCTGGTCTGGACGCTTAAACTCGGTGGGGCCGGTTTCCCAGTCTGTGAACCTGGGTTAATCCCTATGTGACAGTGTTTTTAGAATTAAGTGAAATAAAATAGGTTTTTAACAGATGTCATCTTCTTTTTCTATCTGCCTATTCACCACAGTGTTTTAAAACATTTTTTTGCCCAGAAATAGTAAATGAAAAAGTTCAGATTATTAAAATAAGGCTTCTCATTTGCATGCAAATAATTCATAACCACACTGTGAGGCCGAGGCCGGGACAATGTTTTCCAAACTTGGGCATTCGCATGCCACCTTGATTTTGGCCATACCGTCTGTAGTTAATTTTTTTCTTTACATCAACTTATTTTTTATTGCAAAATATACCTAACATAAACATTACCATTTTAACCATTTTTAAGTATAAAGTTCAGTGGCGTTAAGTATACTCACATCGTACACACCATTCATCACCGGACCTTTTTCATCTTCCCAAGCGGAAACTACTCATTAAACAGTAACTCCCCGTTCCCCTGGCAACCGCTATTCTACTTTTCATAGCTATGAATTTGACTATTCTAGGAGACTCATAGTATTTGTCCTTTTGTGACCCGGCACTGCCCCTGCCACACTTCCTATCCCCAACCCCCCTCATCTGAGATTCCATGACTCTCCGCCACACGGGTTTGTTTCCATGTCTTGTCTCCCTCACTGGTCTGCAGGCATCTTTAGCACCTACGTGCCAACTGCCTGGACCCCTAGAGCTGCTCCACAGATGCAGAGTGGATGCAAGAAGGGAGAACCAAAGAGGAGGAGGGTGGGAAGGAAGGAGGGTGGAGAAAGGCAGGCAGGGAACTTTCCTTATCTTCTTTCTCATTAGCAGCTTTGGTTATAAGATGATTAGTACTTGAGACCAGGCTCCGTGCCATTTGGCCAGACCCCTCAGCATAGTCTGGCGCCTCCAGGATTCTGCACCTCCCTGCAGACTTGGCCAGCTTCACCCGCTGATTTGAAAAAAAAAAAAAATTGAAAAAAAAAAATTTTTTTTTTTTTTTTTTTTGAGAAAAAGCAGCAGAAGACCCCTCTGCTTTCTCCCAAGCAATACGGCACTTCTAAGCTCCACGATTATTCCTCATGCTGAATGTGTGATGTAAATTAACCCTTCAAAGATTAGCCCCAGTTCCCTAGGGAGCCCTCCTGGCAGATGCCAACCCAACACGGAAGCAAAAGGCAAGTGAGAAAGTATCTAATTCCGAATTGCTCAGGTTTCTTTTTCATTGAGGGGAAAAAAAAAAAAAAGGCAGGCAAGGACTACGAACGAGATAAATCGGCGTATAATCAAATCGATCAAAAAAGTTGACGTGCATTATTAGAGGATGTCCTCCTCAAAAAAAAACCTAAACTGACTTTGGATTTACCAGACATCACAACAAAACCCACGTGCTATGAAAAGAGAACCAGACCTCATCTGGCACTGTGAAAAGTAAGACATTGATTTTTCTGTAGCACTTGGAGATATTTGGACAAAAAATGTTTCAGCCTCTGAAAGGAATCCTGTGACCACTCTAAAAACCCATCAGTTATAAATAGAAATGTTGACAGCCCCGTGGACAGAAGACTGCCTCCATTAGCGACTCTGCAGAAAATCCTTGTCTCTGAGCTCAAGGCTCCCTCCCCACTCATGATGACCTCCGCCCACCACCAAGCTGGACTTGGCTCCAGCTCAGTCAGCGCAGGCACAGCCAAGCCACGGGCCTCTGCTGCCCCAAGTCCAAGACTCCTCCCTGTCGGGGGCAGGGGGAGGAGGAGGGCGAGTAAGACCAATCGCTTTGCCATTCCATGAGCCTAAATTCAGCTGCCTCTTAAGAGAGGGAATGACAGCCACCTGATGCCACCGGTCTCCAGGGCCAGCAACCATGCCTAACTGAAGATTTGGAAAAATTCGACCCTCCCCACTCCACTCCCCACAGCCATGTTTCCAGTCCCAGCTTCCTTCCAGCTGGATGGGCAGAGCTGACTGACATTCTTCGAAATGGATGTGGCTCTTCCCCTGGCTTCTGTCGATCCCTGGGGCCCGGTGCCCTCACTGAGAAGTGAATTGTCCTAAGTGCCCACTTGAAAATGACCAAAAGGAGGCGCAGAGCCATAAATAGATCAATACGTGCACACGTGCATACACACTCATACATGCTCCTGAAGATCAGGTAGCAGATCAGACAATTTCTGCTTCCTTACCGCACGGACCTGGGGGAAGGCGAGCCGGCCCTTTCCTGGCACTGGCAGAGAAATACTTCTTGGGTTGGACCTCTGCTGGGAAGAGGAGTGGCGAGAAAGAAAGGATGGACGAGAGCAGGAAACATCGGACTCACCTCCCCAGGCTGCCGAGAGCTGGCCCGTCCAGTCTAACCTGTGGTTTCTCCCAGCTGTGGGTTTGGACTCAGGCTAAAAGTAGAAGCCGGCTCTGCCCATTACTGGCAAGTCACTTAACAGCTTGGGTTTGCTCTGTGGCGGAAGGAGAGCGTGGCAGGCTCTTCCTGAAGCCCCCAGGCCAGTGCAGGGCATGTCAGTGGTGCCCGTAAATGTTTTGAAAGAGAGAGTGGGGAAGGTCCCACCTCGGTGCTTCTCAGTCATCCTCAGCTCTCTTCCTGGAAGCATCCTTCACCCACTCCCCCTGGCCCATCTTTGTACACCGTCTCTGCCAATGACTCGGCAGTGTGGAGCACCTGTCCAGGTGGGGAGCACCTGCCCTGGTTCAGTGGCTTTAGGAAGGAGGCAGATTGGGTTCTCGTCTCAATCGGATTATTAAGAGGGGTTATTCCTTTCTCTTTTCCTTCCCCTTATTTATCCTTTCAAACATTTCGGAGTCTGGCGCACACAGCTGTGCTCGGGAACTTGAGTTCAGCACCTCAGGGAAGCTCATGCAGCTCCCAGCGCGTCCTTCAGCCCCGGTCCTGAGCGGGACTCGGGTGGGGCCGGAGGTCTCATGCTACCCAGGCTGCAGCCAACCCGTTGGCTTTTCTGTGTCCAGCCTCCACCTTGGTAGGTATTAGGACCAAAAGCCAATAGATGGTTTCCCTGAATGTTTCGAGGTACCTCCCTTTTTGTCGCTCTTGCCTGAAAACACAGTTTGCACCTGCCTCACCGGCAGCCCCAGCAGATAGAGGGGTTTCGCTCTCCTCCAAGGTAAGGGTCATCCCCTGGCTCCTATCTGTGAGGCTGGTCCCTGGGATGGCACGGTGGGCCTCTCCTTGCAGCTGGAGGCAGGAGGAGCAGCCGATTGTCTGGAACTTCGCTCTCTGCTCCAGCTGGCCTCCTCAGATCTTCCAGAACAAATCTGTGTCCAGGAGTCTGAAAATCCAGCTGTTCCTTCCCTGAACTCGGCACCCCGACCTTGGGCTCCCCTGCTCTGACGTCTGTGGGGGTGCCCTCAGTGAGGGCTGTTCCTCACCATTTGGGGCTCCACTGAGATGTCATCTTCTCAAAGACCCCTGACCACTCTAAGGTCACCCCTACCGGACACCTTCCATCACAAGTCCTGTTTACACCCTAGCATTGGTCACCGTATGAAAGCATCAGACTTACTTGTGTGTTGTTTTTGTCCCTCCGGCAGGATTTAAGCTCCATGAGGGCTGACATCTCGTGCGCCTTGCTCACTGCTATATCTAGAAAAATGCCTAACACGTGGTAGAGGATCAGCAAGTCATTGTTAAAAGAGTAAGCGAGGGAGTCTGCCTTATGTTGTTATATTTAAAGCTTTCATATTTAGAGCTCTTGCTTCTTCAGACAGGCTTTCCGCTGTTTGTTCAGCTACATTATAAAACAGAGTTAGGGCTGCTGAGTCCCCCGGAGCCCTAAGCAAGATGACCAAAGGTCACACGCGGAGTCACCACATTATATCTCTTACAGCTGCTGTCATCACGACTGTACAGCAATGATGGAGCATCCACCAAGTCCAGCTGGATGCAGGAAAGGCCTAGGCCAGGCACAGGGCGGGGAGTAATGAAGGCCACCAGCCCCTGAGCTGTGCCTGGGGAACAGTGCTGGTCTGGCCTCTGCTGCTTCTGAGCAGCGTGACTCCTGGTAATGCCTGAGCTGCTACTTCCACCTGCCAGGGGATCAGAAGACCGGCCTGTGGGGCATGCATGACAAGGAGCAGAAAGTTGCCTGGCACTGCAGTACGTCCTGGGTATATTAGCTGTCATTACCATTATCTTCACTGCACAGAAAACCAGGCTTTCGTAGGCAAATGCCGTGAATAAAATTTGTGGTGTCACAAATATAGAACCAGGCAGACTGCCAAGGCAGCTTTTGGTCACCAAGCGGCCGGGCAGCGGTGACTAGATTAGAATTTTCAGTCTATATTGCCTTGTATGGAAACTTTCTTCACAAGACAAAACAGTGAATAATCGTGGGGTTCCATGCAGAGAAATCCCAGGGGCTCTCTGGGACCATGGGCAGATGTTAATTCTCTAGCTCTCACTTCCCTTGTCTCTACGATGGGAATGATATCGACATCCATATTGGAAGGATCCTGGTGAGGATGACGAGAGCATTTAGAGCACATGGCACAGGCCGGCTTCAGCGGACCTGCCCAGTGTGGTGGGCCAAAATATTTCCCTAGGGGCTGGGTTGGGCGTGCAAGACAACCCCGCCATGTGGTACTGCTGTGTGAGCGTGGGCAGTTATTCTGGCTCCTGGCCACCTGTGTGTCAGTTGAGGAACGCAATGCCTCCGCAGAGTCAGGCCTCGGGACAATGCGCACACAGCATGGGCTGCTGCTCTGTAGTGCCCGGGATCTGCCTCCGGCAGCAAGAAACGCGGAGGTGGAAGGAAGCTCTGATTCGAAATCAGAAAACAAGCCCGTGTCCCCCTGCCCCTCCCTGGTCATGAGGCCCAAGGTCATCACGTCACTTCTCAGAGTCTTACCAATGAATCAAGACAGGCCAAGGCGCTGGCTCCAGAATCTCTGGGCCTCTGACTCTTCGCATTCCTTGAAGCATTTTGTAGCTAAATGCAAGACAGTTTCTGACTCATGGCCTAAGACCCAAGGGCCGCCACCATCCCGAAATGACGGCTGCAAACCTTTCTTGACTCTCTCCCCACCCAAGTTCCTGCGCCTGACAGGGTTTTCTTACTGCTTCTCGAGGCCTTTTTCCTTACTGTTTCCTTCCTGACTTCTTCGGCTGTTTACTTTTCCACTTGACATGCTTTTCCCCAACTTCTCTCGCTGGAATTTTCCACCTATGTTACACTTTCCCCGCTCTCTTTCAGAATGCGATGGGGATGCTGATCTCGCCCTCAGCATGCAGAGTCCGACTGCCTCTCGCTCAGAGCCCCTGGGCTTCGGTCCGATCTTGGACCACATTCTGGACTTTGTGACTCCTTCATGAACTAGAAGAGGGTCAGCTGGCAAGTGGGTTTTACGGTTTCCTTTTCCTCTGTGGACTGGAGTTCTCCCGGTCGCTTTTGGGTACCTGTGGCCTTGCTAAACACAGGCTGGCCAACCGGGTCCCTCTGCTGTGGGGATGGAAGGAGCACCCTGGGTGTGAGCACCAGGGACTGCTGTCCTAGTGGCAGGGTCTAGGAGCATGGCCGTCCACTAGCACAGGCCCCTCCTGCTGGGCCAAGGTCACCGAGGCCCCTCTGGGCAGTGGCTAGTCTATCTCCTTTGGGGAGAGACAGGATCTGGCTTTGGACTTTGCCTCACACCCGGACGGGAGGTCAGCTTTCCCTTCGGCTTCTGGTCATTTATATTTAGAAAGTCACACGTCTTATTTCTACATGTATTTGTACATATGCCTAGTAAAATGACTAGGAGACCAGCACCAAACCTGGGAGGGGTCGTAGCTGAAAAGGAAGGTAGGATTGAGTCGAGGGGGGAGGATATGGGGAGAGGGGGACGTTCTTGTCTAATTCTAGGTATCTCTGTGTGGTTTCAACTTTTGACACTGAAAAAAAAAAGCATTAGTATATTACTTATTGTAAAAATAAACGACTCATCAAATGAAACCCAATAAATTAGCATAACAGTGTAAGTTGTTAATTTACATTTCCTCCAAAAGTCTCCAAGTGCCTGTTTTCCACATCATCTCGACGTGGGGTCTCAGCTCCTTTTAAATCTTCAGCAAATACATTAACCTAATATTTCATTATTGTTGTCATTAGCAATATTTGAAAATGAAGTCGAGCATCTTTTTGTATGTCTACTGACCATCTGTATCTCTCCTTCTGTGTCCTTCACCTCATTTTGTATTAGATTGTTATCCTTTAAGGATTTCCATTAACCTTCTGTCTGTCATATGTATAGCCTACAGATTTGACTTGTTTTTCTCTTGGCTTTTCGCCCCACAATACGATGGTGTCATAGAACGAATACTCCTCATTGTATAAATTCAGTTAACCCTTCTGGTTTTTAATATTCTCATAATAGCTTCCAGTAACCACCCATCTATGTGGGCTTAACTCTGCCAGGAACTTTGCTAGAAAACTCTTACATACATGATCCCATTTGATGCTTTAAGCCACAATGTTGGGTAACTATTGTCACCTCCATTTCCCAGGGGGGAAAAATTGAGACTCATAGAGGATAATTAACCTGCCCAAGGCCACACACCTGGTAGGTAGGGACAGATTTGAACAGTGACTACACACTCCAGGGCCCTAAATCCCATGGTACATTGTAACTACGCAGCCCCATCTCATCCTAAAAATGCGGGTTTCAAACATATTAAATCTAATGTTATTGATTTTCTTTAGGCTGATAAACATTTAGTGGGGAGAAAAAAACATATGCACACTTCCTATATGCAAAGCATTGTCCTAGGTGTCTGATGAATTCACCAGGATGCACAGGACGAACATCCACAGGCCACAGACTGTAGGTGTCTACGAGATCTAGTACCATTATACACACAGAAACCCTCCAAGTTGACTTGTTGCCTGAATTCGAGAAAGTCGTAATCTGGTAAAAGCTTTGCTTGATCTTGGTCTCTAGAATAAATACATAAAAACGTTAAGAGAGGCTGTCAAGCTTGACTGTAATCAAATAATTTTTCTACGTTGCTTGTTCTACAGGAAAATATTTCACAAGTAATGAGTTATTTTTTATGCCTACCTTACTTTTTTTTCCTTTGGTTATCGTTGTTGTTCTAGGTACGCGTTTGAGTAACAATAGCTCATAAGCTAATGTATTCTTTCCATAGAAAAACTAATTCATAGGACTTAGGAATTCCTTTAACCATCTTGGGGAGGAATAACAGCAGATTGGTTTACACAGGAGATTATGAGACAATTGCAGGAATCCCCTCAAATAGTGATTAGCTGAAATCATTCACCTGCTATGAAATGCACGAAATGCATATTACATGGAATTCATACATCTATCCTGTTATTCATGCACCAACTTCCCAACTTATTAATAAGTTTCACGATTAATGATTTAAATCATTATTATTGATTTATTGCAATTTATTTATTATAATTAATTATTGACTTAAATTTGCACTAATCATTTAATCATTGATGATTGAAATCAACACTGATGATTTACATCAGAAGAGAAATCCAGCCTGAAAACAC
>NW_011888816.1:76147-78022 GCF_000151845.1 Pteropus vampyrus | reverse complement strand
GTTGACTTGTTGCCTGAATTCGAGAAAGTCGTAATCTGGTAAAAGCTTTGCTTGATCTTGGTCTCTAGAATAAATACATAAAAACGTTAAGAGAGGCTGTCAAGCTTGACTGTAATCAAATAATTTTTCTACGTTGCTTGTTCTACAGGAAAATATTTCACAAGTAATGAGTTATTTTTTATGCCTACCTTACTTTTTTTTCCTTTGGTTGTTGTTGTTGTTCTAGGTACGCGTTTGAGTAACAATAGCTCATAAGCTAATGTATTCTTTCCATAGAAAAACTAATTCATAGGACTTAGGAATTCCTTTAACCATCTTGGGGAGGAATAACAGCAGATTGGTTTACACAGGAGATTATGAGACAATTGCAGGAATCCCCTCAAATAGTGATTAGCTGAAATCATTCACCTGCTATGAAATGCACGAAATGCATATTACATGGAATTCATACATCTATCCTGTTATTCATGCACCAACTTCCCCATAGCTATTAATAAGTTTCACGATTAATGATTTAAATCATTATTATTGATTTATTGCAATTTATTTATTATAATTAATTATTGACTTAAATTTGCACTAATCATTTAATCATTGATGATTGAAATCAACACTGATGATTTACATCAGAAGAGAAATCCAGCCTGAAAACACTATATTAGCCCTAAAAACTGCTTCAGCTTAAGAGAAATGGTTGTTTTTTTGTTTTGTTTCATTTTGTTTTTTTTTCAGATATTCTTGGGAAGGTCATTCCTTACCCACATGTAGTGCTTGGGCAAGTGCTTGGGCTCTAGATCTCAATGCCTACTGTGTGACCTTGAGTAAATTACTTATGCTCTCTGTGCCCCCAAGGGCTCATGTGAGGCCTAGATGTGGGTTATTCATATAAAGAGTGAGAAGAGTTTGGGCTTATAATGAACGCTATAAATGTCATTGTCAGTGAGCCCTTTGAGGATTTAAGGAAGCTATGAACTCTATTCTGAAAGAAATGCACATATGAAGGTACATACAAGGGCTTCGTGGATCCCTTGAAGTCTGTTCATGATCCATGCACCTCAGGTTAAGAACCCTCCCCAATCCATCAATGGATAAAGAAGCGGTACGCATATGCCATGGAGTATGACTCAGCCATACAAAAGAATGAAATCTCGCCATCTGCAACAACATGGATAGACCTTGAAGGTATTGTGCTGAGGAGATTAAGTCAGGCAGAGAAAGACAAATGCTATATGATTTCACTTACATGTAGAATCTAAAGGACAAAACAAACGAACAGACAAAATCGTAACAAGTTCATAGACATAGAGAACATTTCGATGGCTGCCAGATGGGATGGGGGAAAAAGGTGAAGGGATTAAGAAGCACGAACTGGTAGTTACAAAATAGTCACAGGGATGTAAAGTACAGCATAGGGAATAGAGTCAAAGATACATAACTATGTATTGTGTCAGATGGGCAGTAGGTTTATTGGGGTGATCTCTTCGTAAGTTATATAAATGTCTAATTGTTATGTTGTACACCTGAAACTAAGATAATATCGTATGGCAACAGTAACTGAAAAGTTAAAAAAAAAAAAAGCCTCTGAAAACCATTGTGTATTCAAGCTGGAGATGACCTTAAAACCCCTCGTTTCAGAGGAATAAAAGGAGGACTTAGAATGACGAGGTTCCGAGGCCTGATAGAGGCAGAGAGTCTTAACTCAGCCTCTGGACTCTCCCAGGGCCCCCACTCCACCCCGGGCTGCCCCCGGTGACACCTTGATCACCTGGAGGATGGAGGTAGAGGCCCTCAGGCCTCCCCCACTGTCCGGCGGCAGCCCTGGCTGTGTACTGCAGCTGGTACTCACAGATCACCAGCTGCAGTCCAGGCACAGAG
>NW_011888816.1:72901-76097 GCF_000151845.1 Pteropus vampyrus | reverse complement strand
TATGTTGTACACCTGAAACTAAGATAATATCGTATGGCAACAGTAACTGAAAAGTTAAAAAAAAAAAAAGCCTCTGAAAACCATTGTGTATTCAAGCTGGAGATGACCTTAAAACCCCTCGTTTCAGAGGAATAAAAGGAGGACTTAGAATGACGAGGTTCCGAGGCCTGATAGAGGCAGAGAGTCTTAACTCAGCCTCTGGACTCTCCCAGGGCCCCCACACCACCCTGGGCTGCCCCCGGTGACACCTTGATCACCTGGAGGATGGAGATAGAGGCCCTCAGGCCTCCCCCACTGTCCGGCGGCAGCCCTGGCTGTGTACTGCAGCTGGTACTCACAGATCACCAGCTGCAGTCCAGGCACAGAGTGTCAGCACGCCGAGACCTGCACACGTGTTCTCACTCACACGCGTTCTCACTCACCTGGGTCCTGGTGGAGGCGTGGAGGAGGCGCCCCATCACCCTGACACTTCAGCCCGACCCCTACCTACTCCACGAAACCAGCCTCAGCCCTGCGCCGTGGTCTGCTCCTGCCCTTTCTGAGCTGTACCCCTGAAACGTAAGGAGGTGCTTGGCCAGACGTGACCAGACTGAGCAGCCTCATTCTTAGTGTCTGGAAAAACCCCAAACGTCTTTGCCCAAAATAATCTTCCCCATGGCTCTGCTGAATCCTCCCCCGTTCTCATTTTTCTTCAGAGAATGACGGTGAAAATGCCGGCGTAATCCAGGGCAGCTCATGAACCGCCATGCCCTCCCCACTAAGCAGGAACGGCTTATCCAAAGGTCATGGAACATGGATCAGATTCACAAAGGAGTGGGAAAGGTCAGGAGGGAGACGCAAGCCCAGGCCCCGTCGATTTCGCAACTCTTGTCTTTTACAAAGCACGGTTTTTTAAGCGAGGTCCTTGACGATCAATCGCCAGGGGGACAGACTTCTCATTCCCTACAGATTGGGGCACGCCTCACAGAGTGGTCCAGTGCTCCTGGCCACACGAAGGCACTAGAAGACTCAGAGAGTGGCTTCTGGCAGGGTCTGCAGCGGTTCCGGGCTCTGTATGAGTTGGGGTCTGCAGTGGACAGAGATCTGGGCAGCTTGGCAAACAGGGTCAGCAATTCTGTCTGTCAAGTCTTGTCCTGCCTCTTCCCCAGGCTGCCCAGCACTCAGGGGCCTGCCCACCTACGGACTCCTTCCCTCACTGATCACCCCTCTACAGCAGAAGCATTATCGTCTGGGGACTTCCCATGCTCATTTTATGTTTTTTTATCATATTTGTCACATTTCTTATCCCTTTTCCATATCCTTGCTGATAACTCATTAAATTAGATAAGGTCACTGAAAGCACTTTGTAAATGAAAAGTATCCTGTAAAATCAGTGTTAAACGTTTAGCTTTGCAGGATCAGAATCTCAGCTCAGGACTTGGCCCCTCCATCAGGTCAAGAGGCGTCTGGAAGCAAGGAGTCAGGTCTGGGAACGAGGCTGCCGAGAGAAGACGGAGGGAGAAGCGAGGTGGGTGCTCAGTCACTTCGCCAGTGGGTCCTGGTGAAGGAGCACAGGTTTGCCCAAAGTCAGAGGCCCCAGGAGACAGTGGAATAAGGGGCACAGCCCCACAGCACATTGCAGCTAACTCTCAGACTTCCCTCGGATTTGGCCCAGCCATCCAGAGACCTCTTTGCTTACGGCGACCATATTTTAAGATTAAAAACAGAGAGACCACGGTCTTCGAGCAACAACATCCTCAAGGGCGAATAGGTTGGGATATTTGCCATCAGGAACGTCCTCGAAATGTTGCATGGGAAGGTCATCATACCTTTGTCATCTCGGGCCTGGCCACCTTTCGACAGTCTGTGCTTGGCGGCATGGTCCTTGGGGCTGGACACTCGTGAGGGGTTTCCATTCAGTCTATGGCCAAGTCATGACAGAGGTTAAGCACTCATCCTGCGTCATACAGCTGGTAACGCTGAGCTGTCAGGAATCACATAGAATAAACGGGATTCCAGAACCCACAGCCTTAGACTCCGAGCCCTCACTGTCTGTTGACCAAATCCCAACAATCCCATCTGATTTGGCCATTTATTTGGTCATTTATTTTCTATTTAAGTATCGAAGGTTTAACTTTGAATCCTCTACCTCCTCTTTAATAAAAGGATGATCGGAGATGTTGACATGCCTTAGTGGGCTCAAATTACACAATGTTAATCATGTTTTATATGGATATCTGCAATTTATATTGTGTATGCCTAATATAAGGGTGGATTTCAAAGTGCTTGCATGCCCTGAGTTCAGGCCAACACAGGGTCTAAGCCTCAGCTCTGCCGTGTACAGCTGTGGGATCAGGGGCATGTCATTCAGTCTGTCTCAGCCTCAGTTTTCATGTCTTTAAAGCGAGGATGACAAACTCATGTGACTGTCAGTGAAGAACCACAACACAACATAAAATGCTTCGCAATGCAACATACGTAAATATTAATTTTATTTTCCCTTTCCCCCCTCTGGTAGCAAATTAGTCTCCTAGGCTTAAATTTAAGCATTCTACCTTTTTATTAAGTTTACGGTCTTTCTGACCATGAAGCAACGGGATAACTATTGATGTGTTCCAAGCGCCGTGAACTCTTGCAGGGAATGGAGCTCGCTATTAGGAAGAAAGACCATCATTATGTTTATTAACATTAACGTAACACCACGTTATGGTTCTCTGCTACCAGGCCAGGGAAGGCCTGGCCTGGCTCTGTCGGCTTATCCCAGAAAAGCAGCCACATGAAGCTTGGAAACACCATGCAATCCACGCAAATTCTTTAGGTGTCACCAAACCGACATGAGTAAAAGTTTGGAATTGGCTAAAGAAGTGTGTTGGCTTTCCAATTTCTGCCTTATTGACCTTGAACTTGCTTATAAAAGGCCAACGTTGTTGGGGTGGGGGGGAGCGATACTGTCTTCTCAATGGAGAAGCCGATTGAGAACACTTCTGAAGGAGTCTTTGCCCCTTAAATAATGGGCACAGAATGAAAATGTGGATGTGCTAAAGGTTGTCAATTCAAGATCCAGCTGAATTAGGAAAATCATAAATGTTCGTCCTTTGAAATTCCACGCTAACGGATTAAGTAGGTTTTTCACATCTCTGGGGGGCAGGGACGGATCTGGGGGAGTAGTGACACTTAAAACGTTTAATAAGTTTTTTTCTAAAGGACTTCTTAATGG
>NW_011888816.1:68844-71726 GCF_000151845.1 Pteropus vampyrus | reverse complement strand
CAGAGTTCTCCAGCCCCAAGTGGGCAGGGGAGCAGGGCTGTTTTTCACCAGGAGGGAGGCCGCCATGCCCCTGGAATGAGACCTCTGTGATTCTGATACTAATTTGGTGCATGTAACCTTGAAAGGCTGAGGCGTTTCTGTAACTCCTCCACTCCGCATATAAAGGGCTGAGGCCCCAAGTTTCGGGACTAGGACGTGGCTTCCGGAAGCCCCAGAGCCCACCCTCCCCTACGTCGTCCAGACAGCTGCAGATTCATCTCCAAGGTAAAGGGTGTTGAACTTGAATGTGCCTGGGATGGAAGTTCATCTTGCACTTCTCGGGGGAAATGAAGTGAATATATTCCTTGTCAACCCATCTTTTCTCTGAACCCCCTGCCTTGTGTCTGATTAGAAATGACTTCAGCATCTGAAAAGGGCTTTTCCATAGCTAATTTGTATATTTAGACAATGCACTCAAAACAAGCTAAACTCCGTGAGAAAGCCAGAAATCAGTGCCAGTGTTCACTTAACAAGGCTCTGAGGAGATGAAATGCTGATACATTCTGCGTTTATAAAAACTCCTACGGGATGCCAGTGCCGCTGGTTCATGGGACGATTGAGTAGCCGCTGGTTCACGGGTCCAGTGGTGCTTCACGGATGGTAAATTAGCTTTAGAGTTTTCAATGGCTGAATCTTGTCAAATCAGCGAAAAGTCAAAAGACATTTTACTAAAAATATTTCTGTTCTATCCTAAATTTTTTATTTTTCTATTAACATACGGCAAAAAATGACTCTCGTGCATGCTCGGTTCTATGAATTTATCATCCATACAATTCTGTGTAACCGGCACACAATCAGGATAGAACAATTCCATGATCCCCAAAATCCTCTTGTGCTCTGCCTTTGTAGTTATACCCTCTCCCACCTCTGAGCTTGGGCAATTATTACAATTTGTCTTTCTGAGACTGTCCTATAAACGAAATCATAGAGAATAGATAGTCTATTGGGACTGGCTTCTTACACTCAGCACGATGCCCTTGAGATTCATCCAAGCTATTGAGTGGATCACCAGTCTGCTCTTTCTTATTGGGGCACAGTATTCCAGAAGACGGATGCTTGACAGGTTTTTATCCATCCACTCATTGAAGGACTATAAGGTTGTTTCCACTTTTGGTAATTACGACTAGAACTGTGTACAGGTTTTTGCTAGAATGTAAGTCTGCATTTCTCTAGGCTCCAGATCTAGGAGCAGGGTCGCTGAGTCATATGGTGGGTATACGATTATAAGAAACCGCTGAATTGTTTTCTGGAATAATCCCTGTATCATTTTGCCTTCCCAGCAGCAACATATAAGATTTCTAATGGCTCCACATCCATCCTCTCTAGCACTTGATATCGTCAATATTTTTTTTTTTTCCCTTCATCTAGGAGTGTAGAGGTTTCTCTACATGGTTTTAATTTGTATTTCCCTAATGGCTAATGACGTCCAATATCTTTTAATGTGTTTATTTGATATCTGTGTATTCTCTTTGGTGAAGTGTCTATGAAAGGGCTTTGCCCATCTTTTAATTGGGTTGTTTGCTTTCATGTTGTTAAATTTTGAGAGTTCTTTATATATTCGGACTACAAATCCTTTGTCTTATATATGATTAGCAAATATTTTTTCTTAGTTTGTATCTTATCGTTCATTCCCTTAACAGTGTCTTTTGAAGAGCAAAACTTATTTATTTCAATGGAGCCCAATTTATTAATTTTTTCTTTTATGATTTATGTTTTTGATGTCATGTCTAAAATTCCAAGCCACAAATAATTTCTCTTACGTTTTCTCTTAAAAGTTTTACAGTTTTACATTTTATATTAGCTCTACGATCCATTTTGAGTTAATTTTTGTATAAGGTGTGGGGTTTAGGTAAAGTTTTTTTTCCTCCTTTTTTCTCCTTTTTTTTTCCTTATTGGCATCTTGTTGCTCCGACACCATTTAAGGAGACACATCACAACACCTAACCCTTCTGCCAACACCCAACAACCATACATCATCATTATTATAGCTTTATAATAAGTCTTAAAATCAGGCAGTGTGATTCCTTCAACCTTATTCTTAATTTTCAAAAGTGCTTTTTACTTACTCTAATTCTTTTGCCTTTCCATGTAAATTTCAGAATCAGTTTGCCTTTATAAAAAATGCAACTTGGATTTTTATTAGAGTTGCAATAAATCTATAGATTAATTTTGGAAGAACTGATATCTCTGCTATGTTGAGTCTTCCAATCCATTAACATGGTATGTCTCTGAATTCGTTGGTGTTTTCTCTTTCATATCCTGCACCAGCATTTTGCAGTTTTTAACAAACATATTTTGTACATGTTTTGATAGATTTATAAGTAAGTTATTTCATTTGGGGGATTTATTATAAATGGTATTGTGTTTTTAATTTCGGTCTCCAATCGTTCTTTGCTGGCATATATTAATTTTGTGTATTGATCCCATATCCTGCAGCATCCTTGCTAAACTCACTGGCTAGTTCTGGGGATTCTTTTGTGGTTTGCTTCATGTGCACTTGAAAAGAATCTGTATTCTCTCATCATTGGTTGAAGAGATCCCTGTCTACACCTCGATCTAGTTGGCTGATGATGTCGTTCAGTTTTTCTCTATCTGTGGTGCGTTTTCTCTCTACTAGTTCCACTGTTTAGGATCAGAACTATGCACGTGCTGCCAAGAGGCCAGCTTCCATGCTCATAAGCCATTTTTAAGGAATCTCTTTCCGGAGGTCTGTCCACCTGTGTGGTACCCCCGGCAACTTCTAAGTCCCTGGATTCCCCTTTCTTCGGTCCTTTGGCCAGAAACCCCGGGACTTTAGTTACCTGTTCTACTGTGCATCTGGGGTCGAATGCCCCAAGGACTGA
>NW_011888816.1:66591-68794 GCF_000151845.1 Pteropus vampyrus | reverse complement strand
TATCCTCTCCCCTTGCATTTGCATATGACATTGATCGGGAGAAAGACACTAAAAGCAAAATGGGTGTTTTTACCTTTAAATATCCTTCCGTGATATGAGTGTGGCTCTTGGTATCATTTTGAATAGGTGGTGCGTGGAGTGGCTCCCAAATCTGCCTCCTGCTCTGCATGATCTGGTTCTGCTGAGATGTTCACATTTGGCGGGAAAAGGCTCACTGGGACAGCCCCACAGATCCAATCCCAGCTTCTCTTCCCCCTTTCCACAGCCGAGGTGGAAAGGGGGAAGAGTCAGGTTGTCACCAAACCCTGTGGCCTAGCAGGGTTTGGTGACAACCTGACTCTTCTCAGACAAGGGGCCATTCCAGATGTTTAACGCAAGGTCACACCGAGCTCCTTGAAATGGCTCGAAGGCCACGTTCCACTGAGAAGCCCTTCTCGGTTTGGTGGCATTCACTGGAAGACAGTCACCTGGCCAGTTCCTGCCCCCGCTGGGGGAGAACTGAGCAGACGGTGAAATGTTTTCGCCAAGCTCCGTGCGTGGATTAGCGGCTCCGAAGGACAACGAGCCTCTCTAAGTCATCCTGTAACGTGACCCCCAAAGTGTGACTTGTCACACCATTCAAGGCTCCTTTACTCCCCGAGGGGTGGAGGGCGGCTTTGGCGAAGTTCGTGCTCACGGATAATCCAGACAGAACATGTTCTAAACGTAACTGGTTCCAGCCAAGTCATGGTCCCTGAAGGTCCTGCCAGAGCAGAGTTCTCCAGCCCCAAGTGGGCAGGGGAGCAGGGCTGTTTTTCACCAGGAGGGAGGCCGCCATGCCCCTGGAATGAGACCTCTGTGATTCTGATACTAATTTGGTGCATGTAACCTTGAAAGGCTGAGGCGTTTCTGTAACTCCTCCACTCCGCATATAAAGGGCTGAGGCCCCAAGTTTCGGGACTAGGACGTGGCTTCCGGAAGCCCCAGAGCCCTCCCCTACGTCGTCCAGACAGCTGCAGATTCATCTCCAAGGTAAAGGGTGTTGAACTTGAATGTGCCTGGGATGGAAGTTCATCTTGCACTTCTCGGGGGAAATGAAGTGAATATATTCCTTGTCAACCCATCTTTTCTCTGAACCCCCTGCCTTGTGTCTGATTAGAAATGACTTCAGCATCTGAAAAGGGCTTTTCCATAGCTAATTTGTATATTTAGACAATGCACTCAAAACAAGCTAAACTCCGTGAGAAAGCCAGAAATCAGTGCCAGTGTTCACTTAACAAGGCTCTGAGGAGATGAAATGCTGATACATTCTGCGTTTATAAAAACTCCTACGGGATGCCAGTGCCGCTGGTTCATGGGACGATTGAGTAGCCGCTGGTTCACGGGTCCAGTGGTGCTTCACGGATGGTAAATTAGCTTTAGAGTTTTCAATGGCTGAATCTTGTCAAATCAGCGAAAAGTCAAAAGACATTTTACTAAAAATATTTCTGTTCTATCCTAAATTTTTTATTTTTCTATTAACATACGGCAAAAAATGACTCTCGTGCATGCTCGGTTCTATGAATTTATCATCCATACAATTCTGTGTAACCGGCACACAATCAGGATAGAACAATTCCATGATCCCCAAAATCCTCTTGTGCTCTGCCTTTGTAGTTATACCCTCTCCCACCTCTGAGCTTGGGCAATTATTACAATTTGTCTTTCTGAGACTGTCCTATAAACGAAATCATAGAGAATAGATAGTCTATTGGGACTGGCTTCTTACACTCAGCACGATGCCCTTGAGATTCATCCAAGCTATTGAGTGGATCACCAGTCTGCTCTTTCTTATTGGGGCACAGTATTCCAGAAGACGGATGCTTGACAGGTTTTTATCCATCCACTCATTGAAGGACTATAAGGTTGTTTCCACTTTTGGTAATTACGACTAGAACTGTGTACAGGTTTTTGCTAGAATGTAAGTCTGCATTTCTCTAGGCTCCAGATCTAGGAGCAGGGTCGCTGAGTCATATGGTGGGTATACGATTATAAGAAACCGCTGAATTGTTTTCTGGAATAATCCCTGTATCATTTTGCCTTCCCAGCAGCAACATATAAGATTTCTAATGGCTCCACATCCATCCTCTCTAGCACTTGATATCGTCAATATTTTTTTTTTTTTCCCTTCATCTAGGAGTGTAGAGGTTTCTCTACATGGTTTTAATTTGTATTTCCCTAATGG
>NW_011888816.1:58749-65161 GCF_000151845.1 Pteropus vampyrus | reverse complement strand
GTTCTCTGAGCACTAGGGGTCTCCTCTCTCCCTAGAATCAGAAGACTTCTTGGAGCTTTCCCTGGCCACGTTCCCACTTCTGGGCTTCCGGTTGCCTTGAGTCTACACATTGGGGAATACCAAAGTGAAAAGAGAAAAATTTAGCGCCATTCGATGGTAATTGGCATTCTGGTGCTCTCCAAAGCACCTGCTTCTGTCTGCATTTCAGAGTCCTCGGTCAGCTGCACTGTGCGGTCTGTCCAGGCTTCGGAGCTGCAGTCCCTGGAGAGACAGGGGTGGCGTGTGCCTCTTCCATTTTATCTGGAACTGGAACCCTCTGTTCTATTTCAAGCTGTGATCTTTATGAAGCCTTTTAAAATATTCACCAAATAGTTGCTCTTATGAGGGGTTGGATATACAAGAAATATATTGGTGGAATGCATGGTCAGCTGGTATATAATGAGCCAGTCTAGCCAAGATTCTTAAGAATGAGCAGTCGACGCCAAAATTCTTTAAAAAAAAATAAAAACAAAGAAAAACCCTCTCTCGTTCCTCAATTTGGGTTTACCACTCCGAGTAACCTGAGACTTGGAAAATTAAGTGGTTGGCACAGCGTTAGGACCCACAAGGGACAAATGTGTCTTTGTTTTTGGTTGTTGGCCCCTCTTGCCGCATAGAATCCCACGGGTGGTAAAAGTTCAACACATTTTGTTTAACTGAATCGATGGGCAGGTGTTATATGCTGTTGTTCTCTCTAAGCATCAGTTAATTTTGTGAAGTAAAGCTCATAGCTGTCATTGGAGTTATGGCTTTTCCGAGGCGGTGGTGACGGACAGGAAGTCGTAGTACCAACTCTCTCCAGAGCAGCATCATCTGGTGGCTGGACTCTTGGCCGAGGAGATACAGAGCACCAGAGCCATTTCTTTATCAAGGACAATCCCCTGTGCTCCCGAAGGCTTTCCAGCTACTGATATTGTCCTCCTCGCATTTCTGCAAGGCGAGAGCAGTGTCCTTGTTTTAGAAGCCAGGAAACTGAACCACAGATGCTCATGGGGACACAGGTGACGTGAAGGAATGGGCTCCCCCCAACAATGAGTGGCTGCCAGTGCGTTAGAGCCAGGGAACTTGGCTGAATCTCTGGTCTAAACACAGAAGACCGTGTCCCTCGACTTTTATTACGGCATAATTCATGGGAAATAAACTTCGCCCATTCTGTGTGTGCACATTGATCCGTTTGGGCTGTTGTATATGGCTGTGTAACCATCACTAGAAACAAGATGCAGAATGTTTCTATATGCCTAAAGTCCCCCAGGTCCCTTTGCGGTCAGTCCCTTCCTCTATCTGCTTCTGCTTCTGGGGTTGTCAATTACACTACCATCTGGGGTTGTCCATTACACACCCATCTGCTTCTGGGGTTGTCAATTACACTCTATTCATTTTGGCTAATGATGTCCCAATGCCAGACAACAGAGAAAATCAGAGGGCCAGGACTGAGCCCGTCTGAGAGGGGCACAGGGAAGGATGCTGAATGCCACACAGCCGCTGTTCGGGCTCACACTGCTCTTTTCTTCAGCAAAAAAACGAACCCCCTAAACTTTGTGGGGAAAAAAAGCTAACGTGCACTAACTCCCCCGAATGCCAGAAATTCAAAATGACCGGGATCAAAGGACCGTGCAAACAGGACTGCTTCCCTCTGCCCTCCTGAGAAGCATGTTCCAGTCACATGTGCAGCCAGGTCCGTGAGGGCCACGAGGCAGGAGCGGTGACCCGAGGGAACCCCCATATTGTCCCTATAGACTTTCCCTCAATGCCCTGTAGCACTGCCACTGCCAAAGGGGCCACTGCCAATTCTAAGCCAGCCTTTCAGGATTCTATAATTTGGGGAGAAGGGAGGAGGCATTTATTCGATTTAACAAATATTTAGTGGCCATCACTACATGCTTTAAGAGATTTTTTAAAAAACACAGGATAGCCCCCATTTCCAAAGAGCTCTGCCCCGAGGTGGCGGCACCCTACAGAGTCAGTCAGATCTATGCTATTTTGTCAAGAAAGTATGAGATTACTGAGTACTTCCAGGAAGTAAGGAAGTCACTGTCCTCCTCCGCAGGGGACAGTTAGGGGGCAGTAGATGGAGCCTGGACCCTGAGTATGACAGCTGCCCCCACTTACCAGCTGGATGACCTTGACAAAGTCAAATTGCCACCTCTGAACCTCAGCTTTCTTACCTGCAAAATGGGAAAAGAATGTCTAGTTTGCAAGATGGCCGTAACTGTGACATCCCTATGCCCAGCCCTCATCTCCTCAGCCTCCCTGGGGGCCAGCTCAGGACGTAGACGTGCCCATAGCAAGAGAGGGCAGGATCAGACAGCGGTTCTCACGTTGGAATCACAGGGGAAGGTTTAAAAACCCTGATGCTCAGGCCAGTCCAGTCTTCGAAATCAGACTCCCTGGGGTTGGAGGCCCGGCATCAGGTTTTTGTAAAGCTCCCAAGTGATTCCACTGGGCAGCCGAGGTCGACAGCCACCGATCCAGGAGATAAGAGAAGCCAGGTGGAATTATTTTGTCCCTACAGGACGCACATTAGGGGAGGTTGTTGTGACTACTTACTGTTGATTTGAGTACGTCACTCTGTACACTTTGAAGTTTAAGAACCACAAAAGTTAGATTTATCCAGAACTTTCTACACTGCAAAACACCTTCACATTCATGAGGAAATCTGATCTTCAGAGAGATTTTAAAGATGAGGAGGAAACTGTAGCCTGGAGAATTTGTTGAGAAGCAGAAAGTGCATCAAGTTAACAGACAAACGGGTCTGGAGTAACCATCTGGTTTCAAAACCCTCCCTTCTTCCAGCGGCCCCACCGCCCAGTCAGTCTCTGAGAGGCAGCTGTGGTCCAGACCTTTGCTCCAGGCCCCTGTGTCCAACCGCCCCTTCTGTATTTCCCTTGGGTGTTAGCGCCCGGGTGACTCACACCGTCCAGCTCTGCAGCAGGCGGTTTCCTACGAGCCCTGCTCTGGTGTGTCCCGTCTTTGTGTGGGCGCAGCCACTGTTATCTCCACTGACACCTCCTCACCTTCACCTAGCGCAAGAGTCGGCAGCCCCGGCACAGCGTGTGAATCCGTGCACTTCCCCTGGGCGCTGCTTCTCCCTGGATGCTTCCAGTGGCCCCCACGAACTCCTTCTTCTCGCTCCCCATTCCCTGCTGGATCCACCAAGGTCTAGGAGTTGGGCAGAGTTTCTTCACGGAAAAAAACTGAGCATTCCTGAATGTCCGACGTGTAATACTCCATACATACACACACTCCATACACACAAACACACACATGTGCAATGCACGCATACTTCTCAAAACTGCTCGATCCGGTGTGTCAGACACTGGGAGCATTTTCCATGACAAATCCTTTAGTAAAGGGCTTGAAAACACTCAGAAGTATGCAGCCTGCCTTCTGTTGGTTACGGCTATGGGACCACAGGCAACTGTAACTCTTCAGACGTCCCACCTGTAACATGGGGAAGGTGATGCTCACTCATGGGATGTCGTGATGACTAAATGCATAAGATGCCTGCACACACCAGTGCTGACAAAAAGCTAGGGCGGTATTCCTCTGTGAGGCAGAAGGAAGGACAGACGTATTTGCCAGGTGCCTAGGACCCGCAATGCTCCGGTGGGGAGTTTCTGAATTAGCATCACCGGATGCTGAAAACGGGCGGTGAGGTGACAGCTGTTACCCCGCGGGTGAGGGTCTGTGCCCGGCCAGGGTCTCCTTCAGGTAATGACGTCTGAGGGCACGTGTTCCATGGGGGGTCACCGCTGTTCTCTCTTCCAGGGGATGAACAATCAGTACGTCCGCCGGGAGGTCTTCTGCGGGAACACCTGTCACGAACTCAAACGCTTCTGGGAAAGAGAAATTGGCAAACAGACTTACTACCGAGAATCGGAGGAACACCGCCTGGGAAGAAGTGCGCTGAGGAAGTATGCGGCGTGTTTGTCTGTTTTTTATTAATTAACGTTTTAAAATAGACTTTATTTTTTAGAGCAGGTTCACAGCGAAACTGAGCAGAGAGTAGAGTTCCCATATACCCTTCCCTCCTGGCACGACCTCTCGCTGTCAGCATCCCCACCACAAACATATGTTGACACATCGCGATCACCTTGTGGGTCGACGTTTTCAAAGCAAAACTCATTTCTCCAGAAGACCGCCAGACAGGCATCTCAGAGGACGTAATTGTTTTAGGTTCCCGTACATACGTTGCTGCCGCCATCTATAGTTATGGGCAGGGATCTTTTAAATTCTTCTAAGTTAACAAGTCTACGCTCTAAATCTCATCTTCACAAACAGAAACGTCTCTCCTCCCTGTCATCAGTTCTAGCACGTGAGGGTTACGCTCAATCTGGGGAGCAGGTCAGCAGACGTGTTCAGGAAAAGCAATCAGTCGAGGAGATGACAGTGACCAATTCTCAGTGCTCGTGTGTGTAAAGACACAGGCTGCTCTGCTGTTACAGGGGAGGGTCGTGGGCTTGCACCCCTCGGATGTGAGTCCCCATTCCAGCCCGGCCAGGCTGCCCAAGTGGAGAGCAGTAACTCACGTGAGCAGACCAGAGTGGCTGTCACTGTGGAGACAATGACAGCTCACCACCTTCACACACTCTGCTTCCTGATGGCCATGGAGAGCCACCCACAGGCAACAGTAAGGGACATGCCTGTCTGGGTAGTCTACCCCCTCATAAAACAGCTCAATCACTATCTGCTCATTAAGGACACAGTTTGTGCATGGGGCAGGTGAGTGCCGGCCCCACGGCAAGGCTGGTGACTCCGTACTGTCAGGCCAGGGTCACTGGGCTGAGAACATGCATTCATTCACATGAGTTAAATTCACCGTTGGCCCCCAAACCCTCTCTTGAGCCCTAGAGGGGAACCCAGTGCCTTCTACATAGAGAGTTGTGCTCAGCCATATTCCTGGCCACCAGCAAGAGGAAGTAGGCTGCGCTCCCTGCTGGAACCTCGTGTTAGGGCGTCTCGTCCGGGGTTTCTCTGAGAAGCTGCATTGGGCGGTCGTCATTTCTGCGGTCTCGGCCATCTTCATTCCCCCCGGCCAGGCCACTCAGCATGTTGCACACCAGAGACCACAGTGAGTCCCACGCCATGGGTGCGTGCGTGTCCCCTGGGGAGCACGCAGAAGGCCTTGGGCGGAGTGACACTGGCCTGAGGAGGATGTAAGAATCGCAACCTAAAAGTGAGGTGCAAGCCAAAGAGTGAGCAAAACAGGCTCTGAAACAAACTATGCGGATTATTAAAACGTTAAAATACACGTGTGCAGGATCTGTCCACGCGGGTAACAAAGGACTGCAAGAAACAAGCTTTCCGGTTGGTGGGACGGCGAGGCTACAACTCATTAGTGACCCTCCGCCCCTTCTTCTGATTTGAACCTGGTGGTCTGGTTCTAGAGCGTCTCTGCTCTTAACCACTATCCGTCTTGTTCCCTCACAAAACAGAGAAAGTAGACAGACACCAGATCATTAGGTCGTTCTGAGGCTTGATGAGAAAATGAGTGAAGGGCTCGGGGACGCCAGCTCCCCTCCGCCCTCCTCACCCTCACTTAATCCAGGATCCCCGACGGCAGCAGCAAGGTGACAAAGGGAGGGTCCCAGCCCTTCGGGTCTCTGAGTGTGTCCGCAAAGCTTCCCGTGCCTCAGTTTCCTCCTTATTATCTCTAGCGCAGAGAAGTGAGAGGGATGTTGGGGAGTCATTGCCTTTTATTAGTGGAGAAGAGTTGGTTGATAGCATTATTCAAGCGTTCTATATCCTTACTGATTTCTTGTCTACTTGTTTTATTGATGGTTGAAATACGTGTTTTGAAATCTTCCGCTATACTTGGGGATTTGTCTGTTTCTCCTAACAGTTCCATCACATTTTGTTTCATGGATTTCGAAGCTCTGTTACTGGGTACATAAATGTTTAAGACTGTTATATCTTTTGGATGAATTGACCCCTTGATTACAAAATGACTCTCTGTCTCTTTGATGATATTTGTTGCTATGAAATCTATCTAATCTGATATTAATATAACCACTCCAGCTTTTTTTCATTAGGGTTAAGATGGCATATTTTTCCATCCTTTTACTTTTGAGCTATTTGTGTCTTCATATTTAGTGATTGTCTTGTAGGTAGCGTACATTTGGATATTGCTTTTTTATCCAGTTTAACTATCTTTGCATTTTAATTGGATCGCTTACATCATTAACATTAATTTGCATGATTGGCTTTAAAACTATCATCTTGCTATTTGTTTCTTTTTTCTCTCATCTATTCTTCATTTCCTTTTTTTTTTTTTTTCTTGCCTTCTTTTGGAATAACTAAATATTTTTGTGATTCCATTTTATCTCCTCTGTTGACTTTTTAGCTATATTTCTTTGCGTTATTTTAGCGGTGA
>NW_011888816.1:54050-58699 GCF_000151845.1 Pteropus vampyrus | reverse complement strand
CCTTCTTTTGGAATAACTAAATATTTTTGTGATTCCATTTTATCTCCTCTGTTGACTTTTTAGCTATATTTCTTTGCGTTATTTTAGCGGTGACTAGGATTTATACATATACCCTTAACTTATCACAGTCTACCTTTAAGGATACATCCTTTCCTGCAAAGTGTAAGAACCGTACAAAAGTATAGCCCTACTTCTCCCCTCCTGGCCTTCGTGCCATTGTGCAAACTTCAGTTTGACGTGCGCATACGTTATAAACCCCACGTTACATCATTAACAGTTTTACTTTCCATTGTTAATTATCTTTTAAGAGATTTAAATAATAAGAAAAATTATTAATGGGTATCCACGTAACTGCGTTTTCGGGGCCTCCGATTCCATCGTGATCCAGATTTTCATCTGGTGTCATTCCCTGCTGCTTGAAAGGACTGCCTTTGACATATCCTGCAGTGCCATTCTGCTGGTGGTGAATTCTCTCAGTGTTTGCACATCTGAAAACGTCTTCATTTCACCTCTGTTTTTGAAAGATAGCTTTGCCGGTAAACGATTCAAGACTGACAGGTTTCCCTCACCTCTACCACCCCCACCCTCACTTTAAAGATAGGGCACTTTCAAAGGAAAGTTCAGAGAATTAAGTTTAGAATACTTTGAATAGAAGTGAGAGTTGGAATACGTACGTATTTAAATTTGCAAGTCTTCTGCATACCTTCTAACACCTGAACACACATACATAACTTCAGAAAGAAAAAGGAAGGAAGCGTTCCCTGAATCAACATTCAAGGAGATGAATGCTCCTTTTGTGTATGCTTTGTTTCCATTTTTAGGCTCAGGGAAGAATGGAAGCAGAGACTGGAAACCAAGCTGAGGCTGCGGAACAATTCCGATGAGACTGAAAAGCGGACAAATGTTGGCCGAGAGCTTCTTGCTTCATTGACACAAGAGGATACAAAGAACTGAGGTCACTCTGCTGGGAGAAATCAATGCAAATCGCTGAGTCCCTTCGCTATACCAAACAGATCTCTATTACTGTCTACCCACCACCTGTAAGGGGTTTACCTGCAAATCCTTTCCCGTGCTCTGTTGGGAATTAACAGCCAAGTTAGTCTTCTGCATGGGGGCCGGGATGTTAGCCCTGATGTCTCTAAAATGAGGTTATTTCATAACGAAGCTCTGTGCAGCATCCTTTATTTCCATATAATTGTCATCTAATTTTGAAATCGAAATAGTTTCAATTCTAAGCACGGTCCTTCATGGTCACACTTGAAACACTGCACAGAGGTTTCACTCCACGTTTCTCCTAGGAAACAGTTTCATGTCATCCTTTCTCTCGTTTTTTTGGGTTTTTTTTTGTTGTTGTTTTTGTTTTGTGTGTGTGTGAGAAGAAAAATGCACCTATCTGCAGAAATAAAAATATTAATAAATAGTCATTAAATAAGGTTTGCAAATAAATTGAGCTAATACTATTTTTTCTTCAAAAACATGATTACCTAGACCCATTGTTCAAAATCATGATTACCTAGACCCATTCTATAATATCAGGGTAATTTTAATAAAACTTGGTTGCCTTGCTATATCACTGGTGTGCTTGCTCTTCATTTCATTGCTTTATTTTAAGTAAATAGAACAATAAATAAATAGAGCATTTTGATGTAAGGGGAATTTTTGTGGGGTGTAGGAAGAAAAATAAGAATTAAAAAGAGGGAGAAGAGAAGACAGGGCTTGCAGGCCGAGAGGCTCGCTGGCCGTCGCTAACTGCAAAACGCTGCTGCTGAAATCTAAACGCGGTGGAATGAGGCAGGAAATGCAGGTGAAGACTCGTGGTTCGTTTACTCCTTCACCACACGCCAGACATCGCGCGGTGCAACCAGAACACAGCCGAGAAAACCAGACGCGCTGGCTCTGGAGTCTACAGTGTAGGGAAGACGGTAGAAAAGTGAAGACAGTTTGTGTGAAGGGCTTCAGCACTGGAAGCCACAGTAGATAATGGGTCCCCTAGCCTAGGGAGGGCTTCTTAAGAATAAGCTAGTTAAGCCCAAATAAACATCAGCTGGATGAAGGTGAGGTTCAGGGCTCACAGGTCTTGGGTGCTTTGTGGCAAGAGCTGAATCTGCAGAACTCAGCATACAAGGCCTTGTTGGAGCTTTTCCCAAAGGCACAAGAAACCACTCAGGGGTGCTGGCCAAGGGAGAGCCACAATGGCCATGGTTCTGGAGGGTTGTCCCACATTGAAAGGTGGGAGGGCAGAGTTGGGAAGGCCAGCCAGGGGTGTCTGCAGATGCCTACAGAGAGGCCAGAAGGCCTATACTCAAGCCTCAGTGCCCTGGTGGCCCAGACTGGGAAAAAACGGGGGAGAGAAGCTTGAGTGGCATCTTCTCTCAGTACCGGAGGCTAGAAGTCCAAGATCAAAGTGCCAGCATGCTCGGTTTCTGGCGACAGCCCTTTCCTGTCTTGTAGATGGCCGCCTCCTCAGTGTGTCCTCACATGGCATGGGGAGAGAGAGAGAGAGAGAGAGAGAGAGAGAGAGAGAGAAGAAGCGAGAGAGTTCTCTGCCGTCTCTTCTTATAAAGGCACTAATCCCATCACGAGGGCCCCACCCCCATGACCTCACTGAAACTGAATTACCTCCCAAAGGTTTCATCTCCAAATACCATCACACTAGGGGTTAGGGCTCCAATATATGAACAAGGGGTGGGGATGATGGAGGGGGTATGCAATTTGGTCCATAGCAGAATGGGATGCTTGAAATCTGTGTATCAAGTCCTGGACACATCCCACTGTAAAACTGACCAGAATCAATAGAGCAAACACCGTGAGCTGAACCACAGTGTGGAAAACCGCCCGGGTGTCTGGTAGCCCACTAGCAGCAGAGCACAGTCGCACTGCCAAGGTTTTGAAAAGTAATTGATATTTAAAACATAGCCCACAAAACGTGGGCCAGGACACACGTTCTTAACATTAATAGATTTGACCGCCTGCTAAAATAGATATGCAAAAGAGAGAGAGTCTCATAACCTTGTACTCAAAATGTCTGGGGTACAGTCCAAAAGTACTCAGACCAAGAGCCAAGAAAACCTCAACTCAGATGAGAAAGAATGAGCCATTGACACCAGCACCGAGACAACACAGATGTTGGAATCATCTGACGAGGATTTTCAAGCAGTTACACCAGTGTTCCAACCAGCAGTTACAAGCACTCTTTAAGCAAATTCTAAAGTAAAAAAAGAAAAACATCTCAGCAAAGAAACAGGAGAGATAAAGAAGAACCAAACGGAAATTTTAAAAATGAAAGCTACAATAACCCAAGTAAACAAACCAACAACAAAAATAACGGGATGAGCTCGACAGCAGAATGGAGACTACAGAGAAAAGGATCAGTAAACTTGCATATAGCTAATGAAATTATCTAATTTGCACAGCAAAGAGAAAAGGGTTTTCTTCAAAAAAAGAAGAAAAGAAAAGGGAACAGAGTCTCAGGACCTGGGAAACAAGAACAAGAGATCTAAACTCTGTGTCATTGGAGCCCCAAAAGAAGAAAATGCCCACTTTCCCCATTTCTATTCAGCGTGGTAGTGGACACCTAGCCACAACGATTAGGCTAGAAAAAGTCTACCTCTGTTCGCACATGACATGATGTTAAAATACCGATCACACACACACACGCACGCGCACGCACACACACAAAACTAATAAGACGAATATCAAACAAATTCAGTAAAGTTACAGGATACAAAATCAGCAAGCAAAAATCAGTTGTGTTTCTAATACGGCAGCAGTGAACAATTGGAAAAAAGATTACGAAACATTCCATTTGCAATTGCATCAAAAAGAATAAAACAGGAATTGAGCAGGAGGCGAAGACTTACTCAGTGAAAACTGCAAAACATTGCTGCAAGAAATTAAAGGAGACACAAATAAATGGGAAGACATCACACATTCACGGATTAGAAAATTTAATATTGTTGGGATGTCAATGCTACCCAAGGCAATCAACAGATTCAGTGCAATCCTATCAAAATCCCAAGGTGTTTTTTACAGAAATGGAAAAATCTTTCTTCAAATCCATGTGGAATATCAAGGAACTCCAAATAACCAAAATAATCTTGAAAATGAAGAATAAAGTTGGAGATCTCACACTTCCTGATTTGAAAACTTTTTACACAGCTAAAGTAATCAAAATATTGGGGCACTGGCATAAAAACAAACATATAGGCCAATGGAAAAGAATGAAGAGCCCAGAAATAAATCCTCACATATGTGGTCAAATGATTTTGAACAAAGGTGCCAAGACCATTGAGTATAGAAAAGACAGTGTTTTCAACAAATGGTGCTGGGAAAACTGGATGTCCACATGTCAAAGAGTGATGTTGGACCTTTACCTTACCCCTTATACAAAAATTAAAATGGATCAAAAACCTAAATATAAGGGCTAAAACTATAAAACTTGTAGAAGAAAATATATGCGACTTTGGATTTGTCAACGGTCTCTTGGATATGACTACAAAAACACAGATAACAAAAGAAAAATCGAAAAAATAAAACTACATCAAAGTTAAAGCCTTCTGTACGTCAAAGGACACAATCAACAGAATAAAAAGGCAACCCACAGAATGGGAGGAAACATTTGCAAATCACGTATCTGATGATGGGTTAAA
>NW_011888816.1:45560-49625 GCF_000151845.1 Pteropus vampyrus | reverse complement strand
ATAATAAATTCCCTTCTTTTGAGCTGTCTGAAGGCCAAGTTACACCTCGAAGGGAAAGTGTCAATCTGAGAGGTGTGACACGATGGGTTGTTTACTGGGAGGACACCCAGAGGCCGCTCAGCTCAGGGACTAATTTCTCCAAAGACACCACTCCCAACGCCATCTCCAGGGAAACCTAACCATCTGAGCTCTCCAGAGCAGTCCCAGTTTCAAATGTGCTACCAATTTCTGAGCCTGTGCTATTTGTTCTGAAGCCACAAAGCACCTACTGTATTGGGTTAACTTTCCATATAGTATAGAGAAATAGAATTCTATTGCGCATAATACTAGCCGGGTGACCTTAGTCAAATTATTTAAGATCTGAGCTTCAGTTAATAATGGGAAGTTTTTCATAAGTGCAGTACAGTGCCTAACACATAGTACATCACGGTAGGCAAATAAATGGTGTAAATGATGGTGTAAACAAATTAATGGTTGCTAAATTTCTAAGAATGATACATTTTAGAATTACAAACAGGCTTCGAGTACACTCAAAGGCTACTCCTGCATTTAAACTTTCAAGATCAAAGCATTTTTTTCCTTCTAAGAAGATTTTTCCAGGAGGCTTCTCCATACCCCCAATTTCCACCAACTCCCAGCCTCATTATCTCCATAAGCGATGCCCCATTCACCCAGTTACTCAGACAAAAATCTAGTCACCCCCAACTCCTCCCTTTCTCATAAACCATTCATCTAAGCCACTCACAAATCTTGCCGGTTCCATTTTCAAAATGTCATTTCCACCTCCTAAAGTTTACAAGGTTTAGAATCAAACCACTATACCCTAGTTCAAGGGTGACAGTAATTTCAACACAATTAAAATGTATCGCCTTTATATCGCTTAATTTATAAGAGAAGGTCAGAGTCTTTCATCCTCTCCAAAGTCACTTCCTCTGGCAGTTGCTACCCCGTTTCCATGAGCAACGGCTTACTCAGGATGGTTGCAAGGGAGCTGGGTTGGGAGGTCGCAGAAAGTCACTCAGGAAGCTGGGTGGAATGTAATATGGAGAAAGAATTCTATTCCCAGGTCCCTGCACAGATATTCTAGAATACTGCCTCCTCAGGACACTTTTTGGATAGTGTAAAAATGGGTATCTCAGGGGCTGACCATTACATCTTCTTGGCAAAACTGTCTGCTGCTTCCATGCTGGTCTCCAGCACAAAGCACATGACCCATTGGAGAAAATAATAAATTTATGGCCAAAGGGGTGATGAGTGGGAAGAAGAGGTTTTGAAATTGAATCCCATTTCCATAGAAAAGAGTCTTTTCTATGGGTGTGATGACAGGTGACGCTGTTTGTAAATGTCCTGTCTCTGAGTATTAAAAAAAGATGTCTAGCTTTGGAAATACCCAGCATTGTTGACTTGGAGCTCTATCCTCTTCCCAGGCTGAATCTGTACTGAACAGGTTTTTACTAATTGAGATGCTTGGCTTACAAATGTTTTAGGTGCTTTTTTGTAAGAGCGGAACACAATTACTTTTTTGGGACTCATATATAAAGTCAAATTTTCACGTCCACCTACACGCATATAACTCACCATTTTTAAATCTCTGGTGGAATTCTCTTCTAGGAAAAACGCTGGTTTTTAGTTCCTGGAAAATAATGGATGCATAAAATAGGATTAGTTCATTCAAGGTCAAAACAGAGCCTTAGAGGATGAATCAGGCTTTGAAGCTCAGTTCTCAATTCATTCTGCCCCATTGGCTGGAAGTCTCCTCAGAGGTCCAAACAGTCCTCATTGTCACTCTTTGGAAAACTTGACTCGCTGGAGATGAGCAGACACTGCTTCCTTTTCTCTAATCTATGGATGGGTCACCAAGATAAAGCACCTGCTGGGCTGGAGGCCAGCTCTGCGAGAACTCGAAAAATGCAATGAAAGTAGACCACAAAAAGAAGGTTCCAGCCACGTGGTCTGGCTCCGGGGCAAGCATAAGTTAAGCCAGGGCACAGCCGGGAAGACCCAGGACCCACCCCCAGGGCCTCCGGAGCAGAAACCTTGGCTGCCTGGGCATCCGGGACAGCCCGAGGGTCTGGAACAACACTTGTAACATGTTATGAGACACAAAACTTATCTGTTGGGTGAATGAATGGAGAGTCTGCATGCAGCACAAGCACATTGCTTCATGAGAAACTTCTATATAGAACCCCATTCAGAGCCGGGCGGGCTGGGACAGCTGAAGAAATGCTGCTGGAGGCCTATTTCCTGCCCCCGTCAGCAGAGAGCCGGCCCAGCACGTCCGAGTTAGTCAACACAAAACCGATGTCAGTCACTTCAGAGCTTCCGAGGCTTCTCCCTTTTACGAGGCCACTTCCTGACCAGGAGGCTTTCAGTATTTCATAATTGTCCAAATGTTTCCATTTGGCCCATAAAAATGAAGGGCACAACGGGGGTGTGGTGCTCCTGGAACCTTCCCACAGTGTGCCCGGTCCAGCAGCGCCAGGCCTGAGCTCACCTCCGGGTGTGCTCTGCTTGTCATTTCCCCTTAATAAACATAATTGTACGTTTATACCCCGAGTGGCTTTCGTGGTGGGTGGTCCGTGCCCCATGGTCATGACGGTGGCCCCATCCAGATCTTCCCAGCCCAAGGACAGCTCCCAAGTCTGCAGAGGACTTGAGACAGGAAGAGAGAAGGGTTACAAAGGGAGCAGGAAACAAAACCGAGTAAAGCAAAACCCACGAAGGAGAGAGAAAGTATCGTTTTATGGAAAGATTCTTGCACAGGGTTTAGAGTAATCCATTCTCGATCTGACTCATCTGACTGACAGAGGCTGGCCGAAGGCATCCGGTTGAGTCACACAGCATTTAACTAAGCCGACTGTGAACGGGACTTCAAGCTGACCATGAAGTCAGCCTGCAGCCTGCAGCCTGGGCCCGGCTCCAACCTGCTGAACATCAGGAAGCTCTGCCTTAGCGAGCCAGCTGGCTTCCTCCTTAAGTTTCTGGGTTGACCTTTCCTTTTGTCCCAAGGGATTAATCCAAGTATGGCAGAACATACCAGCAACTGCAGACTCCACCTTGGCCTGCCTGCAAGGAGAAAGTGGAGAGAGATTCTATCATCCACTCACAACCCCCCTGGCCAGTGAACTGAGGCTGCCCTGAGCCCAGAGCCCAGGTGGTGTCGCTGACCCCTCAGCTAAACTCAGGGACAAATTTCATACCACCTCTTCTGATTGGGGACGTCTTGTAGGACGGAGCCCTTAACGTGTGGGATCTGATGCTCCCTCCATGTCGATAGTGTCACAGTTGAGTTATACTGTACGACACACAGCTGGTGTCGGAGAATTGCTTGGTGGTACAGGGGACAAGAATTCATGCATCAGAATTGGTGACCAGAGCCTTAGGGAGAACCCATTTCTTTGCCTTTTCCAGCTCCCTGAGGCCTCTCACATTTCTGGGCTCCTGCCCCTTCCCCTATCTTCAAGGTCAGCGAGGTCGCATCTCTCTGGCCTTTTCTCAGTGTCATATCTCTCTCTGTCACTCCCTCTCCCCACCTTTAAGGACCCACGTGATTAGATTGGGTCCGCCCAGAACATCCAGGACCATCTCCCCATCTCAAGGTCCTTCATCACATCTGCAAAGTCCCTTTTGCCATGTCAGGTGACGCATTCACAGGTTCCGGGCATTAGGTCACGGACGTCTTTGGGAGACAATTTTTCCGCCTACCGCACGCAGCAGCTTAGGAACTGAAAAGGCGAAACGAGAGATTCTCGAACGATTCTGGAAAGCGGCTTCTCGTTCGGGCTGGGGGAAGAAATGGAAGAGGCTAAAAGTATTAAAACCTCAAAACTCAGAAGACAGGCCACATGGGGCAGGAACTCGGGACCCTGGGAAAGGGGTGCATCTCAGCGGGTCGTGGGGCTTCTAAGGGGGTTCAATGGTTTTGCAAAAGTGAAAAACACCAGCTGGAATCAGCCCCCACCTGCCCAGTAAGGCAGCCAGGACGACAGTGCTTCAGAGAAACCGGACACGTGGCTCTGTCTCCTGTCTCTTTCAACAACAGGCTTCCATTTATTGACGCTGGTG
>NW_011888816.1:37545-45211 GCF_000151845.1 Pteropus vampyrus | reverse complement strand
GCAGGACTCACTCACCCCCAACCGGCAGCAGCCGCCACCCAAGGGCTCCCCGTGCCCTCGGTAGCTGTCTCCCCAACATTGACTGGCAAGGGCCACGGGGCTGCTTGGGCCCGGGGGTGCGGAAGGCAGCCAAATCCTGTGGGACACAGCTGTATGACCTTGCTATTTGGTCCCCCCTTGCCCCAGCCCTGACTTTCCTCCCTGTGCCCTCTGCTCGGGAAAAAGCCACAGGCCATACTCCCCTCCCCTCCACTGCCTCAACCTCCCCTCCATCCCTGGGGCCCAATTTACTGGTCAGTCGGGGTTGAAGGATTTCCCGCTCAGCAAATCCCAGGTGTGACTTTGAGGAGAGGGATGATGCTTCAGACCCTCCTTACTCGCTCCCTGGGTCCCAGAGTCTGGGGAAGGGCTGCCTGCTCCCCGTACCAGGGCCAGCAGGTCCGATTTCCACTGGTTTGGAGTCCTTGCCACCTTCTCCCTCCCTGCCTCGCCTCACTGAAAATGTGTCTCTGTTTCAAATTGGAACAGGGTCCCGAGGGGCTGTGTCGGGGCTCCCCAGCCTGAAGTGTGTCACGAATAATATTAGTTGCTCAGCTCCGCCCTGGAGCAGCAGCCCTACTGGGAGGGAGGATGCTGCATTGCAGCCCTGAGGTGCTGCTCAGGAACCTGGATTTGGAGCTCGGTCCTGCCGTAAGATGGGTTTGGTGGGGAGGGGGCAGAAGCAGCGCCCCACAGAAGGTGCCAGGGGAGCTGCAGCTTCATGGTTGTCATTTACTCAGTTGGTGGATCTTGTGCCAGGCACTGTTCAAGGCCCTGCGGGTGGAGTGGCCAAGACAGATATGGTCTCTCCCTGCCCTCCCAGAGCTCCCAGCCCAGAGAGGAGCAGGAAATTAGCTGAGAGACAGCATCAAGAAGGACAAAGCTGCTCGGTGACAGAGTGCAGGGAGGGAGGGGCTCATCATGTCGGAAACAGCGTTCACAGCTGGGAACCTGGGGCCAAGGAGAAGCCTGCTTTGGGGGAAGCCATGCCGAGGGTCCAGGCAGAGCACACATGCAGAGCACACAAGAGGGGAAAGGCTCCATGGGCTCTAGGGACACCAAGAAAAGTGGCCAGAGTGGCCGGAATGCAGAGAACGGAGAGGGCCGGGATGATGGGCGGGCAGGCGGAGAGGTTCCGGGCGACCTCAGCGGCAGAACCTGCTGCGTGGAGAGCTGCCCGGGGCTGGGATGGAGGAGGCGGCCGGAAGACCAGGGGGGAGCTCAGACCACACGTGCGGGAACTGACACCCCGGATCTTGCTTGTGCAGTCAGGGCCGACGATATAAACCACGTGACCCCCCATGGGCTCTGTGTTTCTTTACTGGCTGGGTCTCCGCATGTGGCAACCCCCCCCAACCCCCCAGCTTTCATGCTGCCACCTGAGGACTGCTTCGCTGCTTGACAACTTGGCATCCAACATGGAGCCATAACAGTCCATGGCCTTTTTAGAGAAATGACCACGAGGCCCAGGCAGCCAAGCGGAGGGATGTGAAACAGACTCCCCCGGATCCCCTAGAGCATGCTGTCACCAAGCGGCGGGCGAGAGGAGAGGAACAGGGGTGCCCCACAGCCTCGCCTGTTAATCAGTGTCTGGAGACTGAGCTGCACGTGGAGGCATGAAAACCAGCCACCAGAATGCACCGCAGGTGTAGCTCCAAGTTTGCCAAGGTGAGCTGGCAGCTCTTTGAAACTTAAGTAATCACAGAGTGGGCCTGGGGTGCAGAGCTGTGCCCCCCCCCACCCTCTCTACTTCCCCCTTCTCTTCTGCTTTAAGAAAAAAAAAAATTTCCCTGTGGACACTCTGTGGGCACCGAGAGGGGTACAGGGAGAGCTAAGCCAAAGGAGAAAAGAAGGGGCCCCCTCTCATCCCGGGGGAGCCCAGGTCCCCACCCCCTGTGCTTCCAGAGCTCCAGCTGCAGGGAGCGTGACCCCAGAGCGTGACCTCTCTGCAGCTGCTGCCGTCGCCCATGACAAGCACGTGCTCACGCCTTGGTCTATGTCCTTTGAACAAGCAAAGAAAAATGCCTCCATGTAACCGGTAGGATTTGGGCAACAGCTACAGTAAAAACAGAGCTTCCAGCGATCGTGAGTGGGGCCTTCAGCCCGATTCGGTGTCCTGCCGTAGAAATGCAGAGCTGGTATCGACGTGTCGTACACACTTGGCCTGTAAATGCTCCTGAGAAGTCAGGGGAGGCTCCATTGTGCAAGGTCACGGGCAAAACTGTGCCAGTGGACAAACCCCCTGCCGCGTGTCACCAGCGGCCGGGTCGAGCGTCTCTGCCCTGTAAGGAACCACGTTCTCACGAAGTCTTCGTGTGGGCACGTCAGCAGTCTCTCAGCAGCCTGGCATCAGCACACATCCGCCAGCAGAGGAGGCTGGTGCCCCCAACCAGACCCAGGGGTCTGCTTGCCCCTTGGCTTATGAGGGTGGGTTCCCAGTGCTCTGTCACTCCGGCAATCAAAAAAAGAACTATTGGCCCCTACAAGGCAGAGGAACGTACGTGTCCGGTGCAGAAGCCATCACTGCCTGCTGGATTTGTAACTCAAGTCAGAAGTTTGTCTGAAAAGGAAAAAGGCCCCGCCCCATAGGGTTGGCCCCGCCTTGCTCTGCATGGGATCTTTGACTCCTACCCCTGGGGGCTAATGGTATTGCTTTGCCATCATTAAGACTTTTTCAGGTTGGGAGTGGGGGCAGGGGGGGGGGCTGTTTCGTTCCAGTGAGCTAGCTGACTCTGCCCCTGCTATGGTCCTGAATCTGGTCCGTGTTGTATTTCATTCGGCGGACCCCCCACACGCCCAGGGAGCTGACCCTGCTGAATGCATGGTGGAAATGGATGTGCTAAGAGTAACACTTCTCCTGACTGTGAGGGATGCTGCCGCTGGGCAAAGGCCACGGTTAGGACAGAGGCAGGGGGACAAGTGCACGCGTGGGGGCCCAGCCACACGGTGGCAAGAAAGCAGCACGCGGTCGTGGGGCGAGACCACCATACGCCCCCTGCAGAGCTGGCAGAGGTGGACGCGCCTAAGGAAACCCCCCCGCAGGCTGTAAGAGCTGGCCTCCCGCGCAGAAGGGCCTTTAAAGTGACAAGCATCAGTGACCAACAATTACACAGACCGGAGCCTGTGGCAGAAGGATGTTGACACTCAGCAAGGGCGACCCCTGGCGTTGTGATTAGGGCAACTGCCTGAGAGACACCGTTCAGCATACGCCATTTAAGAGTCACTTACTGGCTCGCAACTGGGCACTGGTGGACAAGGAGAGACCGGCTCCCCATGCCTCGTTCCTCCCTGGCATCTCCATTACGGGGCAAAGCGGGCTCCGTCCAGCAAGCATCTGTTACGAAATTCTCATTTGCAGAGCAAACATAGGACGTAGTGTTCGAAAACTCTTAACTGTACAGCGAGGTATTTATTTGGACTCCCTGAACACACCAGTCATGGACGCCGACCTCCTGGTCAGGAGTACCAGCAGCGGGCCGCTACCTGGGCATTCGTGGGACAGAACGGGCCCCGTACCACCCACAGACAACGGGAGCCGCTGAAAGATACGATGGACCCTCAAAAAGAGAACCGAAAAAGCAAGTGGACTCTAATCGTGGCAATTCCCCAGGTACGTACCACCCGTTTACCTACACTGTCTACTTGGCCAGGGACACATGAGGAGATGGCTTTGGAAAACCTGCCCATCTTGAGGCACCTTCTGTCTACAGGCAGGGGGCCCATGGGAGGAGGGGACAGGTGGTCCAGACACCTGGGCTCCAGGCTCACCACCATGTGGCGATGTGGCTGTGCCATCAAAGTCAACTAGGAAAGTCCTGACCTGGACCATGACCCTAAATTGACCTGAACCTGACCTTGACCTTCACTGTAGCTTACCTTGTTCTTAATTCCCCCTCACTCCAATCCTGACCCCTAACTCTGACCTGACACTAATCCTGACCTTAACCCTAATCTCTAACTTTAGTCCTAACACTGATCTTGACCTTAACCCTAAACATATCCCTTCTCCAGTGCCCATAAGAGAGCAGTCCCCACCCCTCACTGACCCCACAGTGGGCAGCCATCCCTTTGGGGGAGCCACTCTCTTAGGTTCCTGCTCAGGGAACATTTGCTTCATTTACACAGCATTGCTAAGGGCCTGTCCAGCAGCCCACGTCACCCCTCTGCCCTCCGCCCATGCTCTCACGCCCTCCAGCCTTTCCTGGGGTTGAGGTGGGCAAAGGGTTGCCTGACCAAGCCCGGGCTCCCAGCACCCTTGGGGGTCATCTGAATAAACAGAAGCTTGGTCAGATCTCAGGGCCCTCTAGACGTCCACCAGCTCCCACTAGGATTAGCTATGGACTCAATTTCTCCAGCTTCCTCTTCTGTCTGCCTAGCAAGCACAAGGAGTCTGCTAGCACCTTTTCGAGAGAGGAAGCTAGCTCTTCTCACCTGAAGAAGGCTGGGAGCTGTGCTCTAGACCATAACCCACGCAGGGCACAGGGCTGGCACCCAGGAGGCCCCTAGTGAAGCTCGTTGGCTGAGGGAGGGAGGCAGTCTTCACGGGGCCACCCTATGCCCATGTCCCTTTTAGAAGGACATCATCTCCATCAACCACAACTGGGCCAAAGGCTGTAGCCTGGGCGCTGTGGGGTATTCCCTCCAGCAGGGGCTCAGGACGCTGTAGCGGATCAGTGCATGGAGATGCCAGGCCAGACTGGCACTACCACTGTCAGGTGTGGACAGGGCCCTGGGGAGACCAGGCAAGGTCGACCTGGGCCCGGAGATAGAGAGGGGGGCTGTCTTTCCTTCCCTGTCTCCTGAGACTTTGGCATCAGCTTCCTGTCTGCTTGCGCCCCGAGTCTGGCCGGGCCTCCATCTCTCTGTGTATCCTTGCCTGTCCTGGCCACGCCCGAGGGGCTTCTGTGTGCATAGGTGCTGACCTGGTCGGTCTTAAATGCAGACCCGCCCTGGGGTCCAGTTCCCCTCGCAGTCCAACTTTTCCTGAATCGAACTGTTTCGACCCTGGTCCCCGGCTGCTGTGGGCATCGGCACAGGGAGCGGCAGCCAGCAGTGTCTGAAGAGCACGGGGAGAGCAGACACCCACCGGTCACTCACCAGCAACGGGATGGGGTCAGGGAAGGGGTCCTGGAGAAGGGCTAAGGAGCCGGGAGGACACAAGGCCTTCCCGTGAGCTGGCCTGCGAGGATGGGGCAGCCTGGGAGCCGGTGGCACCGGACATTTCTGGGGCCAGAGCGAGGGGCTGGAGCAAGGGGCCGGAGCGAGGGACCAGGGTGGCAGCGAGCGGCTTTGGCGTGGAAGGGAGGCAGTGGGCGAGGGGAAGTAGCGGGGGCGAGGCTGCACAGGACACTGCGTGCTGCACGCAGGGCCAGGGCCGCAGCGTGGTGGGGGGCAGTCACCAGGGCAAAGGTGGGTCCCGAGGGCCAGGGATGCGGTCAGAGGCACTTGGACACATCTGCTCACTGAGAGGCCATTTAATCTCTCCGGTGTCTCTTTCTCAGCCCCAAAGCCAGGCCCTCGAGGGCAGGGCCGGCCTGGTCCTGTCAGAAAGCCCCCTGCCAGCCAGCACCCAGCAGTGTCTCCCCAGCCCAGGTGATCATGGAGTCCTGTTTGGGACCGATTCTGCATTTTGCCACGTCCTCACGATCACTGCTGAAAGGAGAATCCTCACCCTGGAGAAGAGATGGGTCCACAAAGACGGAGAGCAGGATGGGCCCGACCGCCCAAGGGGCTGCAGTCCCTGGTCAGCTCGACTTCCAGAGTGGACAGCAGTGTGCTCTCACTGCAGCCACAGGGGCCCCGGCAGCAGCAGGCAGACGTCCCCACTGGGGTCCTTGGAGATGACGCATCTCCGTCAGCTTCCCTGAGGCACCACACGGCAGGTGGTTACGTGGCTGTGGGTGTCTCTTTTGTAAATGGAGCACTGAGCTCAGTGATCAACTTCCTGTCTAATGTGAACACCCCTGTCTGCTTCACGGTTTTGTTCAAAGAGTCTGATACAGCCCTGGCGGCCCCTGACCTCTCCCAAGGCTCCAGTTCAGCAGGTGCCACGCAAGGCCCAGTGAGGGGACGAGTGGAAGGTCCTGGTGAATCTGAATTGCAGCACGGGTGCCCTGATCTAGAGGCCAGGAAGCGTGCGGGGCTCTGCGTGAGGCTCCGCAGCATCCCACAGACTCGGGCCAGGCTGTTCTCATGATCGAGACACGAGAACTTGGAGAGGATTAAAACACTGGAGACTTGCCTTAGTCCTGCATGAGCGTGAATGGCCACGCCCCTTCATCCAAGCCTGGATGTCCTCACCCTTCATCAGCTCACCCCCCTCCAGGGTTTCTGGCCAAACCAGAGCCCCAGACCATTCAAGTACCACATTCAGCAGAAACAGCCAGAGAAAGCCTCACCCCCGCCTCTTCATCTGAAGGTGGCAGCACAAGGAGGCACCTGGGTGACCCCGCCCACTGCCCTACATCATCTGAGGGTCCGTGGGTCCCCCCTCCCAGCCACCCCCGCACCCTGAGGCTCCAGGTGGGGATTCAGCCTCGGCTCAGTTATGTGGGGCTTTCCCTCACAGGCTGAGGCCAGCACCTTGTTTACGAAAGGCACATCTGGAGCCAAGCACGATGACCTGACTTGCTTTATTTAGCCCAGGGCGCAGTGGCAGGGGAGACCCGGCCACCGCAGAAACCCACCCTCTCCCCACGCTTCACCCCTGGAGCAGAGCTGGAACAAGGCAGGTCCCCGGGAGACCACTCATGGGAAAAAGGCCCAGGAGGCGCGTGGTCACTAGCAGCTTGGAGTCTCTGACTAGGAGCAGAGAGACGGAATGACAGTGACGTGAGCATTTCAGTCACAGCCCGACAGACCGAAGTCAGACTTCCGGGAGGACTTCAGCAAGACGGAAGGAAGGTCCTTTACAGACGACCTCGTCCACCATTTCACAGACGGCAACTCTGAGGCCCAGAGGGGCCCAATGACTTAGGAGCCAGACTCGGGCAAGGAGAAGCCGGGGGCTCCCCACCCCCGGCCTGCCTGCAGGAGGCGGTCATCTGAGACTGGCCCAGGGGAAGCGGGAGGAAACCACCAGGTCTGGAGCCACATCTGTCGCCCTCACCCTCATCCCAGGCTGGGCGGCAGCGACATCCTCCTGTGGGAAACTCAGCATTCATCTCCAAGAGCCGCCTCCGAGGGCCACGAGGGCCAGGCCGGGCCTGCTGGCCCCATGGGAACCCACGGCGGCCTCTCAGCTCTGTGGCTCTGCGGTCCGTCCAGGGGAGGCCGGGCTACCGGGGCTCCCTGGAGTCCCAGCGGCTGGGCAAGCGGTGCATGTCCTCCTTCTGGATGTGCTCATAACAGGACTGGCGGGAGAGAGGTGGGGCTGAGGCCAGGTGCCTGCCCCGCTCCCAGCCACCTGCTCAGGCTCCGGGGCCCAACACCAGGGCGTGCCCGCCTCCGGGGCCTGGACCACCATGTGTCCAACTCACCCCCCTGCTGCGCCCCCAGTCTACAGAGGAATGGAGCTTTCCCTCTGCAGGGGACACAGCCTGGAACACATCGTGGTCCTGGGGTCCCCAGGACTGAGGTGCACTGTGGCCACTCCACTATGGCCCCTTTTAACAAGGGCAGGGCCAGG
>NW_011888816.1:33439-37495 GCF_000151845.1 Pteropus vampyrus | reverse complement strand
GCTACCGGGGCTCCCTGGAGTCCCAGCGGCTGGGCAAGCGGTGCATGTCCTCCTTCTGGATGTGCTCATAACAGGACTGGCGGGAGAGAGGTGGGGCTGAGGCCAGGTGCCTGCCCCGCTCCCAGCCACCTGCTCAGGCTCCGGGGCCCAACACCAGGGCGTGCCCGCCTCCGGGGCCTGGACCACCATGTGTCCAACTCACCCCCCTGCTGCGCCCCCAGTCTACAGAGGAATGGAGCTTTCCCTCTGCAGGGGACACAGCCTGGAACACATCGTGGTCCTGGGGTCCCCAGGACTGAGGTGCACTGTGGCCACTCCACTATGGCCCCTTTTAACAAGGGCAGGGCCAGGGGCTCTGTGAGGACCCCTCCCACAGAGGCACGCGAGTCACGAATGTGAGTGAGCCCACCCCCACGACGGTGGCTGGGGCGGGGAAGGGGTCTGCCCAGCGACCAGGGAATTTCTGTCCCTCACCTCGAGGGCCGTGAGCAGGAAGTCGTAGAGGCCCCCTGTGTGGATGGGGTCCATCATGTCACGGATCAGATGGATCTCAGCTCCCAGGTGCTGGATGCTGGAGAATGAGCACCCGCCCCCCGTGAGAGGGAGGAGGGGCCCATCGGGGACAGGCACCAAGCCACTGGGGAAGGAGCCCTAGCCTGGGGGGCTGGACACCTGGGGTGTGGTCCCCTCTCTGCTTCTGGCACCCATGGGACTCGGGATGGGACCTGGGGTGGGACCCTGAGACCCTCTCATCCCTGGCCCTCAGCATCCCTGTCACACCAAGAAAAGCTGTGTCCATAAACCCTTATGCTCAAAGACTTCAGTCCTGGCCCAGAGGCAGCTCACCGGGCACGTGACACCACGTAGATGAGCAGTGGCAGCAGGTCATCCATGGGCAGCTTGTGCTCCTGGCCCAGCACCCGAGACACGGTGGCCTCGATCTCTCCGTACGTCTTCTCCAGCACCTCCAGCTTCTCCCGGGGGTCCATTGTGGTGCTGCGGCGGGGTGGCTGGCTCCAGATCAAGGTCCTCGGGCTCAGTCCCCACAGAGGGACCCAATGCTCCTGCCTCCCACCCCCACCTCCACCCCCACTCCCCACCCAGGGTGTGGACTCACATGACCTTCTGCAGACACTCGATAGCTGACAGGAAGCACTTGTCTGTCACAAGGGAGTGTCTCTGTACAGCAGAGGGAGCAGGCCAGGTGAGGCCACGGCCCCCAGCCCCGTTATGTCCTCCTCCCCATGGCTGGTGCTGGCCCTGAGCCCCTGGCACCCACCCCATCCCCATCACTGGCTTCAGCACCGCCGTGCCCGCAGGGTTGAGTGACCCAAGGCAAGTCACAGTTCCATTGTGAGCCTCAGTTCACTCTGCGAAGTGGGGGGAGGGTCGGCAGGAGGTTGGGAGGATCAGAACGGAGAAAGAAGATAATAATCATAAGCCGAGGGTCACCTGGTGCCACCCAGTTCCAGCCGCGCCTATGTCAACAGCCCTCGAACCCCCTGAAACGTGGGTTTCCAGTCCACTCCCCGAGTTTCTGACCCAGAGGCCTGGGGTGGGTCCAAGAACCTGCTTTTCTAACAGCTCCCCAAAGGCTGCTGATGCTGCTGGTCCGGCAAGCACCCTCTGAGACCACTGCCCAGCAAGTCGGGACCTGCCCACTCCCCCCGCCCCCAGGGGGGTACTGTCACAGATGAGGAAACTAAGGCACAGAGACTACATACTAGGCCATGGTCACACAGCCAGTGAGAGGTGGGGCCTGTGTTTGAGCCGGGTCCCTGCGGGCCAGCAGCAACACCTTCACCCAGAGCTCAGAATAATGCGGAACCCGGCGTCTCCTCCCTGCCCCATCCCTGCCCCACAAGACCCTCCGCAGCCTCCGACCAGTGACAGGAGACAGAGGCTGCTTGCATGCCTGAGCAAATCTGGGGGCCCAGCTCAGGGCTCAGGCCTCTCCTCCCTGGGGCAAGTAAAGGGCCCACCTCTCACCTGATTGGTCGTCAGCGTGAGGTCCTTGAGCGGCCACAGGTGCCTGAAATTTTTAAAATGAGATGAGAGGCTTTGCCAAGAGGGGTCGGGGTCTGAGGTCAGAGGGCAAAGTTCCCCCCAGCAGTTTTGAGAGCAGGAAATGGGTCCGCACTGGCATCCCAGGGCCCGTGTGTGGAGCCCTAGCCAAGGGGAGGATGGGAGGGGGAGGGGGGGTGCCTGAGAAGACAGCCTCCATCTGGCCCCAAACAAGAGCGGGACTTGGCAGCAGGGGGCAGTATGGAGGACGGACACCTGGGAAGCTGTCGGCCACCCGGTCTCCAGGCGGTGACTGTCAGATGCAAGACATATTCACAATGGAAGGGGAAACAAGGTTTGGGGCGGGTGGGAAGCACCATCACCGTGTGACAAAGGAGAGCAGCTGAGGGAGGACAGAGCAGGCCCACGTCCCCGTCACGCACACTATCAATGGATCAGAAGGGGCGCGGAGGACAGAGGATGTTTTGGCAACCAAGGGTAGAAAGGGGGCCCCGAACTGCTCCGGTGCAGTCCTCAGTTTCCCCTCAGGGTCTCCCCTCCCCCTCTCTCAGTCCAAGACCCAGGAGCAAGTGACCTTGCCCCAGCCCCAGGGGTAGACACGGAGGCAGGCCTGGCCAAACTGGGCCACAGCCAGTATTCGAGGGCACACTCAAGACCCAAGCCAAGCCAGTGAGGGACTGCGGGGGCCCTGCTGGAGATGCTGGGGAGGAGACGCCAGCTCCCTGTGAAGGCAGTCGGGGACTCGCAGTCGGGGACTGAGCTGGGAGAGCATAAACCTTGAGTGGCTAGTGCCATGTTCATCACTGCACAGGGGCGCCAGAGACAGACTAACAGAGAGGGAGAGAATTTGCTTCCCTGTCTCAGGCCATTGAGCACCTAGATCCAGCCACACCTGAATGCAGCCACACCAGCAGAACCCTGCAACGCCACAGGTACACGGCCACCTAACGCCTCCCTTCTTTTGCTAGGGACAATCTGAGCTGACTATATATAGCCTGTGCTGCACAAGAGGTCTGGAGCACGAGGCGTGGGGGGAGGCTTACTTCTGCACGTCCAAGAACTCAAGCAGCTTGGTGTCGGGGAAGAGGCTCAGGTTGGTGATGCCCTGGCTGTAGAAGCTGTCCTCCCTCTCGTGGAGAAGCAGGTAGAGAGTGAAGAGCTCCGAGTAGAAGCTGGGCAGCATGAGGGGCAGCACCAATCCGTGTACCTGCAGGTCCCTGTGAGGACAGGCCGGGGTCAGCAGGGTGGGGTCTGGGGTGGGATCGCTACTTGGGTTGCCCCTCAACAAGCCCATATTGCTCCTTGTCCCACAACGGTGTCCCTGCCTCCAGCCTTCCTCGTTCCCTAGAAAACCCTGTTCAAGTCTGCTCTCGGTCAGTTGTTCAGGTGGAGCGGGATTTTGATCCCCATTTGACTGACAGCAAAACCAGGGCCCGGGATGGACAAGTGACTGGCAGCGAAGCCCTCAGCGGCCCATCCAGGCCGGTCCAGTCCCGCCTTCTGGTTCTCCGTGCTTCCTAGGACTCCAGGGGGACGCTCTCCCCAAGGTCTAAGCCCATTCCCCACACCTCCTACAGCGCAGTGCCAGAAAGGCCTCTCTGCTCAGCGTCTTGAGGCCTGGAATCCGGAGGCACATTGTAAGGTGTGATTGGAGGGGGCCAAGGGAGACAGATTTAATGACCTGCGTGATCCTGTGTGACCTCAGGCTCAGTGCCTGGCAGGCCTCAGTTTTCCCATGTGTCCCTAGGGAGAAGGAGGGCAGCCCGGGCGGCTGCATACAGAGAGACAAGGCTGGGCTGGCACGTTCAGAACAGAGACATTTGGTGCATTGACCCCTCCCAGGATGCTTGTGGAACAGAGGTCATGGGTCATTCTGGTCCTTGAATGGTCAATGTACAAAGCTCGGTCAATGGCGAGAACTCTCAACGCTTCCCCCAGAAGCGCCCCATTCCCTGAGGGAGGCCCCAGGCGCAAAGGTGTGAGGCCTCCCTGGACCTGAGCCCGGCTGCCCTGGGGGAGAGGACCCCTCAG
>NW_011888816.1:26544-31799 GCF_000151845.1 Pteropus vampyrus | reverse complement strand
CCAGCCTGGCCCGGAGTCGGGGCCCAGGAAGGGTGGATGGACTGGAGATACAGATGGATCTGCCTCAAACGCTCCAGGAGAAAGGAGAGGCTGAGTAGGGACAGAGTCTACTGCTCGGTAGAGAAGAGAGACAGGGCCACACAGAGAAAGAAAGATCTGGAGAGCTGGAGCCCCAGTCCAGAGAACGGGGTCTTGTCCTAAGAGAGACCAGTGCCCAGAAGTCCAGGATCCCCTGCCATAAGGTCCCACCACACCTGTTCCTTCCTGAGCTTGATCCTGCCTTGGCCAACAGGCCCGAGGGTCTGGCTGTGTGAACGTCTAATGCAGCACTGCCCTTCCGCCACGCTCACAGATTTCCCTACACCTGCACCCCAGCCGGGCTAGGTCATGCCCCTGAGGTTTGCTATCCATGCTCAGCTCCTACCGTCAGAGAGAAGCACACAGGGACAATGGGTCAAGAAGTCAACTGTATCCACTCCCCACATCTAAAATGCTGGCTGACACCCTGTTGGAACCACCACACACTTAGATGCCCCCGTCAGTGCAAAACCACGTCTTCCTCTTCCACTTAGAAAGTTTCCTTCTTCACCTCGGCTACCGGGGAACTCATGCTAGGATAATAGTCAATCATAACTATTAGCAGGCCTATCTGCACCTCCCTTTCTTTTAAGCTCAACTCACACTTTTATTTTCTATTTTATTCTGGTTTGTTTATTTTATAAGCTGTCTTTTACCCGTCCTGTTAAAAAAGCAGGGTCTAAACAAAGCCTACATGTAATGTTTTTCTACAGTTTTGTGGCATGTGGAGTTATCAACACACAGCCCTTGATTCCAAGAGTGTCTGACTTGGGGGCTGTGTGCCCCGGGCTCCTTGAACTCTCCCAAGAGCTAAGAGGTACAGAGAAGCCCCTCTGATAAGACCTGAGACCCTGGAAGCACAGACACACACAGACCACCTCCCACCGCCACTGCCCCAGATGGGCTCTGGAAGGCCAGGCCACACGGTGAGGCTCTTACCTCTTGCAGGTACTGCTTGGGTCAGGCGGGAGGGCAGCTGTGTCCAGCACGCCCTGAGTATGCAGGCCTCTCCCCACCCCATTGCCAAAGATGCCCTCCAGGATGAAGCCGTTGGGGAAGGTGACTTTGCCCTGGGAGCCAGGAGAGAGAGGCAGGGATGTCTGTGTACTGTCTGTCTGTCCAGCTGCCCTTGCATCCAATCATGACAGGCCTCGCGTGGTCCATTCCAGGTCATAGAGGCTAGGGACTGGTGGGTGGCCTTCCCACCATCCATTCAATCCTCCCCAGCCTGAGGGACTCATAACCCTCCACCCCTGCAGGAGCCCCCCCACCAAGAGCTGGAGACAGAGAGAGAGAGAAGGGACTCGCAGCTCAGAGCGGGGAGAACCACCACTCTGGGGCCGGGGTGGGCAAGTCCAGAGGTCAGCAGAGGCCTGGGGAGGGCGTGGGGCACCGCTGGCCCTTGGGAGGGGCGATCCTTTGCTGCGTGGGGCTGTCCCATTCCTAACGCTCCTGGTCTCCACCCACCAGATGCTACGGTGGCCTCCAGTCATTACAAAACCAAAACAGCACCCACATTTCCAAAAGCCCCAGCAAGGACACCACTGCCTTCTGCTGGGTCAGCTCGGGCAGGAAAGACCGTCACTCCGGCGGCACCTGCCCGAGGCACTGATGGTGGCGCCGGAGGGGGCAGACACTCCGGAAGGCCCCCAGCACCCGCCACACCCATCGCAAGCACGCCCCTCCCCTCTCGACTCCCACCAGGATCAAATCACACCCCCACTGCAGGGAAGGGTCCCTGCGCCCACCCCTGGCTGCGTGGAGATGGGGAGGTCCTCCCCTCCCTTCTGCGCCCACTGCCCACACCCTCAGCCTGGGCCCTGGGAGGCGGGTGCAGGCTCCAGCCCTGGCCTCGGCAGAGAGTGGAGCAGGCTCGGTGTCCCTCACCTTCCCCACGAGGGCCAGGTCCCTGGTGAAGGTGCCCTCGTACAAGGAGTCATCTTCAGAGAGGAGGGTCCCTGGACCCTAGGGAAGGGAGCCAGGGACAGGAGGAGAAGACGGGGTGGGGAGGAAATGGTAGGAAAGGAGGGAGTAGGCATTAATTCACAGGGAGCAGGGTCCTGAGTCCCGTCGCACCTCCTAGGACTGTGGCTGGTGGGATGCCAGCCCGGCCCGCTGCGCACCGAGTGTGAGCCCCAGGGACCTCATCCCCGAGTCACCCTGGGGCCTGGCTCCTCCTCCCCGGGGACCTCTCTCAGGAAGCCCCTTGGGGGACCCTCCCTTCGCTCCGATGGCTCTGGAAGTTCTGCTCGTGTCCTGAACCATCTCCTCCTCCCTGTCGCTGACCCCGGGGCTGACCCCGGGGCTGGGGACTGGAGAACCGATCAGGCACTCTTGCTGCACTGGCTGCCAGGAAGCTCAGAGCCAAACAGGATACAATTTCTGTTCCACTTATTTCTGAATCTAGTTTATTGCTCATTCCTGTCTTTTCTTCTTCCTTTGACCTTTTCCACAACAAAGCATAGCATAAATAAACAAACGAACCAGAATAACAACAACAGCCATGAGGCTAGAGCCCTACTATGCGCCAAGCCCCTGGCAGGGTAGGGTGAGGCAGGAGGCGACTGCTGGGTGCCCGGGCTCAGGAGACCCGGGTTTGAGTCTCAACACTGCCACTCATTAGAACGTGACACTGGGCAAGTTACCTGACCTCTCTAAGCCGTGCATTTCTCATTCATACAGTAGGGACAATGACATGACCCGCAGGGCTACTGGGAGGATCCCACAAGATCATGCGTCCAGGGCTCGGCACCCAGAGGTCCGTAACCGCAGCTGCAGAGGCTGCTGGCAGCACCCTCACCACGCACGCCACTCCTGCTAGTTCACTAGTCTTTATGATAAGTAGTTAATCTGAGTTGCTGAGGGGGAACTTGGCCAAGGCCAGAGTAGGTGGGTGGCAGAACTGAATCTCTGCCCAGGTGTGGCTGCCTCCGGCACTTAGGAACTCAGCTTCCCACCCACCCACCCCTGACCAGAGCAGGGGGCCCTCCAGAGCCGGGGGCTCCAGAATGCAGCCCCGGTACAAGGAGATGGCGGCTCAGGACACACGCAGGTCACCCCACTCACCACCATCTTGTCCGCCTGGAAGGTCCCCTGGTAGCAGACTCCTGCCTGGGTGACCATGACCCCTGGGCCATGGCGCTGGTCGGCCTGCCACATGCCAATGTAGCGCTCACCCCTGGGAGAGGAGGGGGGTGGCCAGAGTTGGATCGGAATTGTTCTCATGAGCCTGTGTGCTTTGCTGGCATGGCAGGGGGTGGCAGGTAAGACATGACAACTCAGACATGAAGCAGGTGAGGTCGGGTGCCCCAAGAGAGTGGGAGATGGAGGGAGACGACGTGGGTAAGGGCACCCTGGCAGTCTTCCTGGGGGAGGTGGCAGAAAGGGCAGATGTGAGGGTGTTCAGTGGTTAGAGGGCTGGAGGGGTGGCCCGGGCGTCACGGCAGGGGTGAGGTCGGAGGAACAGGCTGGGCTCCAGCGCTTCGTCTGACAGCCCAGAGGGCCTCAGATGGCCCCACGGGGGAGTCAGGACCTCCTCCCAGAAAGCAGGAGGAGGCACCAGAATGGGGAGGCCCCTGCGGCCATGGAGGCCAGCCCCCTCGTCCTGAGCCTAGCGACAACCGCGGGGGTGAGGGGCAGTGAGGGACTTCAGAGAGAATCTGCGGGACAGACAGAGCACACTCACTGACACGGGGCACACACACTGCGAGGCGGTCCTGGGGGTGGCCGGGAAGCACTCACCTCTCGCCGTCCTCCCCGATGCCGTAGCCGCTTCGCTGGCCCCTCTCCCAGTGGCCCGTGTACTTGCAGTGCTGAGGGGCCTGCGGGGTGCTCTCGAGGACCCCAAACCCATGCCGCAGGCCCGCCTGGAAGTAGCCTTTGTACACCTCGTCATTGCCGTACCTGGACAGGGTGACCGGCGGCTGGCCCTGCCTCCCAGAGTTTGGCCAAGGGGACGTGCCCTGCCCACGAGCCCATCCCACCATCAGGCCAAGGGTCACTTACTCACAGATGCCGTAGCCACACATGCTGCCTTCCTGCCAGTGGCACTTGTAACAGTCAAACTTGTCCTCGGAGGCCTGGGGCACCAGGCGGATGCCAAAGCTGTCAGCGGGGGTGGGTAGGGAGGGACATCAGCTCCGTCACCGCTGCCCGGACCCCAGACCGGCCGCCGTACCCCCTCCATGCCACCAGGGGCGTCCCTGCCTCCAGGGGCCTTCCCAGACGACGGGGGACTCTCAGACGCTCGGACCCCGTCTTCTTTCCAGGCCCCTCCATCCTGCCCCCACGCCTCCTGGGAGCGCCTTCTGGCTCTGGACCACGCCCTCCACAGCCCGCCCCTGCTCGGGCCCTGGGTAAGGGCACCCTGGCAGTCTTCCTGGGGGAGGTGGCACCCTGGCAGTCTTCCTGGGGGAGGCGGCCCCCTTTTGTACAATGAGGGGAGCTGGACCAGATGGCCTCTAAAGTTCCTATTCAAGGTTTGGGAATTTAGGATGAGGCCAGCCCAGTGACCTTGACAGGGACGAAAACCACTCTCCTGCCCCCCACACATCCCCACGTTAGCCCCAGCCTCACCCGTGCTCTAGGCCCTGGCAGAAATTCCCCACGTGATTCCGCCCGTCTGGCCACCTCAGGGTCCCCCTGGAACACAATCAAGGTCCACGGGCATCAGGCACACCAGACCCATCCCTCCACATGCACATGACCCCCAGCCTCAGACTCTCTCTCCCAGTGGCCTGAGTCCCCTTGGACTGGCCTCTCTGCCCCGCCCAGCCCTGTCCTCTGAGCTCAATGACCCCAGCACTCCCAGCCCTGTTGAGTGTGCCCCGCAGCCTCGAGGGGCACACTCAACTACACCCGGGAGGGAGAATTCTGGAAACATCCAGGTTCCCTTTTCCCTTTGACCTATAGGAAACTCAGAGCCAAATGCTAGTCAGTGGGGTTTCTACCATCCTCCTCTGCTCGTCTGACACGCATCATTTTTTCGATCTTTTAGTTCCTAAGCTTTGTCCAGCCCTCTCTGGAAGTATCAGGGTATCGGAACTAGCAGACGCGCTCGGGAGTGTGACCTCAGCGAGTCCCTTCTGCCTTCTGGGCCCTAATTTCCCCGGCTGTAGCACAGGGTGGGGCTTCTTCAAAAGCCGACCTGCCCGTGGCGTCAGGTGGGCCTGCCACTG
>NW_011888816.1:21536-26494 GCF_000151845.1 Pteropus vampyrus | reverse complement strand
CCCCTGCTCGGGCCCTGGGTAAGGGCACCCTGGCAGTCTTCCTGGGGGAGGTGGCACCCTGGCAGTCTTCCTGGGGGAGGCGGCCCCCTTTTGTACAATGAGGGGAGCTGGACCAGATGGCCTCTAAAGTTCCTATTCAAGGTTTGGGAATTTAGGATGAGGCCAGCCCAGTGACCTTGACAGGGACGAAAACCACTCTCCTGCCCCCCACACATCCCCACGTTAGCCCCAGCCTCACCCGTGCTCTAGGCCCTGGCAGAAATTCCCCACGTGATTCCGCCCGTCTGGCCACCTCAGGGTCCCCCTGGAACACAATCAAGGTCCACGGGCATCAGGCACACCAGACCCATCCCTCCACATGCACATGACCCCCAGCCTCAGACTCTCTCTCCCAGTGGCCTGAGTCCCCTTGGACTGGCCTCTCTGCCCCGCCCAGCCCTGTCCTCTGAGCTCAATGACCCCAGCACTCCCAGCCCTGTTGAGTGTGCCCCGCAGCCTCGAGGGGCACACTCAACTACACCCGGGAGGGAGAATTCTGGAAACATCCAGGTTCCCTTTTCCCTTTGACCTATAGGAAACTCAGAGCCAAATGCTAGTCAGTGGGGTTTCTACCATCCTCCTCTGCTCGTCTGACACGCATCATTTTTTCGATCTTTTAGTTCCTAAGCTTTGTCCAGCCCTCTCTGGAAGTATCAGGGTATCGGAACTAGCAGACGCGCTCGGGAGTGTGACCTCAGCGAGTCCCTTCTGCCTTCTGGGCCCTAATTTCCCCGGCTGTAGCACAGGGTGGGGCTTCTTCAAAAGCCGACCTGCCCGTGGCGTCAGGTGGGCCTGCCACTGTGGCCAGGCTCCCCCTATGACCGGCCCAAGGCCTGGGGCGAGTCATGCCAGTCTCGGGCCTCAGCTTCTGCACCTATAAAACAGGTGACCCCACTGCCCCAGAGCATTCGTGTGAGGACTGACGAAGACGGGACGTCTGCAAACCGTGTCCACCACAGCTACACAATGCCACGCAGACACGAGGATTATGTCGCCACCTCCTGAGAACAGAGGGTGACTACAGGCCCTGCAGGCCAGCACCCCTCTCCCCCCCACTGCCCCCGACGTCTGCCCACACCCCACATCACCATCACCAAGACTTTATTTGCCACAGACCTGCTATGGCCAGGTCCTGTCCAAGAGGACTCAAGAGAGACTCTGGGGGACAAACAGAATGGACCGACTGACCACAGGAAGTAACCGCCTTTGGCTCGTGCCCCATGGGGGTCCTGTCTGTCCCCTCAGACTCCGGGGGGAGCCCCGCCTTGCCAGATCCAGAGCCCCACTCACTTGCCATGGGGCCTGCCCTGGCACCATTCGCCCTCGTAGGTGGCCTGGCAGAGCCGGCCCTCGGCCAGGAAGGTATATGCCATGGAGCGGCAGGTGGGGGGCTGGGAGGGCTCCGGGCCCGCCCCCAGCACCGGGAAGTCCTTGTTCCCACGCAGGGCCTGGCACACGGCCTGGGTAACCTTCCACTTCCAGACCGCCTGGGAGGAACAGGGAAATCACAAGACAGGTCATTGCTGCCGGAGGCGGCCCCCCTAGGAAGCCTTCTGGGTGGCTCCAGTATGACAGTCTCTACGCCCCCGCCCCCACCCTGCTCTGTCACGTGGAGAAATCTCTAGCTGCTCCCTACTGCTCCCTGGGGCCCTCCATCCTGACCTGAGGCCCTTGTCTGCAGTTTCAGGGCCTGCCCAGAGGGGAGAGGCAAACCACCAGGCAGCGAGCAACATAGGCCCCAATGCTGTCTTCACAGAGAAAAATACCTACTCTCCATGGCATTCTGATGCCTGACCCCAGGCTGACCCCTGACACACTCTGACCAAGACGCCAGGGGCCTGACACACTCATGGAGCCTCCGGGGTTATGTACTTGTGCCCTTCCCTTCCCTTTGGTCACCTTCTCTCACTCCTCTGCACCCCCTTCCCCCCGATTCATAGTTCACCCACACTCACCTGGCCCTTTGGGTCCTTGAAGCAAAAAGAAAACTCTTCCTCGGGCGTGAAGAGGTGAAACGTGCACCTAGACAGGTGGAGGAGACAAGCAGGCCCCAGCCATGTCCAGGAGGGTGTTGGGGAGGGCCCAAGTCAGAGCCCTGGGGTGCAGGTTTCATGGGGTACAGGGGGAAGGCTGGGTTGTCACTGGAGGAGGCTGCTCACCCGTCCTGCTCAGGATCCACCCACACCAGCTTCAGATCAAAGGTGTGAACACTGTGGCCCTGGAAGAAGATAAGGCACAGGTGTCATCCAGAGCCCAGAGCAGACACTCACCTAGTCTTCTGGCCCAGCCTTGCCCCGAGCACCAGCCTGCACATGACACCCCTGGTGTCCCCAGGCTGCTCAGTCCAGCATGCCCAGCGCTGAATCCCTCAGCACCCCCGCCTGCTCCCCATCTCCAGGCAGGTCCTCTAGCTCCCTTCCCACTCAAGGGCCTGGCCAGGAACCTAGGATCAGCCTCCCCCGGCCCCCAATCCTGCTCCATCACGGCCAGTAGAATGGTCTTCTGGAAATGCAGCTCAGACCCCATCAGCCCCTGCAAGAAGCTTGTCTAAGGCTCCTGCTGCCTGGGGTGGGTGGAGACTCCACTGCTGGGCCCACCACCTGAGACCACGCAGACCGCTCCCAGCTCACGTGTCCCCACCCGTCACCCCCTCCACACCACAGCGCCACGGCCACTCCGCACTCGCACCTTCTCGAGCTTGCCCCGAATCTCGAGAAGGTGTGAGCTGATGTGCCTTCTACCCGAAATACCACCCCTGCTCTGACAGCCAGACTGAACGTCCTTTCCTCTGGGAGATTTTGTGGAGTGACCTCCCGCCTGGCCCGGGAGGGCTGGTCACTGCCCCACTGCCCCACTGCGCCAGGCCCGGGGCTGCAGGGAGGAGGAGTGTGCCAGACCCAGACCACAGAGAAGAGGACGGACAAAGGTGCGGAGTCAGGAAAGGGCTCGGCGCCTTTAAGGGGCAGCATCTCTCCGGTGCCCCTGGAGCAGAGTGCGAAGTCCCGAGTGGAGGGGAGCTCAAACTGATCGGAACAGACGCCAGAACTAGGCTCAGGGGACACAAGTTTGGGGGGGTGCAAGCGACACCCCAGCCCGGCCTCAGCCTCCCTGCTTCCAGGGGAGCTCCAGACTGACACTGCGGGGGACAGAGAAGACAGTGCTGTGGCTGTCACCGGGCCATGCGACAATCCCAAACCCAGGCCTGGCTCCCTCCTGACTTGTGTGTGCCGAGAGCCACCTCTGCCGCTCGGCACTCTTCTCTAGAAGCTGGCAGGTGCCCTGAATGTTCATGCAGCCCTCCTCAGCCGCCGAGGGCCACTCACGACCTCTCCAATCTGAGGAGAACTCAGAGTGTCCAGCTTCCGCTGAAGGACGAACTCACTCACAATTACCCCGTTTTCCGAATGAGGAACACGAGGTGAAGGCGCGAGCCGGGAGGCCGGCCGGGAAGGGCTGAGGCTGGGACCCCACCTGGGGGAGCCTTTCCCTGCCGCCTGTGCTCCTGCAGAACCACGACGCCGGCCACCCGCCGGCCCCCCGCCTTTCTACCCCTTCACCTCCCACCAGCCCCAGTGCTTGCTCCCACCTGTCTGCTTCTTCCCTGCTCCTTTTTCAACCACCCCCTGACCCCCGCGGTGGCCCCCAGACCTCCGGTCAGCCCCATTCTAACCTGCAAAAGGACAAGGACATCATCGAAGAGCAGCACACGCTCTGCCCGCAGCGGGGTGACCGTCACGGGTATGTCCTGGCTGTCTTGCAAGAGTCGGCGAGTCGGGGTGCAGAGTGCGTCCTGGCGAGACGATGAGGGAGGCACAGGGCTCAGGCACCCCTGTCCTGGCTGCTGCCAGCCGCTCCACTGCCTGCCTCCGCCCCGGATGCCCACTGATCCGAGCATCTCCTGGAGACGCCCAGGTTAGTGATGGACATTGATGGACAGTGATGGGGCTCCGAGGTCTGGAGGGTCATTCCCAGCCACTCGCAGCAGGGCAGCACGACTTCTCTGGAAGCATCACTGTGTCCTGCCCAACCCACCTCAAGCCGCAGCCCCAGCCAAGCTCCCACCAGCTCTCACCCAGGGTTCTGCAGTGCCCGCCTCTCTCTGGCAATTCTCGTCCTCCTGACCTGTTCTGATTCTCTACCCTGGGTTCCAAGCCTGTCACACGCTCTCAGGGCACAGGGGACTGTCCCCTCTGCAGGGGCAGTATGTGCCACAGTGGGCAGGGACGTGGGATGCAGTTGTTTGGTGACATCCCGAGAGAGGGTCAGTTCTGCAGATCGCACCTCCCCAGAGCCAGCTCATGGCCTGTCCCACGAGGTGCTCAGCAAATGGGTGAGGATGGCTGGACAAAGGAGCCTCACAGCCACCTGGTTCAGCCACCCCCCTGCTTCCGGGTGGGGAAACTGAGGCACGGAGAGTACAACAAGCAGCTCTAGTGACCCAGCAGCCCCCTGACAGCCCCTCAGGCCTCGAACTCACCCTTTGCCGGCTGCCCAGGGCGTGCCAGAGGGCCTGCGTGGCCACGGCCTGGTCCAGCTCCTGCCTCATGAAGGACTGCAGGTCCCCGAAGAGGGCGGCTGCGTGCACCACCAGCTCCCGAGCGGGGTGATGCTGCGGGGCACAGAGCAGCCAGGGCGGGAGGCTCATCAGAGCTCCCCGCAGCCTGCAGGGCTGCCTGGCCCCGGCCTGGGTCTCAGCTGAAGTTTTCCCTTCCTCCCTGCCAGCTCCGCCTCCGGGGAGCGGCCAGCATGAAGGTGCTTCTCGGGGAGTCAGGACCATCCCGTGACTCCCCCAGCTTGGCCTGTGTCCTCACACCCCTATATGATTCCACGTCTGCTCTCTGGGTGTCTGCCGGCTCCGTCGGGGCAGGGCCAAGTACCTCAGACACTCCAGGGCAAAAATATGCCCCTTCGAACCCCCC
>NW_011888816.1:16014-20426 GCF_000151845.1 Pteropus vampyrus | reverse complement strand
GCTCTCCTCCGTCACCTCCCAGAGCTGCTGGGAGCACCTGTGCAGCTGCTGCAGGAGCTGCAGACACTCTCTGCCCCGGGGGTCCGACGGCTCCGGGGCTGGGGCAGGAAGCACAACCATACCGTGAGGGGCACACAGGGACCCTGATGGTCACCTAGGCGCCAGCGGCACCCCACAGCCCTGGAGCTGCTGCCAGGGCCCTACATCCCTGGGGTCCTTGGGCCAAGACTGGGAGCTGATGTGCCCCCTTGAGCTCAGCAGGGGAGAGGCAGGCAGAGTGGTGAGCAGCACCCCGAGGCGTGAACACGGGCACCTATTCCCCTCCTCCTTAAACAGGGACAGCACCGATGACCTAGGGGCATCAAGTATACTAATGCCCCCTGAGTCTCGGCTTCCTCAGACCCAGAATGTGGGACCCAGAGGGTCCTGCAGTCTCTGCCATTCACGGATGCATGGCCAGAGCCCCCAAGAGGAAGGCACCTGCCCCGGGTCACTTTGCAAGTGAGACCCAAGATGGAAGTAACACCCAGGCATCCTGCCTTCTGGTGGTGCCCTGGGGAAGCTCAAGATGAGAATTCAGCCAGAGAATCCCGCCTGAGCCCTGGGAGAAGTAGAAGCTCGTCTTTATGCACAGCCAGGTCCGGGCTAGGACAGGGTTCGTGGCCTGGCTGCTCAGGGTCCCTCTGAGAAAGGAGCCGTCAGCATCAGGAGGCCAGGACCCCAGATGCCGACACCAAGTGTCAGCGCTTACATTTGAGGGTAAGAGAGCTGTAGCTCAGATTGCCCGACAAGGTAAAACTCCTGTCCCTGGACAGCTCCTTTGTCCCCCATCCTTCCCAGTGGAGAACCGAGGCTCACCAGCCGCGAGCAGGGGCTGGAGGACGAGGCTGTTGATTCGGGCGAGGGTGGCCGAGAAGACCTCCTCCAGCCGAAGCAGGGCCGACTCCTCAGGGCTGCACATGGCCAGTGTGCCAGCCGGAGGGCCTGTGAACGGGGCACAGATTAGAGTGAGACAAAGCTGGGGGACCAGGGTCAGTGCCCGTCCTCTCAGGCGTGTGCCAGAAGCAAGGTCCATGACTCCCACACACATCAGAATTGAGCAAGGAGCCCAGGTCGCCTCAAAGGGAAGTTCTCAGACACTGGCCACTGACCCCTGCCCCACTCCCCGCCTGGGCCCAGCTGAAGCTGAGGGGAGCCTGAAGGAGCGGGAGACAGGGCTCGGAACTGCCAAGAGAAGCATCCCTTTTTACCCCAAAAGGCAGAGAGTCCTCAGGCCCAGTTCTGGTCCACTGTCGACTCCTGGGCTCATACAGCCGCCATGGCTCCCAAGGGTTCAGAGTGACATCTCGTGGTGCGCCAGCCCCCTCTCCGCTGGGTCTCTGGAAACAAGGACATGCCGTCAGGGGAGCCCAGCCGTTCTCAAGGCCAAGGCTCAGGTTTCTGTCACCCAGTAGGGCTGGGGGACTGAGGGAGTTTCAGCAGAAGCCACAAAGGCTGGGCAAGAAACAAAAAGGCAGAGAGAAGGCCTGCAGCCAAGGGCAGAGGCTCACAGTCGGGAGGGCCCAGGCTCTGCTAAGGGGTCGACAGAGGAGCCATGGAGGACCTCAGGGCAAGGGAGCGGTGTCAGTCAGACTTGGGGAGATGGACTGGCGACAGCTACAGAGGAGATGGTGCCAAGTAGTAAAAGGGTGAGGTCAGTGTGAGTGGGACCCTCCATGCACCCTCCCGCCAGGCCAACCTGCTGGATGGGTCTTGTTCAAGAAGTGGGGCTGTAGGGGTGGGCAGGTGGGCTTGGCTTTTGGAATTCCTTGTAGGGACCCTCCAAGCAGGCAGCGATCACCTGAGAAGGTGGCCTCCTGCCTGGAGGGAGGAGCTGCAAGGACCTGGGCTCGAACCCACCCCACAGCCAGGCTGCAGCCTCCAAGCGGTCACAGCCCTCTTCCGCTAGACCGTGGCGCCCTCACCTGACAAAGAAGGTCATCTGCCCAGACTCTGCCTCTCCCTGGCGATGATACTCTGAGGCTCTCAAGTTAGCTGACCTGGGTGAGGTGGGAGACATCATCGAGGCAGCCAGTGATGGGCAGGCGACAGAGGCAGACCCAAGAGGAAAGGGGTGTCATCCCTCCCCACCCTGGGAGCCTACGACTCCCAGGGCACTGGCTCTGGGGCCGAGTGGAGCAGATGCCTCAGAACTCTGGCCAAGGGCCCAGGCCCAGGCCCAGGCATTCCGCCCCACCTTTCCTGCTGCTGCTGCTTCAGGAGGGCGAGGCCTTGGGAGGGAGCGGCAGGAAGGGGAAGAGGCTGGACTGCAGCTGCAGCCGTCTCCCCATGACTGGCCTGCAGTAGCCCCAGCCCCTGGGGGAAGGAGGCAGGTTGTTCCAGGTCAGCCCAGGCAGACCAGGAGAGCGCGGCCAGGGGTCGGGGGTACAGCAAGTGTGGCCTGGCGCACCCGACCCTCACCCATATCTCCAGAAACTGACAGAATGGAAAGGCCCTTTAAGGTAAGCTTTCCATCCTCAGCGGGCAGGCAGTTGGGGTCTGAGCTGAGAGGTGAAGGCTATGGCTAAAGGCAAAGCAGGGAGGGTGTGGCCAGGATGGGAGGTACAGGCCAGGAACCAGCTTGGAGTAAGCCAGGGACCCACAGTAAATAACACTGCTGGGAGGCCTTGAGCACCAGTACCCCTCACACTCATGGGGCCAAGCGGCCCCGCCCACATCAACACCACACGCAGGGCACAGAGCTCTCTGCCCCTCTCCCCCATGGGCTGGCAGTGCTCCCCTACCCTGGAGCTTGGCCCCCCTATGCAGCCGTTCAGCCCTCACCGTGCCCCAGCTTATCTACAGCCCTGCTCCCCTCTGGGTCTCAATCACCTCCTCTATGAAATGGGGGTCCGACTAGCTCGGAACTTTTCAAACATCTCCGTCCTCCCTAAAAAGGATAAATCGGTGGAGAGGAGCGGCTCTGGGTTCGGGGACCTGGTGCCCAGCCTCTCTCACCTCTCAGCAGCCTGGGGCCCCGCAGGGCGTCTCACATACCTGGCTTGCAGATACTACTCCAGGGCCCTTCCAGGTCTGTGGCCTCCCCCCAAAAATCTCTTATCCTGGGAAACTGAGTCATGCTGTCTACAGGAAAGGCCAGAAGGTAAGCACGGCTGGTGGGGCGGTGGGTGTCAGGAGGCTGCAGTTAAGGCGGGGGGTGGGGGAGGGGGGCCTGGTCTGGTGGCCCCAGGTTAGGGAGTTTTGGGTTTCATCCTGGAGGTGATGAGGAGGCTGTGAGGGCAGGGGTGCGGCCAGCTGTGAGTATACGTGAGCGTGTGTTCGCAGAGGAAGAAGAGGAAGAGGAGGTGCTGAACCTTAATATGAGACGGACCCAGTAGGAGTCCTCTCCTCTCTCACCTGGTCTCACCCGACTCGCCTCTCTCCGGTCAAGGGCATGGCCTCTTCACCCACTCTCTCTATCCAGTTCTAAGGTTCCCCAGTGGTAGGCTGCACATGCTGTATGTATGTATGGGGGTCCTGAGGCCCAGGAAGGCCCAGGAGAGCCCAGAGACAGCACCTGCAGAGCAGGTACAGGAATCAGACCCGGGTCTCGGACTGCCAGTCCCACCAGGCTCACCTGAGCTAGGTGATTCGGAGAAGCTGGGTGACTCACCTGAGGGCACACAGCAAGCTACTGGCAGGGCCCAGCCTCCTACCTCCTCAGGCAGCCTTAAGGTTCACCATGGGGTGGAGTGAGCCCAGAATTGGCCAGTCTTGGCGTGCCCAGGTGAGTCAGCTGCCTGTCCCTGTGTCGGTCTAACCAGCGGCCAGACCTGCTCCCTCCTCTGAGTTTCTGGCCTCTGTCCACGCTGGGTCCGTCTCCAGCAGGGTCACTACGAAGGCCTCCCCTGCCTCCTCCAAGGCCTGGCCCCTCCGGCCCCTCAGCCACACCCTGTTATGGCACCCATTCTGGTATTTCCTGGTCTGGACATGCAAGGAAGTTCTACTTGCTGTGGAGAATTTTTCTGGGTGGCTCTGCAGTCCCCTCGATCAAGCAGCAAGCCCAGTGGTAGATAGAGAGAGGGGCTGCCCAAGGGAGGGGCGTGGAACTGTCACAGCTGACCCCTCAGTCTCCACCTGGGCCTGTCCCCCAGCACTCCTCCTCTGCCCCTCCATGGCTCCAAGCTTCTTGTCCCTAGAGGCTCCCCCTGACCTCTCTAGACGCATACCTCACAACTTCCTTCCTTCTCCCAGCCCAGACACACGTAATCACTGGAGTTTCCCAAACATGGGCTCCTTTTCCAGCCAATAGGCACTTGCCCATGCCGTTCTCACTGCAGGCAACCCAGCCGGCGTCACCTCCTCCGGGCAGTCTCTCGGGCTGAGTAAGGGCCCACGGCCCTAGCACCGCGGCTCAGGCCAAGTCCCAGCGC
>NW_011888816.1:11069-15434 GCF_000151845.1 Pteropus vampyrus | reverse complement strand
GCAAGGGGCCGGCGGGGGAGCAGGTGGGAGGCGGCGTCCGTCTGCCCCGCGCCCGAGGTCTCCCTCTGGTTTCCTCCAGGTCCGAAGGCTCCTGGGACCCAACGAGGGGAGAAGGGAGGGGCCGCGGAGGCGGGGGAACCTGACCCTTCGGTCCTGACCAACACAGACACACTCACGCCCGGGCTCTCCTCGCGTTCCGGAGTGCTGGGTGGCTGGGTGGGTTGGTTTGTGAAACCCGTAGAGTGGGTAAACCGAGGCTGCCCTCCCCTTGCCCCTTGGGCCGGGCGTCCATGGCCAGCCGCCACTCCTGTCTGTGTGACCTTGGGGAAGTCCCCCTCCCCCCACTCCTGGGTCTCAGTATAGAGCATGAAGCCAGCGGTTGTCTGCTCCAGGGCCTGTGACCTTGGAAAGGGAATCCTAAGCCTAGTCGCGAGGACCTCCCGGGAGGGGGAGGGACCATGGTTCACGCTTGGAACAAAGGAGCCCGCTGTCTGCCACCGGGTTTTCCTCTGGCCACTAGTCTAGTTCCCCATCACTTCCTGTGGCACACAGTTTCCAGGGGATGACTGGTGTCATTGAGCTGCCTCTGCCCCTTTCAGGGCTGAGGACACTGAGGTGAAGAAGGCTCCATCCAGACAAACAGTAGAAGAACAGAGAGGCCCACCAACCCCTTACTCAAGTCTGAGGCCGAGGGAGGCATGTCCTATCCCGCCCGGCGGAATAGAGATCCCCGTGGAGCGGGTACGTGGTGGGTTCCAGGGGTTCCTTCGTGGATGAGAGGGGTCTCGGCTGGTCTGTGGGTCCCCTGGTACATGGGGTAGGCAGGCAAGGGGATCTTTGGGGCTAGAGAGGAAGGGCCGAGAGCTGAGGAGGGGCCCTGGAGAGAGCAAGGATGTCCAGGAACATATGATGTCACCACGTGTGACAAAAGGGGTAGGTGGGGCAGGGCTGTAAGCAAGGGAGGATCTGATCTTGTGCTGGATGGCGCTGGGCCAGCCATTCCCCTCTCTGGGCCTCGGTTTTCTCATCTGTATCTGTAGCTGAGGGAAGTGCTGCCTGGGTTCACGCAGGAAGGGAAGGGCCCCCTTGGCTTCCTCCCCAGAGTCCAGCCTTCCTGTCCAGCCACATCTAGGGAAATTGGAAAGCCAGGGGCCTGTCCTCCCTCACCCACTCCCCACTCGCTGGGCGACCTCACGGGCACTGCCAAATCCAGTTTTATTATCTGCCAAATGGGGCAAGACCTGCCCAGCCTCTCTCTCAGTTCGTCCTTGGCTTGTGGCCAGGTAACCTGTAGTGCCCCGGGTAGAACAGCCTCCACGGGGTCCACCTGCCCTTGGCCACCTACAATACAACCAAAAGCCCTTGCCCAACCCCACTTGTCCGCCCCACTCCCACAGCCCCTGCTCACATATACACACATATACGATTCCACAGTCACAGAAATGTGGTGGCGTGTGCATTCACTTGTGCCACACAGACCCTTCTACTGTTGAGCTCACTGGCAGGGCCTCTGTGTTGCAGAACTCAGGTGGCAGCTTCGCTCATGAGCACATGTGTGCAGACCACGTGCCCATCCACACGCATACAGACTTATACGCTGCTCCGTGGAACGCACACTGAGGCACCCAGACGCACGAAGAAGCAAGTGCAAAGTGCATGTGCACTCGTGTACACAAGTGCCTCGAGACACAAGCACATGCATATGCACACACAGGTATCACCCAGGCCCTGCCCAGCCACAGAACTATTTTGGGCTGGGCCCAGGGCCAACAAGGTCAGTGACTGCCAGCTCCCAGCAGGCCCCAGCCGCTGTCTCACAGGCCTAGGCTGCCCAGCCCCCACCCCAGGCCAGACTAAGTCCATGCTACACCAGATCCCAGCCTGATTCCATGACTGGGAGACCCCTGCTCCCTACCCCCTGCTTCCCTAGAGCTGAACCTCGAGCCCTGAGATTTTAGGCTCCAGAAGACAATTCTCCACCGTGTCCCCTCGCCACTGCCAACTGACTCTGCTCATGGCTTCCAACCCAGAGTTCCTGGGAGCGGGACTGGGTCCCTACAGGAAACTCACAGGAGCTAAAAATAGTGCACAAGCGACAAACAGGATCTTACAGGCCAGCATTCATGACACCATGCATGGAAGGGACATTGCCTTCCAGGGGAGCCAGGCTAGGGAACCTGAGGTCCAGACCGGATAGGCCCCACTGGAGGTGGGGTGCAGGGGGATACAGAGACCTCATAAGAAGTAGAAACAGTACTGGACAGTGGACAGAGCCCTGGGTTAGGGACTGAAGACTGAGTTTGAGGCTCCAGTTCCTGAGTGCCCTTAGGCAGGGCAGGACAGACACAACCTCTCTCTGGGATTCAGTCTTTCATGAGTATACAGAGGAGAGGAAGAAAAGGATGGATAAGGCTTCAGCTTTCAGGGTTTCCCTCTCCCCATGGTGTTTAAATTGGAGAATTGAACAGGCATTGTTGGGTTTTTACATGGTGTAATGTCACACTGCCTTTAGCAACAACAACGATAATCATAGTGACTAGCGTTTCCTGAGGGCCGTACTATACCAGCAGATGCTATGATGTTATAGTCATACCCATTCAACCGATGATGGAGCGAAGCTCAGAGAGGTTGAAGTAGCCTCACGGCTCTCAATATGATCGTGCCGTGGAAGTCTTTTAAGTTTTAATGACTTCAGGAGTTATAAAGTATAAAGCTACACATTTACAAGAAACATCATTGGAAAGTTTAATTACTTAGATTTTCTCGATGCTGATCTAGTTTTGTGAATTTAGAGAACAGCTTTAATTTTTTTCAGGCAGCTTTTGCCATTTTCAGAGGGCAAAAAAGGAAATTTAAATAACTAAACTTTCAAGTGGTGTTTCTTGTAAATTTGTAGCTTTATACTTCTGAGGTTAGTAAACCTTAAAACTGCACTGAGACTTTTGGGACATCGTTATTCTAGGTCAGTTTGACTTCAAAGCCTGTGCGACAGTATTTGATAGTGCCTTTGGGACAGGGGCAGGAGGAATCTGGGATGCTCGTGTTGAGTAAAAGGCTCCGGGAAAAGGGTATAAATAAAGAGCATACAGTGCGATCACTAAGAGCTTGTGTTTAAGAGCCTGCAGAGACGCGCGGCCCACTGGAAGCCGTGGCCATCTCAGACGATGGTAGGGACACACATGATCGCATCCCTTTCAGAGTTCTTCAGTGGGCTTGTCCTGCCTCTCGGATGAAAAGACAATGAACTTTACAGGAAATAATGACACCCCTCCCCTCCTGGGCTGAGCCATGCGTCCTGTCGAGGAGAGCCAGCATGCAGTCAGCACCCCCACAATCGTCAGCTCATATCATCCGACGTCGGCCCTGTGATGGTCTCCATTCCACTGATGAACAGATCGGAGCAGAGAGAAGGAATGGTTCGCTCAGGGCTGCTGGCAGGCTCACTAACCCCAGCCCAGTTCATTCAAGTCCTCTCTGACCCCGTGTCCCAAAGGTGACCTTCCTGGCTGATCAGTGTGGCTTTCCCTAGCCTGGCCCGTGACAGATGGAATGAGGAAGTGGAGAGCAGACGGAGAGCTTCAGCGAGTGATTTAGCGGAATCCCTGTTTGCCTGGCCAGGGCAAGCCTGGGGAGGATGGGGTGGCCGAGCACTCCGAGACCCCCAGACTTTGCCACCCACTGTCGAGGGTCTCCTCGAGGGGTCGCTTGGGCCAACCGGCCTTTGCCAGTGGCTCTCCCATTTTCCTGCCTGCACTGTCATCTCCCAGCCCTGGTGTCGACCAGCGTCCGAGGCTGGCCCTCTGCTCTCCGCTGCGGCCCACCTCGGTCCTTGCCTGTCTATGGCACCTACAGGCAGGACCCCCACAAGGCTCTGGGTCTATAGGGTCCCCAGTTCGGAGGTCAGACCTCAGGCCCAGAGCACTTCAGCCTGTGCAGGTCTCCACTGGTGTTCTTGGTGATGAGGTATGCAGAGGTCCAACACCTGAGCTGCTTCTCCAGCACTCAGCAGGGAGGAGGTTAATAATAACGGAAAGAAGGAAAGGAGAGGAGAGGGGAGAGAGATGGACCAGAGGACTCTCCCCACCCAGACCTCCCCGCTCCTCTTCCAAAGTCCTCCCCAAGTCTCTGCAGCCCCTCAGAACCTCCCTTCCTTCATCCCTGGTGTTGTCAAGGCTCCCCCTGGCGTCAGGACCAGGGTGTGATGTGGGCCAGGTTCAGTGTGAGGTCAGGGTCAGCCAGAATCAGCCCTTCAGGAGGAGCCCACTCTGACCTGCTGGCCGCATATGCTAGCTCCTTCAGGAACCTTCCACAGCACCCGCAGCTGGTGCCTCTGACGGTACTAGCCCCCTGCTCCCCATCCTCCCT
>NW_011888816.1:9424-11019 GCF_000151845.1 Pteropus vampyrus | reverse complement strand
CAGCTCTGGTGTCCAGGGTGACCAGAGCTGCTTCTGGGCAGGAAGCCAGCCCAGAAAGCCCAGGACATCCCTAAGCTCCTGTCACCATGGCAACCTGCTTGCCATGCCCCCCCCCCGCCCCCACACACACACACACACGCGCGCGCACACACACACACACACACACACACACACACACCTGGGTCCAGTAGTTTTTCAAATTCAGAACGTCAGCATGAGAAGAGCGTCCTACATCAGCAGATTCCAGCCCCTCCCCTTGTTCCAGTTGGAGAAACTGAGGCCCGAGCGGGGAAGGGAGGTGGGACCTCTCGTTCAAGGACCTGACCCCAGCCTGTCCTCCCTCCCACCCATTCGCACCCTGTGCCGGTCCTGGGGTAAGGGAGGGGGGAGTCTGGAGTCCGATCCCCCGGGAAGGGGGCGGGCCCTCCGCCCGCACCGATGTGCAGGCGGGCGGCACAGCAACCAGACACCGACGATGAATAAATGATGCCCGCTCGCAGCCTGCGCCCAGAGCGCCACCGCCGAGCGCCAGCTGGCCAGGGGGCAGTCACCGGGCCGACGGCCTGGCGGACATCGCTCAGCTCCTGGACCTGTGGCCGAGCGGTGTGAAGATGGCGGGGCGGCGGCAGGGCGCAGGGCCTCTCTGGGCGCTGGGCGGCGCTGCGCTGGGGCTCTGCCTCGCGGGGGTCGCCGGGCAGCTGGTGGAGGTGAGGCTGGGCGGCGCGTGGGGGCTCGGGGTGGCTGGCACCAGTCCAGGTAGAGGGTGGGGAGCGCCTTTCTGACCGGGAGCTGCCTTTTCCCTTCCTTTTGCCCTGGGAGACCCGGCTTAATGGAGTGACACAGCCCTGCCCCAAGCGCTTCCAGGCTGTGGAGAAGATTCAGCTCCGATTCTAGGGTCTGTGGCCTGATGGGAGGGCACAGCCCCTGATTTCAGGGACGTTCTGATGGAGGACACTCACCCTGACCTGATCTTAAGGATTCCCTGTGCCATTGGGAGACACGGAGGTGCTCAGTCTGATGGGGACCCTGGGGGGAGGGGTGCATAGTCCTTGGTTTCAGTGACCTCTAGTCTGAGAAGTCAGAGATCTAGTCCCTGCTCTTAGGGTCTGCTGGAGGCAGCAGCTTCTGCCTCCAGAGATCCTCCAGGGTTCCCCATCCGATGGGCGAGACAGCCTGGGGAAGGAGGAGAGGGCATTCCAAGCTGGAGGCTGGGGACAGGAGGACGAGAGACCCTTTAGAGTGCAGCCACGTGCTGAGTCGACTCCATGCCAAGCCCTTGGCCCCGGAGGGGAAGGGCAGGAAGGACGGGACCCAGGGCCTCGGGGTCTGTCTTGGTCCTGGGGATAATGGGGAGCTAGCAGAGGTTTCTGAGCAGGGGAGAACTGTGATGAGTCCTGGTTTGGACAGAGGAGGATAAATTGGGAAAGGGAACATAGAAGGGAGAACGGGGAGGAGCTGCCGAGAGTGCATAGGAAGAGATGAGGAAGATGGCTGGGTGGTTGGCCAGGAGCCTGGCTGGGGCCAGGAAGGGCTGGGAGGGGCAGGGTGGGAGCCATCTGTAGCCTCCCTGGCCCTTCTGTACCCTACTGCTACTG
>NW_011888816.1:6498-7876 GCF_000151845.1 Pteropus vampyrus | reverse complement strand
AAAAAAAAAAAACGCAGCTCGCTGCCGGCGCTGATTTAACGTCACACGTAAGAACGCTGCGTTTTCTAGGATTTGACATTGGCCGCGCTCGAGAATTACCACATTTTGTAAGTGGAAATACCACTAGTAAAAACAGAATGCTGTAAATAAAATGATGTCCTTTGTTTCCAAAGGCTATCTATATACTAGAGCAATGCAAAAATAATAATAAAAGGGAAATCTTTTGTGGCAAACTTTGAGGGTAAGGTTAGGGCTGTAATCCGTGAGTTATCTCGGGGTAAATGCTGCAGCCACGAGCACCGCCGGCGAGTATGCTCTGGGCAGACGGCAAGCGGGTTAATCAGAGGGCAACATATTGCACAGATGTCCCAGGGTCCTCTCTCCTCCTAGGCACTAACTTCCATCCACTCCACCAAGCTTGGTGACAGAGGTCATAGCCCTGTCAATCCCACAGACCAGGAACAAGTCCTGCTCAGACCCCCCAGAGCAGGGCCATGTCCCCTCAGACCCCTATGGCAGGGCCATGTCCCATCCAACCTCCAGGGCAGGCTGATGCCCCCGCGAGCCCCCAGGACAGCGTGGGTCCCATTGGGAAGGCGGGAGGTCACTGTCTGTCTTTGCTCTGCTCAGACCTCTCCAGCCGTGCTTACATCTATTGGCCTCCAGGTGTCACTGTCGTATTGCGGACAAATTATTTATCTGGTTCTGTTCTATGAGGACTCTGTCCTAGCTTTCTGGTCAGAGGAAGTGACTCTGGAAAGGTAGGCGACTGTCAAAGCCACCTGGTGGGAGTCCTGGCCGGGCATCAGAGTCACAGTCCCTGACTCCACACCCCACCCCACACTGAGGGTACGTGAGAGCAAAATCCCCAGGGCAACCCAGACCTGGACGTGTCTCTGGCCTTGGTCCTGAGTCCCCATCTGCCTGTGGGGGCCTAGGACCTGAGCCGGGGGAGAGACCTGCAGGCTGCCTGAAGAGACCTTGAACCTGATGAGAACAGGCCATCTACTTTTGCCCCTACGGCCCTTGGTTTCCCCAAGCATCGACTACCCTCGCGCTCCAAGTCCCCAGCTCCATGGTTCTGGGGCTCAGTTCTCCTCCCTTTTTCTAAATCTGGAACTTCCCAAGGTCTAGGTGATTGGTTGTGAATGCCTAAGACACTTGATCATAGCAGATTCTGAACTGCTTGGGCTGAGTCCTTGCTGAGACCATGGCGTCTCTCGGCCCAGTCCCAGCCCCTGGCCTCTGCCTGGCTCAGTCCCCTTTCTTCTGACCCACAGCCCAGCACAGCACCACCCAAGCCCAAGCCGCCCCCGCTGACCAAGGAGACGGTGGTGTTCTGGGACATGCGCCTGTGGCACGTGGTGGGCATCTTCTC
>NW_011888816.1:3764-5158 GCF_000151845.1 Pteropus vampyrus | reverse complement strand
GGCCTCAGCCCAGGTGTCCACAGGAGCAGTCCAGGGTGCAGGTGCAGGGTGCAGCTCTGGGCCACCCCGGGGAGCCGGGGTGAGGACCCTGTGAGACCTCAGAACACACAATGGCCTCCCGTGGGCTCTGCTCAGCTGGGGCCACACAGGAGAGTTGCAGTGTGGGACCCAAAGAGGCACTTGGACTTTAGCCACACAGACCGACTCTGAGTCTTCACCCCGTTTCCTAGCAAAGGGTAAGGGATGGTCCCAAAGACCCCCGAGCAGTAGGGCAGCTCTCGTTACCTCCAGGCAGGGCCCTGGGAAGTCGGGATGACATAGCCCTGTCTCCTGGGCAGGAAACAGCTTTCCTGCTTCTCCATCTGCTCTTACCTAGGAGTGGAGCATCGCCCCGGAGCCTCGTGGAGAGGGGCTGGGGTTGGACAGGTGCCTCCGAGGGCCTCCTCCAGCCTGGGGCCTCATACCCCAAGCCCCTGCCATTTTGTTTCTCTCCTTCTTTGTAGGGAAGTGACCAGGCCAGGATGGGTGGGGCAGTGTTTGAGCCCTGCTCTGGCCACCAGTAGCTACTCTGTGAGTTTCCTTTGAAGCCCAGGCCTCCCAGGGCCTGGAACCAGTCCCTGTGGAAAACCTGAGTGGGCATGGTCCCAAGGGGGTGCCTGGTGGATAGCTGGAAGAGGTGGCCCGAGCCAGCAGGGTCAGGGCGGGGGACAAATCTTGGGCCTCAGGCATACACCCAGGGGTCTGGCAAGACCAGGACCCAGCTCTTTGGGTGAGAAAGTCCCGCTGTCCACTCTGGTCTACCCCAGACATCAGTGTCCACTCAGACCTACTTCTGGGGCCCTCATGCAGCCCCCCACCCGAAAGTGCACCCAGTTACTGTTTGCTCCCCCATCCATTCATTCAAGGGTCCAGTCCTGTCCTCAGCAGCAAAGGCTTTGAGACCATTTCATTCATTCATTCATTCATTCATTCATTCATTCATTCATTTTTTCTTTCGTTTTGTGAGTCTGGGTGAGATTTAGTGGGCCACAGTATTTGCATAGGATGACTCCAGAGGGTGCTCCAGCCCAGGCTATATTCCTCAAAATAGGTCTGCCTTGTCCTGCCTGACCCTCCTGTCCCCAGGAGTCTGCCAGGAAGTTATGTCTGGTCATCTGATTTATAATAGGAAGCAGCTCCATCCCCTCCCCTGAGGCCGGGGCCAAGGTGGTCAGACTGTGGGGGCCTTATAAAAATAAACTCAATCCAGCCAGGTCCTGGCAGCCCTGCCCTGCCCTGCCCGTCACTAGACAGGCCAGCTCCGTGCCCCAGCCCAGCTCATGTGGGCACAGCCGCCCTCGGCAGGAAAACCGCTCCTGGAATAACTCCGTCTGAGGTGACACTCCGGGGCAGGT
>NW_011888816.1:0-2510 GCF_000151845.1 Pteropus vampyrus | reverse complement strand
TCCCGTCGCGTGCTGCCTCCTTACCCCGCAGATGATAAGAAGAAGAAGAAGAAGAAGGACAGTGTGGACACGGTGGCCATCAAGGTAGAGGAGGACGAGAAGAACGAGGCCAAGAAGACAGGAGAGAAATGAGGAAGGCTTCCTGGAGGCGGCGGCTGGGGCTGGCAGGCCCGGGGGCGCGAGTCCTGGCCACGGTCCAGGCATCTCAGACTCCGAGCTCACACATGGACGATACAGGTTGTAGAACATCCTCTCCCTGCTCGGAGGGGGCTGCCGAGGCCCATGGCCATGGCCTCATGGCCAGTCAGGGGCAGGTACAAGGTTGTGGGGGTCCTCTCTCCTAGCCCAGACTCTACTCCTTGACGCCATCCACATGGCCACTCAGCAAAGTTGGTCTTGGGCCACTGTCCCTCTGCAGACCTACCCAAAGACACACCTCTGTCCCATCCCTTCTGCCAGAAACAGCAGTGGCTCTAAAGGGGTGACGGTATGTGGTTGACTCCTGGAAGAAGGTGGCCACTGGATGGACTGGGGTGTGAGGCCACACCAGGCTGGCCACGAGGACAGAGAGGGTCGCCAGGGGAAGCTGTGGCAGCAGGAGGTTCTTAGACATGGCTAGCGAGCAGCCCTAGTCGGGGCGGGGGGGCACTGCCCCAAACCCAGCAGGGGTTCTGGCCCAAGGGGGTGAGCAGAGGTGGCCTGGAAACAGACCCCAGGCCAGCAGACCACGTTCCAGGCAATGGAACGTACTTTTACACATTGTGATGGAGCGACGAGGCCAACGTGGAGCCTGGGGACTCAGGGATGGGGCCAGCCACAGTGGGTCACAGGTAGAAGAGGCTGAGGGCAGCCGGTCAGAAGGAGAAGGGAAGAAGGCTGGCACCTGCACCCCATCCTGAGGATCCAGGGAATATTTGAGAAGCCAAAGGGGACCTTGGGCTGTTCCGTGGCCCTTTCTCTACTTGGTGAGGTGGGAGGTGTCAGGGCCCTAGGATCACCGCAGGGGGCCTTAGGGGCTGAGGCAGCAGCCAGCCCTCCACCTGCTGAACGGGACAGCACGCAGCTTCCTCTCCTACCATTCTCGACTGCGGAGCCCAAAAAAGCACTGCTGACAAGAAAGTGAGGGCCCCCAGGCCACCTGGGGACTGAGTCCTTCGGGAGGAGAGAGGCACAGAGGGATTTCCAGGTGGCAGCGAACATCAGCTGAGGCATTCGGACTTGGGCCTAAGAAGACACCAGAGAAGGATTCTGAGCCAGGGAGGCTGCTAGAAAAGCCCATGGTCCCTGCCGGCTGCAGAGATCTGTAAATAAAGCTGAGTGTCTTCTCAGATCCGTGACCTGACATGACCTGTCAGGATGCCCCATCCCTCGAGCATTTAGAGCATTCACGTGGAGGGTGACGCAGCCATCGGTGATAGGTGGCGCCCAGGCCAGGTTGAAGTTCCCTCCCCCGACTTCTCCCCCTGTCTGAATTAGGATGAGCTGGAGGGAGACATGGTGACCAAGAGGCAAAGGGGCTGCTGCAGCCAGGTGGAGCCTGAGGCCGGGCATCGGACCGAGGAGGAAGCTGCACTCTCCTCTGCTCCACCCCGTGGCTTTCGATAGGCCTTCGATGGTCTGAGTCCAGTGCTGGGGACACAGAGGAGTCAAATCTGGATGCCGACCTGAACCCGGATCATTACTACACAAGGAGAGGCATGCAGCCTGCCATGGGGGAGGAGCCCAGGGGCTCGGAGCAGAGAGGGGGCAGAGAGATGGCGGAGGGCCATCTGCTCAAGCTGCGTACTCACCCTGTCACCAGGGGGGAACCCCGACTCTGCTCTCAGGGTCCAGCTTCCGGACTGCTCACACACAGGATTGTGGCGAAGGTCATTCTACCCATACAGACCAGCACCCTCCTGTGTGGCCGGGCAGCAGACACCCAGAAGGACAGGGGCCACTTGAAATCAAACAGAGGAGCAGCTCGTAAAGCCTGGGGGCGTCCAGACTCGGGCTCCATCTGCCCTGCCAGCTGCCTCCCTGACCTCTGACCCCGGCCTCCACTAGCCCTCTATGGACAGGCATGGTGCTAATGGTGGGGATGATGTCTGACCCCGGTGGGGACCTGCCCCATCTTCAGGCAGGGGCCGCGCTGGAAGGTCAGAGTTCCCTGTGGTGCTTTAGGCCAAGGACAGCATATGTTGTAGCCACTGGCCAGGAGCTGGGACGATGTCGGGAGAGCCCCACTTAAAGCGGCACAGAAGGAACGCACTCGGACCCCGGCCCGGGCCCCGTCGCACCCTGCCAGCTTCAGCCTGGGCAGTACATTCTGGGGCCTCCATCATGTGACCCCAATATCATCCCCATACACGCTCTCTCCCTTCTGCAGGAGCCACCGCAAGCCCCTGGGGGAGGCAGATCCCGGGCCTCTGCGCTCGCCAGCACCTAGAGTCCCCATCCTGCACCCCCCACCCCTCAGTTTGGTTCACCCACCTCCCACTGGAGCAGGCTCAGGGAGCGAGGGGCCCCCC
>NW_011888815.1:7281712-7282061 GCF_000151845.1 Pteropus vampyrus | reverse complement strand
AAGGAAGGAAGGAAGGAAGGAAGGAAGGAAGGAAGGAAGGAAGGAAGGAAAATAAGGAAAAGGAAGAAAAGTCAGTTGCAAACTCTCCCAAGCGCCGTGGCCGCTGGGGGCATCTCGCAGGTGCTTCCCACGTGCTCTCCAGACGTTCTACGGAGCAGTCAGGTCCCCGTCACCCCCGATCCTACTTTCTCAGACTGTGGCAACCAGCGCCTAAAGATCACGCGGCCGTTTTAGGAACTGCGTAAACCATGTCACGACGTCTCGAAGGGCGACAGTTAAACGTTTCTGTTACTGTCATAATGTCGTTTGTGCATTAAGTTTCGCAAGGAGTCGAGGCGGCCACAGCGCG
>NW_011888815.1:7278669-7280887 GCF_000151845.1 Pteropus vampyrus | reverse complement strand
AGATATTTCGTGGTGCGGATTATTTTGTGAGAGGAATTTTGAAAAGTTCTGGTAAGAAAAAAAAGGAAGAATGAAAAGAAGGAAGGGAGGGAGGGAGGGAGGGAGGGAGGGAGGAAGGAAGGAAGGAAGGAAGGAAGGCAGGAAGGAAGGAAGGAACGAAGGAAGGAACGAAGGAAGGAAAGAAGGAAGGAAGGAAGGAAGGAAGGAAGGCAGGAAGGAAGGAAGGAAGGGAAATAAGGAAAAGGAAGAAAAGTCAGTTGCAAACTCTCCCGAGCGCGGTGGCCGCTGGGGGCATCTCGCAGGTGCTTCCCACGTGCTCTCCAGACGTTCTGCGGAGCAGTCAGGTCCCCGTCACCCCCGATCCTACTTTCTCAGACTGTGGCAACCAGCGCCTAAAGATCACGCGGCCGTTTTAGGAATTGCGTAAACCATGTCACGACGTCTCGAAGGGCGACAGTTAAATGTTTCTGTTACTGTCATAATGTCGTTTGTGCATTAAGTTTCGCAAGGAGTCGAGGCGGCCACAGCGCGGCGTCCCCGTGCGGCTGCCAGCACTCTGGGATCTCAGGCAGATACGTCGTGTCGTCTATCGTCCCCGGTCGCTGGAGGTGGACGTTTGTACCCGGCGTCGCTAACGCGGCAGCGAACACCTCCACGCACGGAAACGTTTCCTTATGATGAACTTCATAGATCGGCATTAGTGGCTGATATTGAAGAGGCATTTTCAGGGCTTCTTAAGCACAGTGCCAAGTGGCTTCTTCTCGGCCCCCTGGGTGCCCTGTCCCCGAGGGTGAGGACAGCCGTGTAGAAGGAAGTCCACACTCCCTGGCACGGCCTGGGTTCTGACAGCTCATCTCCGTGCCCCCCGCCTGGCCCCGGACCACGGCCGGCCTGGCCCTTGGCCCCTCCCCAGCATCTCCCCCTGTGGCCTCAATGGCCACCTCTGCACAGATTGCCCTCGACTTTATTTTATTAAATATCAAGTCCCAAAGGCCTTCTGTCCCGGCTACGTCCACTGATCACTGGAGCCTGGACTATAAGCAAACATCCCAGAGGCTTCCTCTGAATTGGCTCAGTTCCCTGAACCCCCAGAACCTGGGCACCCCATCCCTCCAGATATGGCCGATGCTTCCTCCAAGACTTCCTGCCCTGGGGGAAATGAAGTTTTTTTCCTCTCGCAGTTGGGGGCGTCAGAGCCCAGGTGCAGGGCGTCTACCTCCTACACCTGTGGGGGCGGGGCGGGCAGCTGCAGCATCCGGGAGGTGGTGGGCGGAGCGGGGTGGGGGATGGGAATCCACAGAGAACCCAGGGCTGGGCTGGGCAAGAGGTCAAGACCAAGGTACGGGGCCTCGACCCTGGCAGCACTTCGGGCCCCCAGCTTTGTCCCCTGGGTCTGAGGGGCTTCTGTTCTGAGCCTCCCAGAGGGACGAAGGTGGCAGGACCTCCCAGGAGCGGCAGGGCCTGTCTCCAAGAGGAGGAGGGGGACGGGGGTGCGATTCCTCCTTTGTCATAGCATAGGTGGGTCTCTCCTTCCTTCTTGAGACGGAATAATCGTCCATTGTTTGGCTGGACCACATTTTGCTTATCCATCATCATCCGTCAGTGGAGACTTGGGCTGGTTCCACTTTGGGGCCACGGCAGATAACGCCGCTACGACCGAGGGCGTGTGGCTTTCTTCTGACAAAGTACATCGTGAGCATTGTCACGGGCGTCTGGCCAGCCTGGGGGACGGGATGCGGGGAGGAGAGACCTGGAGAAGGCTGGGGCTGGGGTTCCGGGTCCAGCCTCCCCGCTGCCTCTGCGGTGACGGTGACGCCGCGGCTGTGGAGACGCAGCTGTTCCGGAGGGGACGGAGTCAGAAGAGGCAGCGGGATGGGCCGACGGCCCCGGAGACTGGCCCTGGCGCAGGCCCGACGCGTACGGAGGGGAAGCGGGTTCGGATGCGGAGAAGTCGGACGGGCCACCGACCGATAACGACGGCGTCGTTCGGCTCATGCTGGAATCAGGCGAATTCACCAGGCAGAAACTGACATTAAATGATGAACATTGGTTTTGGGGAAAGAGCCATTCGCTAAAACGCGTGGATCGCTGCTCATACGTACATGGGGTCACGGGCGGGGGGAAGGTGGGCCCCCAAAGATACATCCAAGAGCAAGTCTCTCAGGATCTACGAGCGCTGCCTTATTTGGTAAAAGGGTCTTTGCGGATGGAATTGTCT
>NW_011888815.1:7271302-7276509 GCF_000151845.1 Pteropus vampyrus | reverse complement strand
CTCGCCTTGTTTCTGGGGGTGTTCGTGGAGGGGGGAAGGGTGACATAGGGTCTTCTCCCCACCCCACCCCCACTCCCTGGGGCTCCCTCGCCTCCATGGTCCCTGCGGCTGGGAAGGCAGCCGGGAAGTGCTGTCACTGGGACCCGCACGTGTCTCCTTGGGCCGGCGGGCTTTTTCTAAAGGACTCTCTTCTGGTCTGAGCTCTCCGGGGGACCCTACGCCATATTCCCTGGGGGTGGGTTCTGCTAAGCACCCTTCTCCCCAGCGAGTGCAGTTCCATAAGGGCTGGCACCCCAGCTTCTCTCCAGTCGGGCCCCTGCAGCTGTCCATCACATGTGCTTAACCTTTGGGGGTTCCATCTGCCTCCCTTCATCCTGCCGTCAGAGCGACGTGCTGGCCCATCGCCTGTCCCCAGACTTCTCAGGTGGGTGCCCCACCCTGAGGGGTCCTCTCGGGGACCTGCTTGTGAGATTTGGGGTGAAGGGGAACTACCTTCATCCCATATCTCTTCTTCCTCTTTTGGGGGGAGGGAGGGACTCAGACAGCAACAGCTCTTTCCTCCCGACCCCCCACCCCCAGGCTCTAGGGCTTTGGACTGAAGGGTCCGTGTGGGGGAGGCGTCCCCCCGGTCCCTCCCAGAACGTGGGGTCGGCCAGGGTCTTGGCGCTTGGGCGGAAGCTTCTGCACCGTGCGGAGATCGGCGCTCAGCACGCAGCCCACGGCCGTTCCGGCCTGAGCAGGTCAGTCATGGGAGGCGCGGGCGCGGGACGAGGGTCCTGGCCCTTCCTGTCCCTGCGTCCTGCGCTCGGCCCTCGCCCGTCGCCCCTCGGGCGCCCTGCCCCGGAACGAACGAACCCATCGTGGCAGCTGCCACGCCTGGCCCTGCCCCTGGGGACCCGACTGCTTGCACCTGTCCCAGGTCGCTGGGCACCGTGGCCAGAGCCAGCCTCGGGGGTGGGACCCGGCCGGATGGCTTCCCCCACGGGGAGAGGCTGCCACCGACTCCCTCGGAGCCTGCGTCGGGCCGTGTGCGAGTCCCGTGGGCCTCGGTTGTCTTCCTGAAAAGCGTGACCCTTTAGTCTGAGGAGACGGTGACATCCCCACCGCCAGCGGTGGCCGAGGAGGCTTCTGGCTGCCCAGCTGTCTTCTCTGCCTGCCAGAGGAGACCGTGCCAAGGCCCAGCGGCAGGACAGTCTGCCAGGTCCATTGTCACCCACTTAGAAGGGTCTCGGCACAGCCAGGGACCGGCCAGTGAGCCGGAAGGGCCCAGCTTCCTTCCTGGAAGCTCCCGGCCAATCAGGCTTGTCAAAGCACTTCACCAGATCCCAAGGGAGAGACAGCCCTTTGCTTCCCGCCCCGAGGACAGGGTCCCAGGTGGGGGCCTCCTGCAGGGGGCTTGAGCCTGCCACTCCCTGTGGGATCACGGGCACAGCAGCCCCTGCCACCCCCGAGCCTGGCTTTTCCTGGTCACAACGGGCAACGGGAAAGGCGTGTGTGACGAGCGGTCACTAGATGCCAGGCTCCGTCACCCCTGGCGTCTGGCACGAGCCCCGGCGGCTGGCCTCCCTCCAGGTGACTTATCGCATTGGTTCCTCTGCAAGGCCCCAAGCTCCTCCGCTGGAGAGGCCGCTCCTTCGCGCAGCTCTGCCCTGCAGCCCCCAGGGGAAGGTCCTGGCTGCACGGTGCCTGGACGGAGCGAAGAGGTCTCGCTTTCACACGGGAAATTAAATTTCCAGAAACTCATGAATCAAAAGAAGATAAGTAGCATTTGACTGCACACCTGCTGGTCCAGGTGACGCGCATACCCCATCTTATTACAATTCACAGTGGTCCCGTGAGATGCCACCACGCTCGTTACGCTCAGGCCTTGTCAGCGTTAGCAGACATCTAGTAGACCCGGGTTGTCGCGAAGCAGAATCGTGGTCCAGCAGCGGGAACGATGGACTTCGGGCCTGAGTGGGAAGGAGGTGTGACACAGGGCTCACTTCTTCCAGCCTCGGGGGACAGGGGACCGGGGCCCTCCCAGGGACCGCCTGGAGGCTCCTCCTTCACCTGGCCCGTCTGTCCCCGACCTCGGGCCGGCCCAAACAGCGGGGAGGGGAGGCTGGGTCTGCCGCCCCTCGGCCCATCGGCCCTGTGCACGCTGCTCTGCGAAACCACACGATTTGGTCTTGACTTCCTCTCGGGTTCCCAGAAAGTGTACTTTTTGAAGTAAGCTCGCGTCGTAACCCCAAAAGAATTTCCTTTTTTAATTATGGGAAAATATACATAACACAAGATTTACCATTTTAACCATTTATTTAGAAAAGCGTACAGTTTCTCGGCATCAAATCACAGCGCGTACGTGCCCCGTGTCACACGACCGTCACCACCATCTGTCCCCAGGCCTCCCAAACCGAAACTTCATGCATATTAAACACGAACGCTCACTCCGGGCCCGGGTCGACTCCAGTTCATTTTCTGTCTTCACGAATTTGCCTACTCACAGGCCGCGTGCGGGGGGGACCCGCACAGGCTCCGTCCCCTCGCGAGCGGCTTATTTCATTTAGCGTGTGATCCTCGAGGTTCACCGACGTCGCGGCACGTGTCAGAGCCTCTCCTTTAAGGCTGGACCACATTCCGTCACGTTTTCTGTGTCTCTTCGTCGTCCAAGGACAGACTTCGCTTTCGTCTGCGTTTCTGTGCGTAGTGAGGGGGTGTAAAGGTCTGTTTCAGCTCGTGCTTTCCCTTCTTTTGGGTTTATACCCAGAAGCGGATTTAGACCCAGAGCTGGTTCTACGGTGAATGTTTTGAGGAGCCGGCGCACCGTTTACCACAGCGGCCGTGCCATCTTACATTGGCACCCCCAGAGCACAGGGTTCCGGAGTTTTCCTGCACGGCCTCGCCAACACTTGTTATTTTGGGGGCGTTTTAAAGAAATATAATAGCCATCCTAAAGGGTGTGGTTTTACGCCTCTTCATTTTTTAAAACCCTCCTATCCGATTACAAAATTCTATCTTTTTGTCACACGTGCAGGGCCCCTAACATACGCTTGAGAGAAAAGTATGAAGAGATGAAGCGGGTCCGAGGGAAAGTGGGTTGAGGCGTTTAATGGCCGCTGGCAAATCGTTCCCAGCGTTTTTATTTACCTTTCCGCTGGCTGGGGCGGACGGCGAAAATTTTCTCACACCCTCGCTAATGTTCGATATTATCAATTTTTTAAAATTTGGGGCAAAAAAGTGATACCTTGAATGAATAGATTTCGAAGGTCGCATCGTCTAGCTAGGTCTTGGGTCCCCGTGGTTTGCCCTTGACAAGGGCAGGAAGCATTCGGTCACATGGAACAGCTCCCCGCCCCTCTGCTTGGCCACCCTGCCTTCGCCCCCCTTCACTCAGCCCTGCAGATGGGTCCCCTGAGCTGCCCCCCATCTTCCTGCAGATCTGCAGAAGCCTCAGTGAAGGGGCGAGCGCGGTGGCATTTGTAGGTGGGGCCAGCAGGGCTGGGTCGAGAACTGGGGCCGGGGGAGGGCCATGCTGGCCTGGGAGAAAGAGTGAGGACCTGGGGTGACAGCTGCCCAAGGCCAGTGCCGTGGCGGGAACTTGGGAGCTAAGGTCAGCTCCGCCGGGCGGAGTGATTGGCAGAAGCCTCTGGCCGGGCCTGTGCTGGCTCGGAGTCCCTTCCAGAAGGGGAAGCAGGACTTCTGCCATCATCGTCTCCCTTCCTGAGAAGTCTGGAGTCTTGTCCCACAGAGGGGACAGTTACTCGAATGTGCGTGACAACACGAGGGGACAGTTACTCGAATGTGCGTGACAACACGAGGGGACAGTTACTCGAATGTGCGTGACAACACGAAATCATGGCAAAGGACGCCGTCCACGCTGAGATTTCGAACTTCTCAGAGAAGACGAAGTGCGACAAGGCACGCGGCCTTGCAACGTCATCGCTCCACGAAAGGTGCCGGGCGGACCCCGCAGGACACGCTGGTCTCAGGCGGGAGCCACGCCCCGCCTGGCACTTGCGGGGTGTCCGTCGGAATGTGTGACCCTCGGCCCGGATCTGCCTTCTCAGGCCACCTGCTAGCGACGCCTTGTCCTGGCACAGCAATTTTTCAAAACCTGATTTGGTTCAGGCTTTTAAGAAAAAATGAAAACAAAACAAACACCACCCCCGCCGTGAGGGAACGAGACGTCTTCCCAGGCTCTGGAGCGGAGCGAGGGCTGTGGCCACGTTGCCCCTGGTGACGACACACTTTGGGGTGGCGGCTCCTCTGGGCCTTCGTCTCCCTGTGCATAGGCTGGGTGGGAAAAGGTCAAGGTCATTTTCGGCTGCACGTCCTGGGAGGCCAGCCCCACACGTCGCGGCCTCTCTCTCTCTCACTGCTCAGTGCCCTGGCGGGCATCACAGAGGGAAGATGAAGGCGTCTGAGTTGTGGGGGTCACAGGGCCTCAGCTTGGGAACAGATCATCTGATGGCCGAGGAAGGTGGCTGCTGGGTCCCGAGGGCCCGGTCTGCTGAGGACTGCTCGGGACCCTGGAGCCGGGAGCACTTTTCTTGGCTTCCAGCCCCCACCCAGCTCTCCAAAGGGCCGGTGGCCTCTCAGGTCTTCGTGTCATCTGTGAAAGGGAGGAGGACAGGAGGTTGGGGACACAGCTTTCTGAGCGGCTTCCTTGGCCCCAGTTCCGGTTTCTGTTGCTCTGTCACCAGCCACCCCCAAACTCAGCAGCATACGGCAATGTTCCCCTACTTTCGGTTCTGTGGGCCCCGAATTTGGATGGGGCACAGCAGGCTGGCGGCTTCTATCCCGTGAAGTCTGAGGCCTCAGGTGATGGCCGAGGGTGACCAAACATCTCGAATCATCTGCGGGCACTTCCCCTCCATGATGCTGGCTGTGACCTCACTGGGCCTGCGGTCAGAGCACCCACGCCTGGCATCTCTAGGTGACTTGAGCTCCCTCACAGCATGGTGGCCTCATCAGAGTCAGACTTCTGACCCGGTGGCCCAGAGCTCCCCGGGGGGGGGCGCCCTGCTTCTCCGCCTTTTCTGCGGAGGTCACAGGGCACTGTCCCACCGCGTCCCACTGACTACGAGCAAGTCCCGGACCCCAGGGAGGAGCTCAGGCCCCCCACCTCTTGATGGGAGGCTGGTCGTAGTGAAGCTCATGGGACGGCGCGGGCTGTCGGGGCCACGTCCAGAAAACACGACGGGGTCTCCGCTCGCTGGCTCCTC
>NW_011888815.1:7264512-7268677 GCF_000151845.1 Pteropus vampyrus | reverse complement strand
GGAGGCCTCTAGCTGGCACCTGGTCCACGCCAGGAGCCCGGAGGGCGAGGGAAGGGCTGTGACATCGTCCCAGAGCCCCGGGCTTCGGGCGGGGGCGTCTGTGAAGGCAGGGCCGAGGGCTGCGGCCTGGACGCAGAGGCCGAAGGCCGGGGACCTGGGTGACGGCCCCGAGAATGACCCAGACCACGGAGGGCGAAGCGGAAATTTATTCCATTCGTGTGTCCATCCTCATTCCTTCTTTCCTTTCTCCCAGCGCGTGTCCCCAGCGTTAGGGGCTCCCCAAGATTCTCACCATCTTCTCGCGACAGCCTGCGTTTACTGTTGCGTGTGCTACACCCAAACCCCGTTCTCAGGCGAAGGTGTGAGTAAAACGTCACTCTGATATTTCAGGAAAAACAGGAGTTTATTTTTAAAGTTGGGGTCACGTGTGTCTCCCGAGTGGTTCTCAGACGGGACTTGTGCCTCCCCTGGGCACCCTCCTCGGGCAGGGGTGAGAATGGGGGTGACTGGGGAGGGCGGCGAGGGAGTCGTGGCCGCAGCTCTTGGTCCTGCACTGACCCTGACGGAGTAAGGACCATCACTGCCATTTCACTACCCAGGGCCATAGAGGGGGCGTCGCTAGCTCAGGGTCGAGGGTTCAAACCGGCAGGACATCAAAGCTGGCCTTAGGGTGACAAGGATGCCACTCTGGACCGCTTTGTGGCTGGGTTGCCCCAGGGAGCATAACCGCGGCCATGCCAATGACCTTCTGAGAAACGTGTCATTAGGCGATTTCGTCGTGTGTGGGCGTCACAGGGCACACGCTCACACACACCTGGATGGCGCAGCCCGCCACACGCCTGGGCCGCATGGCACAGCCCGCCGCTCCCGGGGTACAAGCCTGTGCAGCCACTGTACTGGATACCGTAGGCCGAGGCACGTGCTTCCTGGGGTTCAGGGGAGAAGTCCCCCCTGGCCTGGCTCGCCCTCGTAGAGAGGCCTGTTTACAGTGCGAGCAGAGGAGGTATGCAGTGAAGGGCCCCGCCCCGCACGCGGCCCTCAGGCCCCCTAGGGATGTTTTTGCTGTGCACATAAAGCTCCTAGCGAGCTTTACGGCGTCTTTTTACGCAGATAGGAACTGTCCACCCCACACTGAGGTCGCCTTTAGGACACCTCGGAAGGCACTGCAGACCTGCCCCGTCCCCGGAAGGCCACTGAGTGTGGTGTCGCTGCACGTGGGGCTCCCCCCGGTGGATGCGGAGGTCGTCTCTGGCTGGGGGGGTCATCGTAAGGGACGCTGCATCGACGTCCTTGTCCTGAGTCGTTCTGCACTGCTGCCCCAGCGCTCAGGTGGCAGGTGACGTGGACAGCAGGTCTGGGCCGGGGCGGGGGGTGGAGGGATGGGATCCTGTTTGCCTCTGGAGTTGACTGGGAGCTGTGGGTGCTGGGATGATCACCAAAGCCCCGCTGAGGGCCCGGCGATGTGGGCGGGGGGCACTGACCCTCGGCCGCCCCGGGGTCGATGCCCGGGCCGGTAAAGGGAAACGGGAGGGTGACAGCAGCCATCTGTGCCCACGGAACCTGCCATGGGGCAGCCATGGGGTCGCCCGGCCACGCCGGCCAGTGGATGGGGCCGGGGGCACAGAGCCTGTGCTTTAGTCCAGTGCTCTGCGGACTTCATCCGGAGCGCCTGTTTATTTTCGGATAAAAGGAGTCGCATTCGCCTGCACGCCCCAGCAAACCCGGGGTCTGATTTCTGTCATTTAATTTGAGAAGAACGTGCACTGGAGCATGATCTCAGGCTTCCTTCCGTTCCGGGTCAGGCCGCCTCCGACGGCGACTCTCGGGGACCGCGTGGGCACAGTTCGGAGACGTCCTTGCCGCGGCTCCTATGAGTCCCCAGTTAACAGTGTCACTTCTCTGCTGCGCACGTGTGTGCGCGTCATCTGGTGTGAGCCGCACAGGGTGTGATTTCGCAGCCAGAGGCCTGACCGCTGACATGTTGCTGGACTCGTTAAAGGGACAGACGATTATTACACGCAGACAAACGGCTCGTGCTCGGCTGCGTCCGAGTTTATTTTACAAAGCTATGAACACCAGACGCTTTTCTAAGTCCCGCTGATCGGGTGTCTCCTTCCTTTCGTCGGCGGAAGGAGAACGTAAAGGCTGAGTCAGGGCTCTCGGCCCCGGCTGCTCCTGGCTCTCGGCTACGTGGCTTAAAGGGGCCCATTCATTCCCCAGACCGGCCACGCTCCTCGCCCAGGGTCCTTCTGGGCGTTTCTCACACACAGACTGTCCCGAGCTGGAGACATACGATCTCGGCTTCCCCGAGCAGGGCCCCGGGAGCTCAGGAGCTTGTGAACTGCGCTGAGAACTTGGGGGCCACCCGGGGAAGGGGTATGAGTTGCCGGCCTCCTCCGGCCCCGTCCCAAAGGGCTTCCCAACTGAGAGCCTCTAGTGTAATTCCATCCCAGACTCGGGGAGGAGGTGGGCGGGCCCGGCCCCCTCCTCTGCTCCTGGAAGTGGATGAAGGAGGCAGGAGGAGTCTCTCGTCAGTCAGCCCCACCATCTTCCCTTGGGCTGTAAAACCAGCAGTGGAGTGGGGGTATCCAGGTAACCGGAGAACCCCCGAACCACTGCCAGCACTTCCTAGCAGCACGTGGTTCATGGGAGAATCCAGTCCAACTTCTGGGTCCTCGGAGGGCTGCAGGCTGCAGGGGGAGGGGTCCGGCCACTGGCCCCGGCCGGCCAGGCCCAAGTGACGGTCATTGCACAGAGCTACCTTTTCTTGCGCGTGCAAGCCTCCAGCCGGCCCAGCTCCTCGTAGGACTGGTAGAAAACGTCGAACTCCCTGGTGCCCCAGCCCCTCCAGACAGCCAGGCACCACTCCATGTTTTCGTTCTCGAAGCCACAGACGACCGTGTCCTTGGCCACCACAGCTGCGTCCATGAGTACCCTGCAGAGAGACGGCGGGTGTCTGAGATAACCGACGGGGGCCCCCCACCTGGCCGGGGCTGGGACCCTTGGCCTGCGGCTTCCCAGGGGGACAGAGCCTGCCGAAGGGGGGCATCTGTGCGTCTCAGCCTGGCCCCACCCACCCACGTGCTCTGCTGCCGCTTCTCCTCGGTGGTCCGGGGGTCCGGCCTGTGGGCAGCGGCTTTCTAATACCTAAAGAAGGGTCGAGGGCATCGGTCCGAGCTCACGGGGATCGTCCGTAAGGGACTGACTTCTTGGAGGGACGCTGATGCGATCGCAGCGGGTACCTCTGGGACATGTCTCTGACTCTCAGGTGCCCGGAGAACACCATGGACTCTAATGCGCGCTCGTCGATGGCCCGGGATCAACTCTAACTTTCCCTCAAGTCCCTCGCCTCGTGCACGACGGCTTTCCCGTTCCGCCCCCTGCAGCCAGTCAGGGCCTGGCTCCTGGAAAACCTACTTTTGGGGGCTAAATGGGGAAAAGGACACCAGGGGGAAACCCAGGGACGGCGACAGCGGGTTCTCTGGGGTCGAGAGCCCTGGGCTCCACAGACCCCCCTGTTCCCCGGGGAGCGAGACCTGCGACCTGCAAGCACCTCCAGCCCAAGTCCGGCACCTGCACCAGCATCGAACCCAGATCTTTTCTCTAGAATCGCAGGACAAAGGTCGCTGGTCCTGGTGAACCACCCAGAGAGGGCCACGCTGGGGACAAGGGAGGGGACTGCCATGGGTGTCTCCTTGGTCACTGCCCTGCTCTGAGGGAAGAGGGACAAACGGGGCTTCTCCATAAGGGAGAGTAACCAGGGGGTTCGCTGAGGGGTGCAAACATGTCTGCTGTGGGAACACTGGCGAAGCCACCCTCCCAGCCCCACAGGCTGCCCTGCCCAGCGCAACCCTCGCAGTGGGCCTGGCCTCTGTCCTCGTAGGACCCTGCAGGTGGGTACGGAGCCGGGGCGGCGGGACACCTCGGGAAGGGCCCTCCTGCTTGGTGGGAAGGGCAGTGAGCCACCTGGACCCCCATTTCAATTGCAGCTCATCTCAGGCCCGGGGGTCGCAACCCAGGCAGGGCACTTGGTCCTGGGGTGCACTGGGTTCCCCAGAAAGAGGCGCGGCGACCGGCGGCGAACGCCCAGGTCAGCGGGTACCTGCTGGTCCCCCAGGAGCCGCCTGGAGCATGTCGCCTCGCTCCGTCTGCCTTATGGCGACGC
>NW_011888815.1:7261868-7263882 GCF_000151845.1 Pteropus vampyrus | reverse complement strand
GTCCAGGGGCTCCGGGCCCGCCGGGCCCACGGGAAACACATCCCTGAGGGGGTTGGGGTCCCCGCAGAAGTAGCGGGCGCACAGCTGGTAGGTGGCCGAATGGTACATGACCAGGGAGTTGGCCCTGTCGTCCAGGCACCAGACCACCTCCTCGCCCCTGCACTCGGAGCTGCACACGATGGACGTGACCAGCGAGGGCGCGCAGAAGGGCTCCAGCCGCCTGCGGATCTCCAGGGCCGCGCAGTCCACGACCAGCAGGCCCGGCCCGTTGCTGCACCAGACCTCGGAGCCGCTGTTGACCACCTCCATGGCCTTCACCGGGTACGGGTTCTGCCGCACGTCGTCGTCGGCGATGCCGAACTTGGACCTGTTGGCCGTGTGTGAGCACAGGTAGGAGCAGCTGTCGTCGGGGGCGCCCCGCACCACGGAGAACACGGCCACCAGCCCGTCCGCCAGGCCCGCCAGCACCAGGTAGGAATTCTGCCGGGAGAAGGCGGAATGCTCTAGTCTCGTGCATTCCGGGGAGGAACGGGCGGGTGCGGGACGCGCCTCTGCACGCACCCCACCAGCACCCTGAGGAGTCAGGCCCCTGAAAAGGCAGGGACCGGAAGAGCCACCGCTGCCTTCCCTGGAGCGAGCGGGAGAGGAAGAGGCAGTGTGAGCAGCAGGGAGCTGCCTTCTCTGGGTCACCGCAGTGTCCCTCAGAGGCCGGACGTGGTTCCTTCCCTCCTGTTACCATGACAGCTGTCGCGGGCACTGGGTGGGTCTAGGGGCCTCCTGCCTGTGCCTCACCACCGCCCCGGGGTGCCGGCCTGGCACGGGGAAGGGCTGAGCCTCATGCGTCTCTGCGACCCCAGGGGTTGGTGCTGGAGGCCCTCGAGGGCCAGGCTGTCCGAGGTAAAGAGAGGACCGGCCTCTGACGCCACGGCACCATCAATAAGCCCTGAGAAGTTGATCGAAATCTGCCCTCAGGACTTGAGGAAACGGAGCAGCCAAGGCACACGGGAGCGACGTCTCTGTCAGAGCCCAGCTCCAGGCCCCGGTCAGGACACTGAGCCCCACGTCCCGGCCGGGTGTGCCTGCACGTGTGCAGGGATGCAGGGGTCTGCCACCCAACCTGGCAGGGAGGCTCTGCACAGAGCCGGCTTTATTCCCTCTGGCCGGGCGAGCGGTGGTGCCCTGGCTTGGGGGCTCTGGCCAGCAGTGGCCTTAAATAACGCTTTGTGTCGCGTCTCCTGCGCTCTGCCGCAGGCCGGGGCCCGAGCTGCCCAGCCTCGCGATGCGGCCGTCGTCGTAAATGACTGAGGTTGATTTCAGACTGAGGTTGATTTTTTTTTTTTTTTTAAGCAACGAAACTGTGTGAGAGAGAAGAACGCCTGTGATTCGGGACCCCCCGGAAGTGACAGTATCGCTCGCGTTTGCCTAGTGTCGGCCTTTCCACGACCGCTTCTCATCCCCATTTTACAGATGGGAAAACAAGTCCGACGCTGACAGCCAATACACGTCGACAAAGCAACACCGATAACGACACCGCGAGCGTGTACTGCGAGCGGGGAGTGACAGGCGGGGGCCTCAGGGCGGCTGAGCGGGGAGCAGGGCCTGGATCCCTGAGGCCACCGGGGCCGAGAATGTAAAGAATGTCTTCGAAGGCCGGGAATGCGTGCGGGGCAGCTCCTTAGAGCAGGGCCCTTGGCCTCCATCTTCAGAACTGAATTCGAGGCGGTGGGGGAGAGGTGTGCGCAGCCCGCGGGGTTTCTGGTGGGAAGCGCCCCTCAGGGTGGGTGCTGGGTGGCGCCAGCTGGGGGTCCCTCACTGGCCCCGCAGAGGCACCTCAGTCTGCTCCCGGGAGTGGCAGAGCTGCCTGGGACCTGGGCTGGGGGAGCCTCGCTCGGGGTTTCGTTTGAGAGAAGCCGGGGCTGGACCGGACAGAGAAGGACCCAGCTCTGGAGGACTCTGGGGCTGGCTGCGGGGGCGCCAGCGGGGGCGGAGACGGGGAAGGAGAGCTGGCAGCCCC
>NW_011888815.1:7259597-7261818 GCF_000151845.1 Pteropus vampyrus | reverse complement strand
ACACGTCGACAAAGCAACACCGATAACGACACCGCGAGCGTGTACTGCGAGCGGGGAGTGACAGGCGGGGGCCTCAGGGCGGCTGAGCGGGGAGCAGGGCCTGGATCCCTGAGGCCACCGGGGCCGAGAATGTAAAGAATGTCTTCGAAGGCCGGGAATGCGTGCGGGGCAGCTCCTTAGAGCAGGGCCCTTGGCCTCCATCTTCAGAACTGAATTCGAGGTGGTGAGGGAGAGGTGTGCGCAGCCCGCGGGGTTTCTGGTGGGAAGCGCCCCTCAGGGTGGGTGCTGGGTGGCGCCAGCTGGGGGTCCCTCACTGGCCCCGCAGAGGCACCTCAGTCTGCTCCCGGGAGTGGCAGAGCTGCCTGGGACCTGGGCTGGGGGAGCCTCGCTCGGGGTTTCGTTTGAGAGAAGCCGGGGCTGGACCGGACAGAGAAGGACCCAGCTCTGGAGGACTCTGGGGCTGGCTGCGGGGGCGCCAGCGGGGGCGGAGACGGGGAAGGAGAGCTGGCAGCCCCGCAGGGGTCAGGCAGGGCCTGCCCGGGCCCTGGGGAGGTGCTGGCCCTCTCTGATGCCGCCGCCGTCAGACGAGGAACGACACACTCTCACCAGCTGTCCCTCTGCAGTTTGCAGCAGCAGTGGGCTGTGGCGTCTGCGTGGGGAATGATGGCTGCCACTGAGCCTTAGCCTTTCTGGTCCCGTAGGTGCTCGCACACCAGAAGGCCACTGGCGGTGGCTCAGGTCCTCGGGTCTCTCAGGCTGGTTGTGACTCGGTGGTGCCGGAGGGCGTGGCTTCAATACCCTGCCCCCAGACGGGAAGGGAGAAGCAGACCCCTGTGCACCCACCTTCCCCGTTACCTTACCTTTTTTAAGACAGGCACCGCCAAGAAGCAGGTGACGACGGCCGGGGTGTCCAGAGCCCGCTGGGGCGTGTTCAAGGGGCACATGCCCTTGAGGCTGTAGATGTAGATCTTCTGGTCCTGTGGAGGCAGAGGGGCCACTGAGACCTGAGGGCCATGTGGACCTGCCCTGGGACGAGCCGACGTTTCCTGCAGGGGCCTGTGGGCTCCCGGAGCCCCCGCTGCACTTCGGAAAGGAACATGGACGAAAGCTTTCCGGCGGGTTGTTTTCAAATCTCTGTTCTTTGTGAAAACTTTGAAAGACTTGTCTAAACTTTAGACTTGTCTAAAGAAGGAAAACAAGGCTGCCTATAATCCATCGGGCCGAGAAGCCCTCCTGTGGGGTTTGGGGCACAGAGTCTCGGTCTCTGTGGGTACTTGCATGTGTCCCTGTTCCCAGCGAAAGTGGGCGCGCGCCACTAGGCTGGGGTCACACTTTCCACTTCCTGGGATAACACCTGCCACAGGCAGGGGCCCCATCCACCTCGTCCCTGAGGGGACGGGGTCGGAGCATCCTCCAGCGTCTACACTCCGGCGTGCGGAAACGGGCTCATCTATTGTCAGGTGCTGACTATTTCCTAGTCTTCCCTACACTGGATTGAACTAGAATGAGCATTCTTTAGACACGGCTGTGTGTGTGTGTGTGTGTGTGTGTGTGTGCGCGCGCGCATCCGTGCATGTGCACATGTGTATGCATGCGTGTCTGTGCATGCGAACCTGCGTGTGCACATGTGACCCTGCATGCGCACGTGAGCACACAGGCATGTGCATGTCTGCGCACACATGCACGAGTGTGCCCCGCATGTGTACATGTGCGTGCATCTGCATGCACGCGTGTCTGTGCATGTGTATATGTGCATGCATGCGCCTGCATGTGTACATGTGTGCGTGTGCACGTGTGTGGCTGTGCATGCGCGTGCATGTGCATCCATCCATGCACCTACGTGTGCATGTCTGTATGCATGCACACGTGTGCGTGCACATGTGCGTCTGTGCATGCATGTGTCTGTGCACGTGTGCACGTGCACATGTGTGTGTGCGCCCATCCATGTGTGCATGTGTGCGCACGTGTGCGCATCTGTGCATGTGTGCACATCTGCGCATGTGTGCATGTGTGTGTGTGTGCATGTGCGTTTGTGCTTGTGTGTGTGTGCACGTGTGTGTGCATTCACGTTTGTGCGTGTTCTGTACATGTGTGTGTGCATGTGTTTTGCTTATTCCTTAGAACAAATTCTTAAAACTGAAATTACTGAGACTTATACAGGGTGAAGAAATTTCTGACGCACGTTTGAACCATATTTCCCGACTGCCACGTGGAAAGGTCG
>NW_011888815.1:7251242-7259058 GCF_000151845.1 Pteropus vampyrus | reverse complement strand
ATCCGTGCATGTGCACATGTGTATGCATGCGTGTCTGTGCATGCGAACCTGCGTGTGCACATGTGACCCTGCATGCGCACGTGAGCACACAGGCACGTGCATGTCTGCGCACACATGCACGAGTGTGCCCCGCATGTGTACATATGCGTGCATCTGCATGCAAGCGTGTCTGTGCACGTGTATATGTGCAGGCATGCGCCTGCATGTGTACATGTGTGCGTGTGCACATGTGGCTGTGCATGCGCGTGCATGTGCATCCATCCATGCATCCACGTGTGTGCATGTCTGTATGCATGCACACATGTGCGTGCACATGTGCGTCTATGCATGCATGCACACATGTGCGTGCACATGTGCGTCTATGCATGCATGTGTCTGTGCACGTGTGCACGTGCACATGTGTGCGTGCGCCTATCCATGTGTGCATGTGTGTGCACGTGTGCACATCTGCGCATGTGTGCACATCTGCGCATGTGTGCATGTGCGTGTGTGTGCATGTGCGCTTGTGCTTGTGTGCGTGTGCACGTGTGTGTGCATGCACGTTTGTGCGTGTTCTGTACATCTGTGTGTGCATGTGTTTTGCTTATTCCTTAGAACAAATTCTTAACACTGAAATTACTGAGACTTATACAGGGTGAAGAAATTTCTGACGCACGTTTGAACCATATTTCCCGACTGCCACGTGGAAAGGTCGCGCCAGTTTATAACCCCCGTCCCCACCCCCCTTAGCAGCAAGGCGTTTGCCTTCGGGCATTCCCGTCGGGCCTTCTCAGAGGCAGCCTGGGCCTCCTGCTGCCTGCCTTTACGTGAAGGCCGAAGGCCTCAGAGCTGATGGGTTTGCTGTGTACACCTGGCAGCATTATAAGTAACCCAGTCACTTCGCCAACCTCCTGGGGGTCCCCTCTGCTGGGACCCTGAACCTGACACTCGGTACCTGAGCCCCAGTCACCAGCCAGGGACGGGTGGCTTGAGCTGCCCACGGCGAGACGCCGCTGCAGAGTGGCAGGGCTGGTGGCAGTGCTGCTGGGGTCACTGGGAATCCAGATGTTTCTAGGTTTCCTGCATTTTGGGGGGCTGGCCTGGCCCCCAGGGGCTGTCACCCGGTGCTGCCTGCCTCGGGGAGAGGCCTGCGTGCTGGGCGCTCACCTCGGTGGCCGTCCACAGACAGCTATGGACCTTGAGCTGGCAGCTCAGCTTCATGCCCGCGCAGCTCATCCTCTGCACCTCCAGGAGGCCCTTTTCCGTGTTCGCCACCGTGTAGTTCCTGCCGGGGCGACAGGCGTGCGGTCGGCTGCGGTGGCCGGGGACCGCCTCCCCCACCCTGGCCGGGCCTGCAGCGGCCTCGGAGGCGGACATCAGCTCTGGGCTTTGTCCACCGTCCCGGGCCCGGGGTTGAATTTTGTCACGCTCGGCGGGGCTCGAGGACCAACTGCTCCAGGCCTGTAGTGCTTGACCATCCGGGCGGAGAAAGGCGGACCCCAGGGAAGCAGCTCTGCTCCAGTCCCTGTCCTCCTGCCCCAACCCCTCCACCCCCGTGGAGCGGAAGGTAGCTCCCAGCCTACAGCGAAGCCCTCCCTCGCCCCCGACGCCCCAGCAGACGCCACCTCCCGCGGTCCCCTCAGTCACCGGGTGTGTGTGTGAGCACCCCGCCGGCTCTCAGCCCACCGCCCACCAAATGCCTCTCCCTGAGTCACCCCTCGCTGCCCCCCAATCACGTGGCCGCCCCCAACTCCGACACCAGCAGGGCCGGGAGGCCTCAGGACGTTACCTGGACCCCTCTTTCCCGTCCCAGAAGACCACCGTGTAGTCTTGGCCTTGGGGCGAGAAGAAGGCCGTCTGCTTCCCACAGGGCAGCAGGTACATGAAGGTCGCGAAGGTCGGGTCTTGCATCTGGCTCACCACCGACAGGGCCAGCGGTCGCTGAGGGAGAGAGGCCGCCAGGGTCACGTACATCCAGACGGATGCCCGTTCTGCCCATGGAGCCAAGGATCTTGGGACCGGGGCGGAAAGACTGGGACCTGCTCATTGGAGACCCCCCCTAACAAACCAAGACCGGAAACAGGCCCTTCCTGGCGACCGGGTCTTAGTACCCTCGGCGCCTGGAGCTCGGGGAGACCACTGGCCAGTTCCAGAAACAACTAGCTTTAAAATGATAATGTGGCCTATGGCCACGCCACCCTGAACAAGCCCGACCCCAGTTGTTCTCAGAAGCTAAGCAGGGTCGGGCCTGGTTAGTACTTGGATGGGAGACCACCTAGGAAGACCAGGTGCTGTAGGCGTAAAAAATAAAAAAAAATAAGGGATTGTAAGCGGAGAGGGTCCTTGGAATCTGTGAGGTCAACCAAGGGTTGCCTCGCCTAAAAAATAAAAAAATTAAAAATAAATAGATAAATAAAATGATAACGTGATGATCGCCTCCCATGAGCGAACCTTCCAGCCATTTCTCTGCAAAGAGACACTGACGTCCTCTCTGCCCCTGCACGGGGATGGTAGAAAGGGCTGGTGCTCTGTACATGACGACCCAGCACCAAGGCTGGGAGGAAAAAACAGGTCATTTTCACGAGGGTGATACACACGCCAAAGAAAATGATCCGGATGTATCAGGAGCCGGGGGGGTCTCTTTCTAGAAGAGGCGGGCAGAGAAGGCTCGCCCTGGGCCTTCGAGACCCTCCGTGCGGGCGGGCGGGCGGCCGTAGGTGCTCGAGACCCTCTGCGCCGGAGCTGCCCTCGCCTCCCAAGGTACCTTCTCGGGCTGCGTGTCCCAGCACTCCACCATGAGCGCCTGCAGCCGATGGAACTGCACCTCCTCCGGCGGGCCCAGCACCGGGCGGACGCCCTTGGACAGCTTCTTGGCGATCTGAAGCTGGTGGTGGCCCAGCGCCGGCCGCTGTCCGGACAGCAGCTCGTAGAGCACCATCCCGTAGGAGAACATGTCCACCTGGGCAGACACGCGAGCCCAGTCAGGTCCCCTGCCCGGGCTCGGCAGCTTTCGCAAGCTGGAGGGAGCAGGGAGACACCACCGGAGAAGGAAGACGTGGGTGCCGTGCGAAGGGGGACACTCGCCACCCCTCCGTCTCGCTCCACCTGTCCAAACACCTGACCAAGCATCGTTCTGTCCCTTTATTCGTCCACCTTCTGTGTCCTTCCTTCCTTCTCTCTGACCACCCGCATACTCGCCCAATCTTTTGCACATTCGTCTGCCCCTCCTTCTGTCTATCCATCCATCCGGTGCACACACACTCAGACTAGCTCACCGTCAGGCACTGGGTAAGGGCTCCGAGGGCGCCATGGGCCTCGCCCTGGACCATGAAGACAAGGCAGGACAACACAGACCCTGAGCTTAGCGTGCTCGCTGCTAGATGAACAGTGTATGCAGACCATAAACGGGGGGGCATGTCCCCTAGATCACACCAGGCTGACTCCTCTCATTTTAATGTCATAAGAAGGCCTAGCGAGGAGTTATGCGGGCTTCCAGAAGGGGCAAGAAATAACTTCTCGGCAGGATAAGAGCTGAGGTAGACCTGAGAATTTTCAGTATGAAGGTTCCTATTATAATCTCAGTTTTGAGGCGCTCGGCCTGCGTCCCCTGCTACTAAGAAGCTCTTGTTTTTGGTACACGGATTTGCCTTTATTATTATTATTATTATTATTTTTATCTGGTTAATGGCCACAGGTGCCAGGTCACCTCTCACGCGCTTAGGGCATCCTTAAAGCAATCAGGCCATGAGCCATCTGCTCGGAGCGGGGAACACGGCGCTGGGCAGCTGCAGGCAAGGGGCCGGGTACCTTCTCATCGTACACGATGCGGGGCCGGATCTCTGGGGCCTGGTAGCCAGGCGTGCCCTCCACGCCCAGGGCGCCCTCGTGAAATGACTGCCTCGAGATCCCGTAGTCCGACAGCTTGATGTTGACGTGCTCCTTGGGGTCGAGGGACCAGACCAGAATGTTATCCGACTTCAGGTCGCAGAAGATAATGCTTTTCTTGTGCAGGTAGGCCAGGCCGGAGGCGATCTGGTAGGCGATCTTCTGGGTGAGCATGTGCCCCAGCGGCATGAAGGAAGAATCTTTGCAAAGAAGAAAAACAAAAATGTAGCGAACTCTCAGCCGGGCGACCGTCCTCTCTGCCTACCTTCTGTCCGCCCAGCACTTTCTGTCCTACTGATGCGTTCTCGACAGTCTCCCCGCGGGACACCGGAGATGGAGCGTGACCTCCTTCAGTCAAGTATCATTTAGGACAGACACGCCCGTTGCTGGAGGTTCATTCATGGCATCTCGGGCCCGGAAGTGCTGTTTTTACTAAAAGAGCGAGGATTCGACAGTCCTCGTGTCCCTCTAGGGCCCGCCCCCCCCGGTCGCTGGACCCTCGGGGGTGAGTTGCGGGTATAAGAGGCTCATTAAAAAAACGACTTTGACACTGAGGGAGAAATAATTGATTTTCATGGCATTTTTTTCTTCCTGACGGTCAGCTATTTAAAAATCTTATTAAAAAATAAGATAAGGTAAAAGTGGCCCCTGGATCACGGCCGAGAACCAGGACCTGGGACCTGGTGCTGACTTTACAGTGTGAGCATCTCTGGCCTCGATGGCACCGCCACACTGGTTTAGACCTGGGGCCTCGATGGCACCGCCACACTGGTTTAGACCTGGGGCCTTGGAGGTGGCCCTGCTGGCCGGGGCCCTGTCACTGGGCCAGGCAGGAGGCAGTCCTCTAGGCCACCCACCATGGGCTCTCGGCCTCCCTGGGGCTCCGTCGGGCCGGGCCTCGGGCCACGCCCTCGGGAATGTTCTCGGCCGGGCCGGTACCTTTGGCGTTTTCGGACAGCACGGTGTTGAGGCTGCCCAGCGGCGCGAGCTCCAGGGCGAAGCAGAGGGGGTGGATGCTGATGCCGATGAGGGACACGATGCAGGGGTGCTGCAGCGCGTGCAGCATGCTGGCCTCCTGCCGGAACTCCGAGAAGTTCTTCATGGCGTCGGTGGCCCGCAGGTGCCTCAGCATGGTGTCTGCCAGGGACAGCCCGGCGTCAGCGATTGGGGGACGGGGGTGGGGGTGGGCTGCCTGCCCCGCGGGCCCTACACCGCCCATCAGGGACCCTGTCTGGGGCTGCGTGGCGCACGTCCCAGCCGCACAGAGCTGCCTCGTGTGGGACGCAAGGGGCTGGTGGGGCCAGGGTGCAACAGGTCACACTGCCCATCCACGGAGGGCAGTGGCATGTCCCCACCCTCGTCACCCAGCTGTCTCTCGTGCAGCCCTCACCCCGCCTCACTGCTGGCCGCCTGAGGGTCACAGTTGTACCTTATTCCAACTCTGCATCCCTTGGAGGGCCGTAAGCAGGCCCCTGACTGGTCACCCACAAGGATGCTGAGGGTTTTGTCACCGCTGCCCACTTTGTCCCCTACCCAGTGGCCAGGACACTAAAGGCAGAACAGACCACCACCTTCTAGTCCAGAGATAAAACTGTGGGGCGGCCACAGGCCTGTGACATGCCGTCTCAGGCCAGAGGAGAAAGGGCTCTGGGCAGCGGTGGGTGACGTCACCCCTTTGCTGTGACCTCCCAGTGCTCTCGAAACTCGTCCCTGCGGAAGGCGCCTGCCTGTGCCCCGATCTGTCCCTCCCCTGGGGTCAGATTTTAAAATCGGGGATTCAAACGGCAGGAAAAACAAATCTTGGCAGTTAAAAAGCATCACTCGTGCCGGGACTAATTTGTTTTCTCAGCGGACAAGTTTCGTTTTTCCACATCGGGCCTGGAACCCATGACGAATTTGCTCGTGACTACGGAGCCCGACCCACGTCTCCACCCCGATGTCGCGGAGAGTCAGCCTTTTCCCTCCACTCGTGATGCCCCCTGCGACGCGCCGGCTTCCCGCAGACACGCGCGCGCGGTCTCCGCTCTGTGGGTGGCCTGTCCTCGCCTTGTCCTCGCCCGAGAAAGCTGCCCTCGCGCCCAGGACTGACGCGTCACCACGTGAGCTGGGCAGGCCGCCCAACTCCGTCTCGCGCGATCGAATTTTCTTGGCTGTTTCTTGGCGTGGGTTGTTGCCGCTTCACGTGCATTTTAGAATCAGACGTCACATGCGCACGCACACACGCGCGCACACACGCGCACACGCACCCACTGGGCCGATGGCGAGCGTGGGAATGTGCTGAATTCTGGTGTTCGGCTCCCGTCTATAGACATTTGATGAAGCTTTTATTGGCTCTGACGTTTGTCAGCCGAGTCTCTTAGAGGTCTGTGCTCGTCACGTGATTACAGTTTTGTCTCTTCCTTTCTGATCTGCTTTCTTCATGCTGTTCTACGAGTTTAGTTTTCCTACCAAGAGTGTAAACCGCCATTGTGATCATAAAGGTGACCGCGGTGAGCCAGTGGCAGTGACAAATGTGGTGTGCCGCCGGCTGGGAGCAAGGAGGCCTCCGAGCGCCCGCTCTGGCTGACCATTAAGCAGCGAGGGGCTCCACGTGACGTGTGCCTGAGTGTGCCAAGGCGAGGGGGTGTTCCTTCCTCGGTGGGGATGGGGGGCGGCGAGAAGCCACCCGTGCCAGCTTCCCAATCGATACATCCACAGTGCCACCTTCCTTCCTTTAGGGGAGACGGCCGACAGGGTCCCACGGGCTGAGAGGGTCTGCTGAGGTCTGATCAGGTGCCCACCACGTGCCAGGCCCGTGCTGGACACAGAGCAGGTGGAAATGATACGGGTGACCCATGCTCTTGGGGTTCATGTCTGGGCAAGAGAGTGATCCCCAAAAGCGAACTGCAAGCCTCCTTCCACCTGGCCTGTCCCGGGCCTGTCTCGTGTCCCGCCAGGTACAAAACGGCTGTCCCCAGGCCCCACGATGGTGTCGCCCGCTCCCTTCCCCCCGCCTGTGCCTGTGGCCTCGGGGCTCTGTGAAGATGGCATGAGGTTTGGATGGAGCACCTGTCTGGAAGGAAGTGAGCCAGGGCCTGGTTACCTGCCGGGGCGTTAGCGAAGTTCTTAAACTTCTTGATCTGGAATCGCTTCACGGCCACGGGCTGGCCCTGGTACCGGGCCCGGTAGATGACGGTGCCGCTCCCGCCCTGGCCCAGGATGCTGCCCTGGTCCTCACTGTGCTCCAGCTTGCTGTTTTCCAGGAAGAGCCTGCCGAAAACACAGCGCACGTGGGGTGGGAACAGACCCCCTGGGGGGCGGGTCCCGGGCTGGGCGGACGAGGGGCTGCTCGGTCACTTGTTCCCCCTGTGGAGAGTCAGGGATCGAAGCCGTCTGTGGGGTCAGACAGGTCTGGGCAGGCCGTGCAGCCTTGCCAACCCGTGGTCTCACACGGGGGTGGCCCCGTGGGTGGAGATGGTGACTGGCACACGGGAGCCTCCGAAAGGGGCGGATACGGAAAAAAGCTTCCTTTGGACGTTTCCCTCCCAAAGCCCGTGCGTTGAGAGCTGGGACCCATCAGACAAGCTGGCCGTACGTACTGCTCGGCTGGCTGTTTCCCCATTTCTTTTTATTAAGCGAAGAATTATAGAAACAACCACACGGAGCTTGTGATTGGCGTGACCGATATCTTCGCAATCAAGGACTAGGATGTCATCTGAGGGCAGGGGGTGTAGACCTCGTCGCTGGGCTGTCTGTTCTAACTCTAGATAAACCTAGAGACATTTCTGCTGAGCTTCTGGAAAGACTGCAAGCTGCTCCTGGAATGGAGGGCCCGGCGGACCCAAAGCTCTCCCTGTCTGGGCCCTCCCTGGTCTGTCGAGGTCCACCTGGGTCCCTCATCAACTACCTCTGCCAGGTGCCCCCACTGGAGCCCTCCTGGCCCCACAGACCCCCCTTTCTCCAAGATGCAACC
>NW_011888815.1:7246600-7250455 GCF_000151845.1 Pteropus vampyrus | reverse complement strand
CTTGTTCCCCCTGTGGAGAGTCAGGGATCGAAGCCGTCTGTGGGGTCAGACAGGACTGGGCAGGCCGTGCAGCCTTGCCAACCCGTGGTCTCACACGGGGGTGGCCCGTGGGTGGAGATGGTGACTGGCACACGGGAGCCTCCGAAAGGGGCGGATACGGAAAAAAGCTTCCTTTGGACGTTTTCCTCCCAAAGCCCGTGCGTTGAGAGCTGGGACCCATCAGACAAGCTGGCCGTAGGTACTGCTCGGCTGGCTGTTTCCCCATTTCTTTTTATTAAGCGAAGAATTATAGAAACAACCACATGGAGCTTGTGATTGGCGTGACCGATATCTTCGCAATCAAGGACTAGGATGTCATCTGAGGGCAGGGGGTGTAGACCTCGTCGCTGGGCTGTGTGTTCTAACTCTAGATAAACCTAGAGACATTTCTGCTGGGCTTCTGGAAAGACTGCAAGCTGCTCCTGGAATGGAGGGCCCGGCGGACCCAAAGCTCTCCCTGTCTGGGCCCTCCCTGGTCTGTTGAGGTCCACCTGGGTCCCTCATCAACTACCTCTGCCAGGTGCCCCCACTGGAGCCCTCCTGGCCCCACAGACCCCCCTTTCTCCAAGATGCAACCGTGCAACGTGCGTGACGGTTACGGGGCCACAGCCAGAGTTCCCAGAGCCTCTGCTGGATTTCAAGTCCCGTTCAGGTCGCTGGGCTTATTGGCCAAGTAACTCGGTCTACGAACCACGCCGCGGCTGCGATTAGAACCAAGCCAGCAGGGACAAGCAGCCTGGCTGCCCAGATCCCACTCAGCATCTCGCTGCCCAGACTCGGGGAAATCAGGTTCAGTAAATAAGTGGAAATTCGAAAACTGTGGGGCTGCCTAACTAATCAGGCACCTTCCCCAAAAGAATCCGATCCACACACATGCGAAACTCTGCATGGGGCCTCTGAGAAGCGACAGCCACACGTTTAAGATTGAGGATTAAAGGAAAGAGTAATGGGGTTATTGAAAAGAACTCTGGGGAAGTTATCCAACGTAGGGATCGGTTTTTAACGTAATAGACGCATCCAGAAGCATGCTTTGGAGCCCTGATTCTACAGTATCACAGAGCACTCCGCATCTACTTTCTTGGGATGAGGGAGCAATTTAGAAAAAATGAGAATACCAATATTCTTCCTCTGCCCCCCCATAGTTTAATTTTCTTTATCAAAACTAGATACAGCCATTCTCTGAAGAAACAAATAACGGGACTTCGCAACTCCAGAAAGGTTGGCAGCCACCAACGTCAACGTCTCCGGGGAGCCCACACCGCAGCTTCTGGTTTCCATGACTACAGAGGACTCCACATTCTACCGAGCACCTGGATTCCGTGCCGGTTTCCTGTTGGACGGGACCCTTAACGTGTTCCATTTCCTGCAGCCCGTCTCCCCGGCTGTCATCTTAGATCGGTGGAGGGAGACTCCGCAGATTTCGGGGTTCCAAACGCTCAGCCGCAGGGCAGCAGTTAGGGCTCGGCATTTGCCGAGAGATGAAAATGAGCCTGCAGGCTGGGGAGCACCCCCTTCCGCCTTCCGCCTTGAGATGGCAGCAAAGCGGGGTTCAGAGGGGAGGCCCAGCCCGGTTCCCCTCGGCAGCCTGGGATGGGGCCCTGAGAGTCGCCCGGGGCTGGCTGGGAGGCTGGGCGGCTGCATACCTGGCTGGGAAGTCGGTCATGAACAGCTCGGGGACCAGCTCCTGGAGAGGCACGGGGAGGTCGGGGTGCCTGGGGCAGGAGATGAAGTCGCACTCGATGGCCGTCAGCACGCAGTCTTCCATGTCGAAGTACTGCACGCCCTCCGCCCTGTCGCCGGCGTCGGCGTGCTGGGCCCAGGAGGCCTCGCAGACCGGGCAGGGCACGTACTGCTCCATGAGTGGGGTCCCGTCGCTCTCCGTGGCCGTCAAGGCTAAACGGGGACGGAGCAGGGGACAGCTCACGCACAGGCAGCTGCAGCTGGGCCCCTGAGCAGCACCCGGCAACGCCAGGCTGGGTGGGCCTCTCCTCTCCCAGGAGGGGCCTGTCTGCCGTCCCCTGGCCCCCAAAGAGTGGCTGGCCCGTGACTGCCACACACGCTGTGGGCTGGGGCTGAGCCGTGCCAGGCGCCAATGACCAAAGCACGACCCGTAGGGAGCCACCGTTAGAATCAGGGAGGCCAGGCTCGCGATGGCTACGGCGCTCTCTGGAAGAGCGATGCACGGCGGGGAACGAGTACGAATCATAAGGCACATCCCAGTCGTTTGACGTGGGTTCCCCCGAAGAGGGGGTGCAAAGGAATGCCCCGGAAGGCGCCCCGGAGGCGCTCTTGGGGCGAGCCGGCGGCCTGCTTCGTGCAGGGACTCCTAGAACCTTCTGGGTGCGTCTGCCTCCGAGGCTGGCGGTGCCGTCCCGAGGAAGCCCTGCCTCAGGCCCTCAGCCCGGTCCCTCCTGTGACGTGACATCCACCCCCTTGTCAAATCGCCAGCGGCGCCTGCTGTGGGGGGCCCCTGGTTAGTGGGGAGGGTACAGGAGGGTTCACGTGGGCCTAGAGGCCCCCCCTCGGTGGCCAGGCACGACTGTCACAACTCACACACCAGACAGCCTTCTCTTAGGCGCCCCTAAGCTTTTTTTTTTTTTTCCCCTTGTAGGTCACCTTCTCATCCACACCCGAAGGGCACCAGGCTCTGGTGTCCGAACTGAGCATTTGGAGCGCCCCCTGCCACTGTTCCCTAAACACTCCCTGTGGTGCTGTCCTGGGACACAGGGGTGGGAGGTGTGCCGGAGAGGAAGCTGGCTCAGGGTCCTAGGGGACTGGACGGCTCGGGGGGCTAGGGGACTGGCTGGCTTGGGATCCTAGGGACTGGCCGGCTCAGGATCCTAGGCGGCTGGCCGGCAGGCCAGTGGCGCTGCTCGGATTCCGGATCTGCTGTCCGCTTGCTCAGCCATCGGCCTTCAGAGGCCGAGGGCTCCCCAGGGAGAGGCCGCCCGCCTCTGCCCAGATGGCTTCCTCCCTGCAGGACACGCTGTGGGTTTGTCTCCACTCTGGTAGCAAAACAACAGCTTCACTTCAAAGAGTATTTTCTTTGGGTGGACAGTCGATGAGGAAACTGATCAAAGGGTCTGAAGAGGGCCGTGTGGGTGGCTGGGCACCTCTGGGAGCTGGGGGCGGGGGCAGGCAGGGAAGGAGAAGGGGGCCCGTGGCAGGTGCGGCCCCCGCCCCTCCATCCGTCGGCCCCCCAGGTTCCAGCAGCGCTGGCCTCACTGTGTAAATGAGGCTGTGTGAGGTCCACACTGAGGGCCGCCTTGGGCCACGTGTGGTGACGGGGCTGTCCTTCCCTACACACTGCGGGGAGTCGGGGGCCAAGCACGCACATGCCCTGCAGGGTCTGGGCGCACGTCTCCCCACAGTGTCCACTCGAGCCCACGGCTGGGTTCCCCAGGGGTCACGACTCCCCCAGAGCGCCATGATGGTCTCTCTGGTTTCTATTACCCGCATCCGAAGCCCCACCTGAGCTTGTAAGGAACTACAGGTGACCCTTGAACCATGCGGGCTGAGGGGTGCTGAGCCCGTGCAGCCGGAAGCCCACTTCTAACTTTTGCGTCACTGACGCCCCCGGGCACGCGAGCCCTCATGCAGATGGCACAGGGCGGGTCCCACGCGGGGACCCCGACACCGTTTCCCACCCGCGTGCAGCGGAGCCCCACTGTCCGAGCCCGGGCTGCCCGAGGCTCCGCCGTGTGACCCCGAGTGCAGACGTGGCTGAGGACCCGTCTCTTACCAGGAAACCACTGGTCGATCAGGGAGTTGACGTGGTCCGTGATGAAAGCCATCGCCGAGAAGTCCCTCACCTCC
>NW_011888815.1:7241718-7245320 GCF_000151845.1 Pteropus vampyrus | reverse complement strand
GGCTGAGGACCCGTCTCTTACCAGGAAACCACTGGTCGATCAGGGAGTTGACGTGGTCCGTGATGAAAGCCATCGCCGAGAAGTCCCTCACCTCCGACTGGCAGATGATTTTTATTCCTCCGCTTTTTTTCTTCTTCCAGTTCACGTCCGAGGATTCCACGCTGCAGCCCAGGGAGGAAAAGGTGACCGTGGGGATCGGCCTCCAGGGCCCGGGGACGCCGAGGCGCCGACCCCCAGGGGACCCAGGTCTCCGCGCCGGGTGCCGTTGGGGGCCGCTGCCTTTGTGTGCTGGGCACGTTGCCCCGCCTCGTGCCCCCACTGCCCCCCACAGGGTGAAGTGGCCACAACGAGGACTCGGGGTGCTCGGGCTGGGTTCTGGCCCTCCGGTGTGACCGGCGAGGCCCTTCCACTCTGAACCACGGGCTCTCATCTGCCGAGGGACAACTGTGAGCTTGACGTGGGCTCCTCGACGTGGAGCACCGGGCGCCAAGAGCAGCCCACGTCAGGCCTCAAGGACAGCGACCTTCCCCGAGCCCCGTCTCATGGAGCTGAAGAATGTTTTGAAAGATTCACTGTAAATAGGAAATCATCTTGTGTGTTTATTAAACCGGATTAAAATCACTTATGAAACCGTTTGAGCTGACCTGATGTCTCTCTTAAAAAAAAAAGAAAGTAGGGAGGAGAGTTAAGATGGGTGTCTTATGTCACACTTGGGACCAGGGGCGTCATCTGGGCATCGAGTCTCAGGACGAAGGGGTAGGGCCGGATGACTGCAGGTCCCACCTAAGTGACCACGGGGGTGCCAGAGCTGGTCACCAGACCCTCCCTCACCTCTGTGTCCTGTGAGAGGAGGGAAGGCGGGGCGAGCAGTTGGGGGCCCTCAGGGACGTAGGGACATGCGCAGGGGTCGGTGTCTCCTATTTCTAGTGCGCTGCCATGAAGAGCTGCTCTTGGGAGGAGGCCCCTGGACACCACGTGGACGGACGGTGTCCGGGGAGGCGCCACGGTGACCGCGCCGGGCGTCCCTACCTGAGGTAGCCGCCGTCGAAGGTGACCAGGAGACCCTCCTGCCAGTAGATGGTCTGGTTCCGCCGCACGCGGAACGTGCTGCAGCGGTTCCTCTGGTTCCCCGCGAAGCTGTAAATGGCGACTTTCCTGTGCCTGCTCCTCGTGTTCTTCCTGGTTTCGAAGAGCTGCAAGATGAGGAGAGACTTGGTTTAAAAATTCTGGGGGAAAAGAAAGATTCTGGGGAAAAAAAAATTCTGGGGAAAAAAAATTCTGGGGGAAAAAAATTCTGGGGAAAAAAATTCTGGGGAAAAAAAATTCTGGGGAAAAAAAATTCTGGGGAAAAAAAAATTCTGGGGAAAGAAAAATTCTGGGGAAAAAAAATTCTGGGGAAAAAAATTCTGGGGAAAATAAAAATTCTGGGGAAAATAAAAATTCTGGGGAAAAAAAGTTCTGGGGAAAAAAAAAATTCTGGGGAAAAAAAATTCTGGGGAAAAAAAAAATTCTGGGTTCCTCGCTGGCGCTAGGCAGGGCTCTGCGGAGGCTGGCCCGGCCCACCTCGCCTGTGACACAGGACCCCATCTCGGCCACCCCGCCGCCCGCCTTGCTCACACCGCCGCCAAATCGAATCCTGCGTGATCCGAAAGCATCGCCAGGAACGCATTCCCCACAAAGGATTGAAAATAGGATTTTTTTTTTTCACTCCCAAATCTTTTCCTTCCTGACTTTATGAGCAGGAAGTGAGATGAGGAAAATAGAGAAAAACAGAATAACGGGACAATAAAACATGACGCCACCAAGCAGAGCGATCACGAAGATTTCGGTACATTTCAGCGGGCAAATATCAGAATTCTTTTAAGACGTACGGACTCTGGACGAATACGTGTTAGAAATATGGGTGTGACATGAACGGATCCACAATGTCTGATCTCGAAGTGGACTAGAAAAATATCTTGGTGGAAAAATAAAATATCAAGGAAAGAGAAAAAAATAGATTCTGGTATATTTTATATTCCAGGAGTTTTTCTATCCACATCCATGTTTACGAGACAACGGAGGGCATATTTCCTACTTTAGTATTTCTAATTTTCTAAATTTCTAAATTTGTATTTCCAACTTGGTACACTTTTAAAAACTTCACTTTTCTAGCGCCACTCCAAACTCATCCGAAATTCATTTTTTTTAAAGCTCCGTATTTCTTTAAGCACAGCTAATTCCCGAATTGTTCTCTTCTTCAGACGTTTAAGTTGGCTCTGATCTTTCGTGTCCTCAAACAAGCCAGAGGAACACAGAAAAGCTACGATTTCAAACAATTTCCCCAGTTCAGATTTTTAGCGGTAGGATTATCTGGAACGTTCCGTCTTGAGAAACCGCTTTCAACACGATTAAACCGCATACACACTGCCCACCGTGTGCGAATGGTCCAGGATCCTGGATCTGGCTGTGGCCACGTGACAGGTGAGTGGTGACTGCCCAGCACTGCCAGAGCGGGCACGCCTCTGATGACTCGGGGTGCTGGAGTCCTCGTCTGGCCCCCACGTGGCATGTGCCGGGAGCAGAGCTCTGGCTCCTACACCCCCTGCCCCCCGCAGCGGTGCAAACCAGTCTCCCCCCTCCCTGCTAACGTGGCCCGAGATGGTTACAATTTTCAGGCTATCGCTTTATATTTTAACATTTCGGTAAAATAAGATCGAAAGAATGTCTTTGTTTAGCCAAGGAATTGTAATTCCACATGGGCCTTTTGATTAGACTGTGGCAAAAGTCAACTCGTCTTGAATTTGACATCTATTACTCAACAGCCCGGGTTTAGGCCAGGGGTTCTCGTGCTGGAGAGTGGGCCAGAATCCCCTGGGTGGGGGGGCATGGTGCTCATGAGAAACAGCGCTGGGCTCCATGCTGGAGTTTCTGGGGCGGTGGGTCTGGAGCCGGCCTGAGAACTTGCATTTCTGACAAGCTCCCGGTTGAGGCTGACCCTGCTGGCCCAGGAACCCCACTTTGAGAACCGCCACTGTGGACGAATGTGACTTCCCTGTTACTGTCCTGCGTGATGTTCACGGTGAGGGACAACTGGGCCTCCTGTCAAGAGCCCCGGGCGAACCCACCCGCAGGCAACAGCGCCTGGGCTTAGCTCGTTACTTCCAGACCAAGTTTAAGTTCTAGGTCAGTGGTTCTCCGGCTTGACCGGGCAGTGGGATCAACTGGGAGGTTTAAAAAACACTGACGGCTGGCTGTCGTACCCCAAGATTCTGATTTAAGCAATCTGGGGCCTGGTCCACACCTGTTAGGAGCTGTCCCCAGGGAGTCTCAGGCACAGCCTTAGTGACAAGCCTGTGGTTGGAAAGCCACAGTTCCCTAGGTGCAGACCGACCTGAGGCGTCACCTGGTGTGATGGTTACACATGCAAATTCTTGGGTCCTAGTCCAACCTCTGAGGTTCTGATCCCCAGCCCTCCAGGGGATTTCGATGTGGGTCAGGTTAGAACCACTGCTCTTAAAGAAAGAATTCAGTCTTAGCCAGCCAGGCGCTGAGCTGGGATCACAGACTGGTTCAAACGGATCCGCCGGCTTGGAGGAGAGAAGGCAGCCACGCTCAGCCTG
>NW_011888815.1:7238742-7239988 GCF_000151845.1 Pteropus vampyrus | reverse complement strand
ATGAAACAGTCAGACAACTGTCAGATCTCGGCGACGTGGTAGCTTCACCTTACGCTTTTTCATGGACCCAAGTCAAGGGCACCCCTGGAATGAGGGATCGTGTGGATGTGGAACTCCCTGGTGGTGTCTCTGTTTAGGACTCACTCCTGGTACTGGGGCCGCAGCAGCAGGAAGGACTGATCCCCCCACCCACTCCCACGGATATAAGGCCAAGTGGGAATCTGAGTGGAGGTCAAGGCAAGGGGGGCCCCGGGCTGTCCGCATAGGGTCCAAACTATTCCTCCCGGGAGGCTCCAGTGGGGATGTCCCCAGAGCCCAGGGTTGGGGGACAAGCGGGTGGCATATTCTGCGGAACGTGCATGCAAAAGGTCTATGGAAGTGGGGTCCTGGCTCCCGGCCAACATCAGCCTCAGCCCCAGGAAGCGGCCGAAGTGAAAATCGGGGTACAGGGGGCCCTAAGTTCCGGGCTGGCTCAGGCTGGGATCCCTGGCCCCGCCGTGCGTGCCCGCCCTCCCCGCATCGGGAAGCTGGGCTGTGTCATCGGCAGGCACGTCCTCGTCCCTTCAGCCCCAGCTCCGTGCTCCCGGGAGCGTGGTGCCGCCCGGGTCGTGACGCACCTGTTGTTGGCCACGGGCAGGGCGATCTCGAACTTGGCCAAGAACTGGAAGTACTGCTCCTCCGTCTGCTGCGTGAAGCCGGTGCCGACCAGCAGCACCCGGAGGTCCTCCGCCCGGATCACCCCGTTCTTGGCCACCGAGCGGGAGCCTCTGATGGTGAAGATCCTCTGCAGACACTCGGACAGCCAGATGGGGTCCAGGAAGTAGAGGTTGCGCAGGCCGTGGCTGGTGTCGGGGAAGTGTAGCAGGGCGCCGGTCTCTATGAGGAAGCTGATGGCTGCCCGGGCAACGGGGAGGGGAGGGCGGCGTCAGACGGCGGCCGAAGGGCCTCCGCGGGGACCCACGCCCCCGGGGCCGGGGCACAAACTCTCCCTAGGAGGCGGTCAACAGGCCCGATGACGCACAGGCCCGTGGACTGGACGGGCGCCCGTCACGGCGGCCCCAGCGTCTCTCCCGCCGACGTGCTGACCTCACCGCCAGCTCGGACGCTGCGGGCCGCCACCCGCCTCCCTCAGTGACGGACTCCATCTCTGCAAACCCGCCTGCTCCCTAAAATTCCTCTGCGGCCCCCAGATTGACACCTGCAGTGCGTCTGCGGTCCTGTGCAGAGCGGTGGAAAGGCTGGGCCA
>NW_011888815.1:7234686-7237132 GCF_000151845.1 Pteropus vampyrus | reverse complement strand
CGGCTGGGAGCGGCTTCCCTCACCCGCACCAGGGCCCGGAAGCCGCCCCCTCCCCCCGCCAGGGGTCCCGGAGCCGGTCACCCAGAGCTGTGCCCCGCACTCCCGCGTCTGCGACCCTCCAGGGCCTGTGACGCACAGACCGAGGGGTGTGCGAGGCCCCTGTGACCTCTCCCGTGGGGCCCGGCCGTCTGAGCCCTTCGGACAGGGCACCAGCTACCTGGCCGGCCACGTCACCGCCACACTCACTCGAGAATGGAGCCCTGTTCCCCTCTGGTTCCCAACGGGGAGAAGCCTTTACATTTAGGGCAGACATCTGGCTGAGGAGGATTTTAACTGCCCCGCTGTGAGCCACGGGTCGGGGGCCTCTGCGAAAGCCCGTCAAACGCAAAGCGTTTCTCCCTCGCTGTTTCTTTGGTTCCCAGTCAAGGGGGACGCGTCAGAGACGTGGCCCGACGTCTGTGACGCCTGAGGAGACGCCAGGCCCTCACCTCGATGCTGAGCAGCCAGAACTGGAGGTTGGCCACGGCCTCCTCGCCCAGCGCCAGGTTCCAGACGACCACGTACAGGGCTTTGTCGGTGAAGAAGCACTGGTTGACAGTGGCCATGCTGGCCGGGCCGCCGATGTCCCACACGTTGAATTCCACGGACTCGACCTACTTGAGCAACAAGGTGCACGTGTGAGCAATCGAGGCTTCAGTCAATCAAATCGAGAGAACCGGTCGCTTCGAACGCTGGACTTGGAGCCTGAAGAAAGCATGACGGTGGGAGAGACGTGCCCGTCTCGCCGTCTGTCTTAGGGACCAGTCATCAGAGGGAGGGGAGGGGCCCAGGGGTGCAGGGGTGGACTTCCAGAGGCTTCCATGCACTGCTAACGGGGCGGGGCCAGGCCCTGGATGCTGTGTCCACCTGCGCATCTGCGCGACATTGGAGGGCACTGTCCCTCCCTGTCTGGACCGCACACAGGAGACGTCTTGCCAGCGGTGACGTCAGGGCCCGCGCCGAGGCTAACCTCCATCGGAGCGAGGCCGAGGCCGAGGCCAAGGCGCCAGGCCTGAGAAATGCGTAGGTCGCAGGGCGCGGCCACCAAGGACGCGGGGAAGCCGCCCTGCCCTGACGTGGGAATTAAACAAAAGCTTAGCTGTCGGGCTGCCGGGAAAGGCTGTGTACACGGCGGTGTCTCTGTCTCGCGATGGGGGACGGGTCTGGCAGCCGAGGCTGTGGTTTTCTGTAGCAAGGGACTCTTCCCACGATGCCGCGTTTTGGCCTCCGAGACCCTGTGCTGACCCGCTTTTGTATAAAGATAAAAACGGGCAGCTGCTCTAAAGCGGGCGGAGGTCCACCTCGGAGAGCCACACGGAGAGCTCCGGGGCCCGGCATCCGAAACGTCGGGCGCTCGTCTTTCGACGAGAAAAAGTTGGGGGGGGGGTGGGGCACTGAATGATGGCGGGAAGGAAGTAGGGGGTCGAAGCAGAGGGAAAACGGAAATAGCAAGTCGCCCCTCAGGCCCCGGGAGACCGTTTGGTAAAGAGCAGCTGGAGGAAGGTGACGTTGCATAATCATTGCTTTGTGGGGAGGATTCTCCCGCCCACACGTGCAGCCTCTGGATTTCCACGGACGGCCTCCTTGCACCTGGATCCCTGCGTGCTACACGTAACCACAAATTCGGCCCCAGGTGAGGGGGGGCATTATCGGCGCGTGTCCAGTCTCTAAGCTGGGAGCCGTAGCTCATGGCTCGATTCAATCCCACTAGCATGCCGTGGGCTTCCTTTTCTCTGGTTCGAGGGCGAGACAATTTTCATTGTCGTCCGTCTTACACTGAGTGGAAAGCGGGCTGATGACAAGGGCGTCGAAGGGTTTGTTCTACCAACTAGACTTTTCGGAACCTGGAGTGAGAGCAGGCGTCGGGGAGGACAGGGCATTCAAACTCGGGGTGCGTTCTCAGCCTCCCCACTAGGGGCGGGTGCTGCTGTATCTCAATGCCTAGTGTGGTAGTTTATTTCCAGCCCTGGGGTGGGCCCTACCCCAGACCATCTGAATTGCAACCTTAGGGGCCAGAGGAGGTGAGGCCTGGGCCCTGCTGTCTTTAAAAGTTCATCAAAGAAATCCCACAGCCAGCCAGGGTTAAAAGCCACTGGCCCGGAGCCTCGAGGAGCTCTCACGGGGAACTACGAGGTCGGGTTAAGAAATTACCCACTGCCCTTGGCAGGAGCTGGTGTGGAACAGCACACGGGGTCCCCCGCAAACGCCCTGGGGTTGCAGGTCCCAGGCTCTCTCTCTGCAGAGGACGGACAGGGGCCCTGGGAAACTCCCTCCCGCCCACGGGGCCTCTGCGCGCTGACCATCCTTGACCTTGGCTTTCGAGCCGGCTGGCCTCTGGAGCTCCCACTTGGTGGTCTTGATGGTGGCGTCGCCGTGCACCAGCTGGGGCGCCCGCCCCGTCTGTAAG
>NW_011888815.1:7223705-7232797 GCF_000151845.1 Pteropus vampyrus | reverse complement strand
ACGACCCTGGATCTACGGCCCTGGATCTACGGCCCTGGCAGCCGCAGGGTAAGACGCTCGTGCCGCCAGCCGGAGATTCTGATTCTGCGCATGGCAGCGAAGGGAGAGCAAGCACGCTCGGTGGCACAGTTTGGTACAGCAAACACAGAGGACAGCCTAGCGTGATGGGGTGACACACGACCACCTCAAGCACGGGAAGGTGCCCGGGTGCCACCGGACGGCTGAAAACACACGCACGGCGTCAAGGTATCTAGAAGGCTTGATCTGCGGACCTCAAAACATGTTCAGACGTGTGAGCAAACACACGTGGAGTTCGTTCATGCGTGTCTGTATGTGTGTATGTGTGTGTACACACCGCAACACACACACGTATGCTATATGGTGTTATCTGCATGCACACATACTACACACGCATGCACGTCACAAGCACAAGCACACACACATGTTGCATGTTACAGGCACCTGCACACAACACACACATGCACGTGTTCCATGCTGTTGCAGGCATGTGTACACGCCACATGCACATACACATATGTAAACGTTACACGTGTACGTTAGACACAGCATAATTGTTCTTAAAGACTCATGAAATTGCACAGCTGTTCCCAGGAAGGGACATTATTGGGAGGCTGAGTACTTTGGTGTTGCTCAAAAATGTTTACCGTGTACATGAATTACTCCTTCAGTTAAAAAACGTAACTAAAAAAATAATAACACGGGTTTGGTTTTCATGCTTCCTAAGACGGGATTCTCTGAAAAACAAGCCAACTCCTAGGATTTCAGTGACTTCGTTGATTAGGCCAATGACGAGATCACTATTAAAATCACGTCAACGCTGCCGTTTCCATGGGCACCGCACGGTGTGAGTTCAGGAAAACTGTGGCCCGGAGCCTGGAATCGTTCAGTGTGACGGGGGGATCAGAGGTTTGCGTTTCAGCAGAATCTCTGAGGTGCCTTTTCCTCCCTCCTCGGGCAGCGCGAGGGGGCAGGACGGCACCCCCAGGTCCTTTTTCAGCTTGGAGAATTCACTGCCTCAAAGCCCTGTCGCCCGGTCCCTGCCAGGCGGATGAGCGAGTTGGGGAAGCCAGCATCTTTTGATGGGCGAAGCGATAAGCTCCGGCGCCCTTGACCCCGGCACCGCGGACTCGGGCTTTTCCTCCACGCACGGAGCTGCAGTGTCAATGGCAATGGGGAGACCCGCCATCAGAGAACGTTCTGGAACAGCAAAACCGGCGCCTGGAAAACCCGCCCCGTGAGCTGCGCTGCTGGAGGGGGCTCCGCACACAGGCCTTTACGGAAGGAGAGGTACAGGGGGCTCTCAGAGACGGCTTTGTGCTAGACCTTTCACAAGAAAGTGTCCAAAAAAATGCTTCTTTTTTTCAGTGACACCGGATGACCAACTTGAACCTGACCTCGTTCACACTGAGTGGACATCAGAACGGAATGAGGCTCATTGCTTCTCGGAGACGTATTCTGAATACCTGGCCCTGGAGGCTTTCCAAAATTTTTGCCGTGGTGTTTATTAAACCTCTTTAACTAACAGACGGAGGGAACAGACAACAAGCAGTACGGGCAGCAGTAACACCTGTCACAGACCTCCTGGCCCAGTGTGGGGACCGTAAAAACGGCCCAGGAAGCACAGCTCGAAGTATTTATGACCTGTAATTATTTATTCATAAGTTATTTATGACTCCGCTGGTCTGAATTTTACCGTAAAAACAGCCATCCAAATTATTTTTGGACGAGGCCACCGCACAAATATGACCATTCGAATGTACATAACTTTACTTGGAATTTTACGATCCGTCTGCAAACAAGTTATCTTTTATAGATAATTCCTCACCCAAGGATCAACAGCCCTGAGAGACGAACCCCACTGAGGAAAAGCGTTCGCAACAGGCCTCCTTATTTTTACCCAGGTGTGGGCCTCGACGTTTTAGACGAAAATAAAAAAAATTCAGGGGGCTTTTTTCTTTTGCCACTTTTCCCTTTCCCTTTTGCCAGGGCCCGTTCCAGGGGGGGGGGGGCCTCCTCGTCTAGCTCCCCAGATGCGCTCCGCTGGCCACCAGCAAGTCATCCTCCAGAACCGCTGCCCGTCCCTTCCCCCGTGTGCCCTGTGCTCTGGTGGCTTCACGAGGGAGTGGCTGAGCCCACCTCCTCACACGCTCGTGCGTGGTCCGCATTTTAAAGCTGGAGACGGCCTTCTAGTCGACCGAATGTCAGATGCTCAACCCACGGCCTGAGCGAGATTCACGCCAGCGACTCTCTGCAGCCCGGAGTCTGGTTCTCGCATTCGTGGGGAGAGACTGTTTCTCGTCCCTTCCAAGAGAAGTCCCTACGTCTGGGCTCGGCCTTCGTTTCTGGATTTCTCAGCTAGCTTTTAAGGTCTTTCCCACCCCCTAATTATACATACAGCTTTTTAAATGTTATTTTATTTTAGTTTTTATTTTATACTTAAATCTAAAATCCACACGGAAATTTCTTTTTTAGTTTACGTGAGGTTGAGAGTCTAGCGTGGTGATTGTCTGTCCCTTTCTACCTGGAGAAGTGGTTACACCTACACTCCTTATTCTAACAATAAAACATTTCTTTTCCCACAAAACGGAAACGTCACCGTCGTCATAAAGTCCTATGTTGACTTAGGTCAATTTTTGGGCTCATCTGTTTCACTGGGGATGTGTTACGGTTTCGATCACATGTAAACACACACGTGACTCATATGTGCACATCGTGTGTATACACACATGCACGGCAAGCCATCGAAAAGTACCACAGGCGGACAGAGTATTTTGTTCACCTCCTGCAAATATGTCTTGGCCTCTGTGGCCTTTCTTATCCCTACCTCACGCCATCTGCGCTTAGGACCACGTGACAATATAGACCTATTAAAGCCCAAGAGTTATACTACATTTAAAATGACCTAGATACCGGCTCCCGTCCCACGGGACAGCATGCCGAGGGCACCATTGGCGTTAGAAGTCTCAGCTCTCAGGGCTGGTTTTCACGTGAGGGTCAGGTCGACACCTGACCGAAGATAATGAACAAGAAGAACCCTTTTTCCTAAAAATAGTCTCTGCCGAACGGGCCGTGTTGTGTGAACAGCACGAGCATTCTAGGGAAAGCTCCGTTTCCGAGGAGTTTGGGGGGAGACCCCAAGCCCTCCTGAATCTCAGCCTAGGACAGCCCGTGGGGCCGAGGATGGCCATGTTCCCACGTGGACTTCGCCTGATCCCGCTGTGTGGCTGAGGACATCGCAGGACTGCTCTGCTGGCGCCCGTCATGCTGGGCTGAAACCCGGCTCGGCTGCTGAGCAGCCACGTGGCGATGTCAGTCTACACGTCGAAGTCCTAACCCCCGGCGTGATGGTGTTGGGAGGTGAGGCCTCTGGGTGTGACGAGGTTTAGACGAGGCCATGAGGGTGGGCCCCCTGGTGGGGTTAGTGCCCTCATGAGAAGAGACACCAGAGAGCTTGGTCCCTCTCTCTCTGTCACGTGAGGGCACAGCAAGAAGGTGGCCATCTGCAAGCCAGGAAGAGAGACCGAGCCAGGAAGAGCCGACCACGCTGGTGGCCTGACGTCGGGCCCGCAGCCTCCAGACGGCGAGGAAGCACCGCTCAGCTGTCGAGGCCCCCAGCCCCTGCGCTGTGGTGAGGAGGCCCAAGACGCTCTGGGGGCCTCGGTGGCCCCATCTGCAAGATGGGGAACCAAATGCACATCTCACCTTGTGAGGCTTCGAGAAAGACTAACATCTGTGACGTGTGCAGGGCAGAGCGCCCACACCGCAGGCCACCCGCACACGGTGGCTGCTAGTCTCGTCAGACCACAAACGGGACAGGGGTTCAGGGTACCTCAGGCCACACGCGTCACACAAGCGAAGGACACAGCCTCACTTCCAGGGTTTTTGGTCAGATATGGTCATCTCTGGCACTCCCGCGGGGCACTGCGGGAAAGCCCTATAGAGCAGGGGTCCCCAACTCCTGGGCCGCGGACCGGTACGAGTCCATGGCCTGTTGGGAACCGGGCCGCAAAGCAGGTGAGCGGCGGGCGAGCCAGCAAAGCGTCATCTGCCTCTGCAGCCGCTCCCAGCGCCAGCATCGCCGCCTCAGCTCCGCCTCACACCCTCAGGCGTTCGATTCTCACAGGAGCACCGGTCCCTGGGGCCACAAAGGTTGGGGACGGCTGCCCTAGAGGGCGAGGCCCCTGGCGGAGCAGGGGGCAAGAACCCGACAGCATCCGCACCTCCCAGCCCAACACACACCTGTCTCCGTGCCGGAGCGCGGGCGGCCCCTGGTGGTGAAGAAGGAGATGCGCTTTGTTTTAAGTCCGTCTTCGTTTCTGGAGGGAGGAAGAAACGTCGGCATCTGAGGAAGGCTTAACGAAGACCTCGGGATGGGGGCTGTGACCGCATTAGGCCGAGGCACGCAGAAATAAGGGGGAAACTTCATCAGCAAGGTGTGGGGCCCCCCTGCAGCTGACGTGTCAGCGTCGAAGGCCACGACCTGCTGATGGCACCTGCTGTGCTCGAAGCGTTTTGGGGGAAAACTGTCCGGAGAAAAACTGTCGAATGCAGGTGTGACAGGCGGTTCCATGCCTGAGCTTTTCCACTCCGGGCAGGGGTGGGCGTTTCTGTGCCCAGCCCAACAGCCATTACTTTTTGGGGTGCTCTCAGGGGAGCTCTGTTTGGGGTGTAGACTCCGTGAGGTGCCACCGAAGTGGCCTTCGTGTGAACCACGGTGGTTGGTCCCCAGGCCCCGAGGGCCGGCTGGGCACATGCCCAGATTTTCTCCTTTTATGAAAAGACCTTGGGTAGGGGACCCTTTTATTTAATCTGTATGCATATTGCTTCGCGATTGGCAAAACCTTTTGCACAGATGACCGGGTGGGCTGAAGCGAGAACATTCTCCACCTCTGAGAGTTAGGAATGCGGGGGCACGGCCTCCCGTCCTCGAAATTCATACGCTCAAGTCTTAGCCCCGGGGCCCTCAGAATGGGGCTCTATTTAGGGACAAGGTCTTTACAGAGGTGATTCAGAGGAGATCAGGGCACAGACTCTCCCAGAGGGACGACCCTGTGAGGGCGAAGGTGACGAACACATGACAAGGACAGAGGCCTCAGAACAGACCGGCTCTGTCAACGCCTCGATCAGGGACTTCCAGCCTCCAGACTGTGAGGAAAGAAACGTCCGCTGTCTGGGCCCTGGTCTGTGGCCCTTCGTCACATCTCGGCCGCCCTGACGAGCACACGGGGTCGCCCAGGGACCTGCTCACGCACTTCCTAAGCCTGCCGGGGCCGGGGACTCGCTTACTTGCCAAACTGGTTTCTGGAGAGATCCAGGGTTTTGAGTTGTTTGCAGGTCCATTTCTCCGGAGGTGGCAGTGTCACCAGCTGGTTTCCCTGTAACCTCAGGAACGTGAGGGCCTGGGACAGGCAGACAGAGAGAGAGGGAGGCGAAGATGCCGTGACCAGCACAAACGTTCGCGAGGCCCAGTCTGAGGGGGAACCGAGGAGACAGGTCGGTTCTCTGAGGAAATGGGCCCGAGTGATTGTAACGGGTCCCGCTTCGCCGGTCTCAGTGGAGTGGGCTCCAGAGAGCCTTAAAACTCACGAAATTACACCAGGGACCTTCGTAGGAGGGGGCCTTCCCTCGAGACCCCGGGGGGAAACTATTCCAGGATGGAAGGAGGCCTCGTGAGAGTGATGACTACTGTGGGCCCGGCCTGGGAACAGTGGCCACCTCTGAAGGTCCTGGAGGCCACGGTGTCACCATGGGAGGGGCACAGGATGAGGCCTCCTTGGGTGGGCTCAGGTGACATCCCAGAGAGGACCAGGGTGGCAGTGATGACACCGAGGTGGCCTGCCCCCGTTGCTCATTGTCCGCTCGCCGCGTGCCCAGGGCCAGCCATGTGGTTGTGGTGCCCTCGCTGACCGCCCGGCCCCTGGCCCCGACGTCCGCCGCTGCCTGTGGGCCCCACACGCAAACCCGGGTGCTGCGGAGGAAGGCTCTACCCTCGGAAGACTTGTGACGTCTTCCACCGAGAGGACGGGGACAGGGGCCACCCGAGCCTGAGGCCATCACCGGGGACACCAACTGGCCTGTCCACGGAGGGGAGGGGACAGGCCATCCCACTTTAAGCTCCTTATCCCGCACGCTTTGTCACCAACTTTGTTCAGGGGTCCACTCCCCCACCACCAGAACCCACCGCAGCCAGCCTGTCCGCCCAATGCCCATCGGAGGCCCCCCAATCCCCACCTGGAGGAAGGAACGCCAAAATCAAGTCGGGTGCTGGGTGGTGTGAGGGGACGGGAAACAGACCCGGGACGGGCTCACCCCGAGGGCAGAGGTCAGGGGTGGACGTGAACTGGCCAGGCGTGCCCTGCGGGTGGCTGTGACTTGTGTCTACCCCCCGCCCCCCACAGTGGACATGCTCGGGGTCCCTTCTCTGCCCAGGCGCCTATGACTTGATGGCCCTCGTCCTCGAGAACACGCATGCTAAGGGGGCCCTTGCTGCCTTTTGGGGATCCCTGCATGTGGGGGGACCTCTCCAGGCCTTGGAGGGGAGCCTGTGGGGTCCCGGGGGGCCGGCATGGTGGGATTTGGGGCCATGGCCCGTGCACTCTGCCCCGATGCCCGTTCTGGGGCCGGTCTGGGTGCCAGGGCCAGGTGACGAATGTGCCCCGTGCTCTGCGTGGAGGGGCCCCCATTCCTGTGTGGGGGGAGCAGAGACAGGTGCTGACCCACCACGGCGAGGAGGACCCATGAGACTCCTCTGGAAGAGGGCCCCTTCCTGAGTTCCCGTCAGGAATTCCAGTCCTGTCCCCTCTGGGCAGGGACACGGGGATGAGAAGCCCCGAAGGGCAGTGTCCCCGCGGCTCTGGGCTTCACACGCCAGCAGAGCTCGGGGCTCGGGGGCTCGGAACCAACGAGGGGCGCCGGGACCACGCCCACGAAGTTCAGTGTCGGAGAAGCGCCCGAGGCCCGGCTGCAGCTGCTCTGCACATTCTCACCCCAACTTTCACTTACGACGGCGCCCACGTTTTCGGCAGTTGAACTTCTCTTTCGACTTTTTAAAAAAATTTTTTTTTTTTTTTTTGGTCTCAGCAGCTCAGGAGAAGCGCCCAGATTTCACGACAGGGGCACGACTTTCTCACGAGGGCTGAGAACGAGGAATGAGGGCGCCCTGAGACTTACGTCGAGCTGGAAAAGCCCCAGGGGGACCTCTCGGAGTGCGTTTTCTGAGAAATCCACGTCCTTGAGGTGGTTTTTCCAGAACACGGCCATTTTGTCTGGTAGAGATTCCAACGCATTTTTGGGTGCTTTACAGCATTTCTGAGAACGAGAATGAGAGCGTCGTTAGCTGGTTCCGTGCAGTGAGGCACACGAGGATGACTCTCCCAATTCGATTTTAAAATAAAACCACGACACTCCGGCTGTGTCATAAATATGACTCGGTGAGTCGAGAGGCTATAAACTGTGGCTGTCCATTTCTCATCCGTGCTCCAAGGCAGAGAACAGTTTGCCGGGGTGGGGGTGGGGGGGGTGGGGGTGGGGGGACAAAGGTGGCTCGAGGCCCTTCATTCCAGAACATCTGGCCCATTGTCCTTGGACATAATGGGACAATTCAGGCCTGGGCTCTAGAGAGGAGCCAGTTTCCCACACACACATGTGTTTCAACTGGAAATACGAACGCGGGTGATGGAGAATTTCCTGGTCGACAACCAACAGCAATAAAACACAAATATTCTTTATCCTGTTCCATGGCTTTAACGAGCGAACTCCCCAAGAAGCAAAACCACCATTAACTGGCAGTCCGACGGGTGAAGACGGTTTCTTCTCCTTTCTTCTTATTTTACAGCTGTCCTAAAGGAATCCACCACCTCCCCCCACCCGCCTTCGGGCAGGAGTCATCCTGTGCCAGACACGCAAGCTCTAACTGGAAAATTCTGTGGGCGTCACAGTGTGAATCTCGAGCCCCGAGCCAGGTGGGCTGGCGTTCGGGTGACTTACTTGCCTGAGACACTTAGTTGCTGGATACTGAGTGATACTGTTAGGCTATAGGATGGGAACCGCCATCCTGCCACCCGGCGTGGTCCCCGAGGGGGAGGGTGTGGGGGACAGTGCCCGAGAGAGACCCCTGGGATTTCCCGCACGGTACTCACCAGAGGGCAGGCCCAGGCGTCAGGGAACACCTTCAGGTTATTCCTGGAGACGTTGAGGCAACTGAGAGACTTGAAAGAGTGAAGGAAAACCGCGGGGAGCTCCGTCAGCTTATTGTCAGACAGATCCAGCTCCTGCAGCTTCCGCAAGCCGATCCAGTTAGCGGTGGCTAAGGAAAAACAAACGAACAAACAAAAAACACGCCTAAATGGGTAAAAGCGAAATGACCCCCATCGAGAAGAAGACGGACACGCCAAGTCGCGGGGAACATACTGCTTTCTTCTTCAAACAGTTTTTCTAAATAATTTTTCGACGCCGTCAGTTTTTGCAGTTTTGAGAGGTGCAGGAAGCCGGGAGGCAGATGCGACAGCTTGTTGCTGGAAACGTCTATCTCCAGGAGCCTGCGGGCGGGGAAGAAGGAGGCGGGGCGTCAGAGGTAAGAGGCGAAGCGCCCGTTGCGTATTTCTGTCAACTACGCCCTGAAAATGGAGCGACGTGATGTCTATTCGGCGCACGAACGGTTCCTCGGTCCTGTGCAGGCCGAAAAGGTCCCATCCCTTCGGTGGGCCCTGGCCTCGCTGCCCGATGGGACAAAGCCTCTCACAGATGCGACGGCAAGACGGGCAGGTGCCGTCACGGCTGGACGACCGCGACCTGGCCAAGACCCCCACTCGGACGACACCGTCCGTCAGATTCCCGCGTGCAGAGGCTTCTTCGCCATGAGCCGCGGACGACCCCGGGCCCCTTCTGGCATTCTTCTCTCTGACGTGGCTTAGAGACGTAGCTTTCGAAATCAGCTCAGATCCTTCGGGGAGTGAGGCCTTGTAGGTATGTGTCACCAGTACCTCCCTCGCTGAGGTGATGTCCTTCCCTTTCCCACGCAGCCTCGAGGCTCTTCCCAAGTCCTGCACCCCCACCCCCCAAAAAACAGGAGC
>NW_011888815.1:7220937-7222415 GCF_000151845.1 Pteropus vampyrus | reverse complement strand
TGATGTCCTTCCCTTTCCCACACAGCCTCGAGGCTCTTCCCAAGTCCTGCACCCCCACCCCCCAAAAAACAGGAGCTGCCTCGACCCACGACCTGTGTCCTGCTGCCGCGTCCGGTGGACCTCGCTCACTCTCTCTCTCTGGGGCCCTCACGCTTTCCCTGGGAGGTGGGATGGGAGCTGGTGGCCCCGAGCCTCTGCTCCCACCAGCCATTTCCTCTGGTTCCTGTGCGCAGGACCAAGACTGGGGGTGGCGAGCACACGGGTCCGCAAGGCCACCGCTGAGCAGCGTCAACGGGGGCCTGACAAAGCACCCCCTAGACCTCTCTGCCTCCGCCTCGCTCTGAGGGAGGGGCCTCCTTCTCTCATTTTAGCTGACGATTTTGTATTAAAAACCGCAGGCTACAAGCAGGGCAGGTGCAGGGGCTCAGAGGGCCACGTCCACGGTCGGGGACGTGCGAGGGGCGGGGACGCACCTGGAGCAGATGATCTCGTCGGAGGACTGCACGCTGGGCAGCTCCCCCAGGTGGTTGTCGGAGACGTCCAGCTTCCGGAGGTTGATGAGCCCCCAGGGGATGACGGACGGCAGGGAGGACAGGCAGTTGGCGGAGAGGTCCAGCTCCGTGATCTGGCAGGAGATATCGATGAGCCAGTCGAGGTCCACCCAGGGCAGCCTGAGGTGGGACCACTTCACGCTGAGAGCCTGGGTGTCGGAGAGAGAGGGGAACACGTGGGCGGTGAGCGCGGGGCAGTGCGGGCTTGGGGCGAAGCAAAGAGTCATTCAGGTAGGAGCCAGCCAGTGGGGTCCCCAGACGTTGGTGCCAGGCCTGGGGCCAGCGTGGAGCGGGCAGTCCCGCTCAGCTCCAGCCACCCACCCCGCAGCCTCTGGAGCACGCCAGCTTAGCGTCCCCCGTCCCCGGGTGGGTCACAGAGCCCTGGAGGCACAGCGGGCTTCACCCTGGCAGCTTCCCGAGACTGAGGACACAAAGGGACCGTGGCCAGACCGCGTCTAACCCCGGAACTCACGCCCCCGACCTGCAGCAGCCTGCCCAGGACACCGACCCCTTTTTCCGCGATAAGCGGCCCAGAGCAGACATGCGGGGGGCTGGCTGCTGTCTCCATCACCATCTAGGAGGCGAAATGATGACCGGCCACAACTGGCCCCACATGGCCAGGACATGTGATAACTGACAGCATCCCAGCCTACGCCCCACTTCCAAATTAGATCCACCTGAGAAAGCCAACCGCACCCCCTCCCCCCTCCCGCCAGGGCACCCCTGACCCTTCTCTGTCTGCACCCCGAAGCCTGCCTTCAAGTCTGCAGAAGCAGAGTGACCGTGGCTGGTTCTCTGGCGACAGCAAGCTCTGAATAAATGGCCTGTGCAGTGGTCAAAGAGACCAGGTAAATACTCGCGAGCAGGGCTTCTCTCTTTCTTCTGGATCATCGTAGAATTTGGGGCAAGGAAATCGGTGTATTTATC
>NW_011888815.1:7217778-7219892 GCF_000151845.1 Pteropus vampyrus | reverse complement strand
TTACCTGGCATTCTTCTGTAGAGAAGGGCACCCCCCACCCCCAACCCCTTTTCAGTATTACCATGGACTCATTTCACTCAAAGTATTATAATTCATTATTATCACTATTTCTTTGGATGCTCAAGGAGTGTCATTCGGCCGGGGGGTGAAAGGGGTCCCCAGCAGGGGCTCCTGTGTTCCTTTGACAGTTTGGGGCATGTCCTTACTTCCTGGTGAAACGCGATGTTCTAGTCTTCTCGGGAACTTTCTGAGCTCCAGCCTTGAAATCAGCCCTGATTCTCTTTAGCAGAAAATGGAAATGGCATTTAGAGACCAAGAGCTGGGTGTTAGGTGTGCTCACTGCTCCTGGGGCGTCACGGCTCCTGGGCCCCTCGGTGGAACGTGGCTCTGTATTTCACATGAATGCGTTCCGATCCCTCCAATTCGAATCCGGTCACAGGGGCTTCTTCCTGATCTTTCCATAATTCATAACTGTATCACTCTTCACCTCGTTGTTGCTGGTTTTAACCTGTTAAATAAGCATTTGGACCAGACGACGCTGAGGTCACTTCTGGACCTAGGGTTCTTTCTGGCTTTCTGTGGTCGTTTGAAGGACAGGGGTCTGGTCTCCCTCCCATGGGAACCCGGGGAAAGCACGATGGCCAATCCAGGAGCGGGCAGAGAGGGATGTCACCGCGCTGCTCTGGTCTTTGCAAAGCCAAGTCGCAGGCCCTCCCAGGGCCCGGCTGCCTCCCCTTCCTGGGTTCTCAGAGACACACTCGGGGCCCGGCCCAGAGCCAGACGGCCGCACACGAAGTCGAGATGTCCAGTCTGCAGCCTGACCCTCCACTCGCCATGTGTGGCTACTCTGGTCATTCATTATCTGAACTGAAATGGCAGCCAAATAAATGCAAGATGGAAAGGAGGCTGGTTTTCGTTTTGATTTGAAACCACACATCTTAGGTGTCTTTTGAAAGTCCTGTAAATCAAACTGTGTGGGACCATCACAGATCAAGAAAACAATAGGAAAGAATTAGACTAATCGTGATCTGAGCCAATTACGGTACAAATGCACTAGACATCCTCTGGGGGTCCGCTGAGACGCTGCTGTCGTGACGATGGCGACCTCTCTGCGACACCTTTTCCAGGTCCTCTGAGTCCAGAGCTGCAGCCTGGCACTGTGTGAGGAGCAAGATGCGGCCTCAGGAGACCCCGGCCCTGTGTCTTCCTAACTGACTCCATGGGGGGCTTGGGCCAGTCCCGCTGGAGGTGGGTACCTTCTCGGGCTCTGTCCGGCTCAACTCCCCTATGTGGACCTGTCTGCTGATTTCGGGGTGTGCTAACTCAGTCTGAAGGGCGTCTCCTCTGCCCTAGCAGGCTGCGTGGCAGGGCCTTGTCTGACTGCCTCCGAAACGCCGTGGCACGCGTGGCATGCAGCAGGCGCTACGTAAATGTCTGTGCACTGAAGGGAGTTGAGCTACTGAGACCTGACCGAACCCAAACATTCGTACCTCTAACCAGATCGATCGTCCTGAAATCATCCAAGTCTGCTCAAAACTCTTCGGCCCCCGCACACCTCCACGATCTGTCACACCCACGTCCAACCTCCCGTCCCACGGCCTCCTCCAGACCTCCGCCCACCCTCTGCATCCCCGTTAGCAGACGGCCTGTGGGTACTAGTTCCTCCTAGGCAGAGGAAAGCAGAGCATGGGCATGCTCCCAGAGCAGAGGACTCAAGGCCAAGGGGATTTTACCCAACAAAGTGCAGAAACTGCCTGCTCACAAATGAACTGTGGGGCTCAAAAAGCTGAAATTCGCAGGGAGGCTGCGGGGCAGGGGGCCGAAAGGCGTGGCCTCGCCGGCAGCTACTGACTCATGTGTCCAAGGGCTGTAGGGGTGCTCTGGGGCTGAGGATGCTCCCCCTGGGATGCGGTTGCTATGGTGATGGGAAGACACTGTGGGAAACACGGGGCTGCTGGGCCCGGAGCTAAGAGCGCTTTTGCGGAAGCTTATTCCCGCGAGCTGCCCCCGCTTTGAATGACGGGCGTCACGAGGTCACTCAAGGAAGCAAGGACATGCAGGCCAGGCTGCTTTCTGTCCTTCCACTCTGTCCTGCCGTCACGATGAAGCTGGGG
>NW_011888815.1:7214771-7216128 GCF_000151845.1 Pteropus vampyrus | reverse complement strand
CCACAGAGCAGACTTCGGGCCTCTGCTCCCCACGCTCCCAACACGTTGTCCCTGTCAGTGGCAGTGCTTGAGCTGTGACCTATGGATAACTGGGCAAGAATCTTCCCCGCTGGAGACTGTGAGTCCCTTGAGGGCATGACACACAAAGACAGTCGGTAGAATTAATCTATTTGACGAAGGCACAGACATTAAAACGAGGGGAGGAGAATGCACAGAACGTTCTAAAACGCATCCGCGCATCCTTGTCCACTTAAAACAGAACGGCTCACTAACAAGAGCCAAAAACGAGCCAAGAGGAGCCGCGAAAGCGAAGATGCTCGGAGCAGAACTGGATGACGCCTGCGCACTCGCCTGAGTGAGGTCGGCGACGCAGCAGGGGACCCACGGGCCGTGGACCGGACCAATGCCGACGAACTGGGGGCGAAACCCAAGCCCGTGACAGTCTGCGGGGGCCAGGACCACCCGAGGAGGCCCTGGACCACAGGGTTCCGCTGGACAGAGAGTCAGCCGGAGACGGGGCCTCTGTCCCAGCCTCTGTGGGCACACGAGGGCTGCGACAAAGAAGCGCCGTGCCCGCTGCCCTCGTCCCCAGGAGACGCTGTCCACGCGAGGATTCCAACTCGGACGGCTCAAGGCCCTGCGCTCCAGTGGGCGCAGGCTCTCGAGGAGCGAGGGGGCGTCACGGATGAGACTGGACCTTGACCGCCGTCTGCCCATGCACGTGAGGTGGCCACGGCGGCTGGGCCCAGGCCGAGGGCAACGGACAGTGTTCCTTTCCCCCAAAAGAAGAGGGGGAGTCCTAAGCTCTCGGACCCGAGATTGTGAGCTGAACTAGAAACAGCGTCTTTACAGAGGTGATGGAGTTAACGTGAAGTCACTCGGGTGGGCCCTCATCCAACGTGACGGGTGTCCTTGGACACACAGGCAGACACATGCAGAAGGAGGAAGCATGCCAACGTCATTTAAAACAAACAAGCACAAAGGAAATATTACCATAGAAATGAGATCAACGAGAAATCACTGATAAGATAAGCTCACGATGGCACATTAAGCAGTCAGTATGGAACAATGTTGACTCCAAGGGCACATTCGAGATGACACTCTGTAGGGGAACCTTCTAGAAATCGAGCTAGGATCGCACAACAACTTCTCAGTGACTTTCGCAATGAACGCGCAGCATTTACTGACCCTCCCAGTAACCGTGGAAAGTTAGGCACAGTTTGCACATAAAGAGCCTAGGAGAGGTGACCTATTCAAAGGCAGCAGAACCAGGCACGGTACCCCTGTGTTAACACATCCACGGAAAGGCCGACACAAGTTCAAAGCCGTTAGGAGAGAGAACCGAGACATTTAAACA
>NW_011888815.1:7206323-7212141 GCF_000151845.1 Pteropus vampyrus | reverse complement strand
GAAACGAATTTTATAGTTTTTGTCACATGATGCTAATTACCTTCCACCCACACGGAACCGATTTATGGTGTCAGAAGCGAGGTGCTGGTGTGCCCATTTTTCCATGACCCTGCCAAGTCTCTTACTCAGCATTCGTATTTATTTTTGCCAGTTTAATCGGCATGTGACAGCACTTTTGAGTTGTTTTCATTTGAATTTCTGTAATTGCCAATACGGTTGTATATGTTTCCGTACCGTGATTTACTGCCTGTGTGCTCTTCGGTGAAAATTAAGGGTTCGTTTCTCGTGACTTTTTACCCACGGAAACTGGTGAGCAATGTGATGGCAAAAACCACGGTTCTGGCTTGGTCACTGCTGGGTCCCAGTCGTCTAGTAGGCGATCTGTACACATTCAGTTCAATTATCGACTGATATATAATTACACTGACGGTCTATTTTGGGTTTAAGTTTTTGTCAGTTCTTTTTAAAATATATTTTCTATTGATTTTTTTTCACATTTCTTTTTAATCATATTTTACTATACGTAATTTTAATATATAAATTCATTCATCTTATTTCTGATTATACATCCTCGTATACCTTTAAAATTTTGAAATGTAATCATCTCCCTTTTATAACTGGAATGTATATGCTTTTAAAAATATATGCGAATGAGTTTTCATCACTTAACTTTTAGTTAAGAATTTTAAGTCTAGAATTTCACTTACACCATCAGGAATATAATTCTCTATGCTGATATCCAATAGTTCCAATGACATTTGAGAAATTATATTTCTCTTTGTTCTTTTCTTGTGTTTTCTAGTTTGCGGCATAAGTGGAAATAATCGTTTTACTATTTCTGCATCTCTATGAATCGTTTTCTCCATTTTCAACTAGAAACACAGGGTTCGTATAATTGCCGCTTTGTGGTCTGTGTTCGGATGTAGTAGGACAGTCACCGTGAACGCCTACGTGGGTGGCGACCCGGTGATGCACAGGTGACACAAAGCTAACCTGCCACGTGAGCTTCGTATCCTTTTCCAGGCTCCAAGATGCACTCAGCACAGGGATGGAGCTCATAGAAAAAGCACGTGAACGGGGCATGGCAGAAACAGTCCCGAGTTTGACTTCTTGACTTTTGAAGGGCAGGTGATGGGGTGTCTCCCTCCCCTACCACCCTCCAAGCCGGTGGTGAAAAGGCCAGGCCACCGGCAGAGTCGCTCAGTGCTGCCTCTTCCCTGCCAGGCTCTGCTGCTCCAGGGGCCTGATTCTGGGACCCCCTGTTCCCACGCCCGCTACGTGAGGAAGGGGCGGTGTACGTGGAAATGACCTTGAAGTTGTAACACTCGCGAATAAAACCCTTGGCACCGAAGTCTGGGCCTGACCTAGGACAAGGATGAGCCCCAGAGGCCCTGTGTCCCCCGGGAGAGGCTGCCTGCCCGCGTCAGACGCATCGGGCCCTCTGGAGAGCACGCGGCTCCCACTTGGCCAGTGCCATCTGTCACTCGCACGGGCCCCGCAAGGCCGAGGCCATGTTTGCTGCCCCCTGTGCCTTCCCGACACCCTGCAAACACAAGCCTGAGACACAGGCACAGACACAGACACAGCTGGGCACAGGCACAGCTATCTGAGTGGCGGGCCACCGGGAATTTTTAAGGTATGTAAGCCAGGGCTGACCCCAAAAGTGACAACAACAATAATAAAGCCTTCCCTTCTAGGTGAGCCACCAGATGGGATCGCACTTGGACACTTTTCAAAGGAAAGTCCTAGCTCCCCCCACCGGGTTGTTTCGAAATGAATTTTGGCGCCGGCCACTCCCAACGCTTCCGCCGGCCCCGTGTGCCCCCAGGCCTGGCCTTCTCGCTGCTGACGGGGACCGAGCACGACTATGCCAGGGCCTCTTAGCCTCTCCTAGCACTGCTGGGTTTCCTGCCCCTTTCTGGGCATGCCCACATCAAAGTCTTGCTGGTGCCCATGGCAACAAAGCAAACACGGACAGGATGTTCACCACGAACATGGGCCGCATCACTAAACCTTCAGGCGACAGTTTCGTGGCTTCCAAGAGAGGGGCACGGACAGCCAGAGCCGGGCGCGGTTTCGGCCAGGTCTCACGTGGCTTTGCTCTTGCTCTTTTAAATGTGTGTCCCAGACCTCGTGCTGGGGGCTCGTGGACCTTGCTGAGCAAACACACAGAACTTAAGCAGCCGGCCGCTGCCAGTGGAAAATCGATGTGGGCTTGTCTGCAGTTCCCCGTTCGCTGTCAAGGGCAGGTAGGTTCTAGCAGCCTGACACCCAGCAGAGGTGTGAGGGAGGGATCTGAGCCGCCACCCGCTGTGGCTTCCATGGGGGCAGTAATTACACTAAAATAATACCAGCTCGCTGCTGGGGGAGGCAGCTCACAAATACACGGAAACACGGCGGCTGCTTCAGCAAGGTCACTGCCACGAACGCCAGCAAAGTCAACAGAGTTTTCAGGCCACGGATACATGGCAGTAAAGCACCTCGATATTTTGTCTGCCTCAATATTTTGAACCTAAAACGCCAGTTCGATCCTACTGGATGCCTGGCAAGACGGGAGGACTTACCTGTGGTTCCTGAGCCATGGCTGGACCCCTCCGGACTCAGCCCCTCTCTCTGCCAGCAGCACAGAGCGAATGTGCTGTCACAGGTCAGAGGCCGAGGGCAGCCAGACACCAGACACGCCCGCTGCAAGGTGCTTGCCTTTGAAATTCACTTGAATTGAAAAAAAAAAAAAACACCAAAAAAAAAAAAAAACCACCTGTTTTGGGGAAGCCCAAAGCGTCCTTATGACTCAGGCTTGCACTGGAATTTCATTTTCTCTCCTGATTCTACCCAAAAGGGCCAAGGAGAAGAAAAGCAACATTGTCTTTTCTTCGTCTTCTTGTTCCTTCCAGAATGTGAGAATCACTCCTACGCTCTGTGCCTCGTTTGGCAAAACGTAGCAGTTTACCCGGTAGAAAAGGTCACGGTCACAGGTCACAGATACCAACGATTTCTGCTTTCAACCCTAAGCCAAGAAAATCTAAATCACAGGTTTGGAACAACCTTAAGCGCACACTGGAATCGCCTGGGGAAGTTTTAAAACTTCCGACCGCGGGGTGAGCCCCAGGGATCTGGATTCCAGAGGAGGGTGTGGTCTGAGCGTCAGGATGTTTCAAAGCTCCCAGGAATTCTAAGGGACAGAAAAGAGGGAGCACCACTGAGACAGGCAAGGGCTGGCAGGTGCAGCTCAGGGACCCCGAAATGGGAAAAAGCCCTTAGTTCAGGGGACTCGAGTTCTGGCTGAGGCTCACTGCTTAGTATTTGCTGTCCTTGGACAAGTAACGAAGTGTCTCTAGACCTCAATATTTTCATCTGGAAAACAGATTACATTCTCTGTAGTTCTCACCCAGGTGTCGTGAAGACCAAGTCTGATAAGAGAGAGCCGGGAGGAACACCAAGCAGCAGGTAAATGTAAAGCGTTAGATAATGAGTATTTCTTTTGCAACGTGAGGCGATTATGTAAGTAATATTTACTGAGCTCTTACTATGTGCCAGGCCCCGTGCTAAGTCATGGCTGTTCTCTACTCTATGGCAGTTACTTATCCCTGTTTTCTAACTGAGGAAAAGAATCAAGGCTCAGAGAGGTCACGAATCACAGGAAGGAGAAGAATATCCCTATTCTTTAGAAACGAGAAACCAGCAAAAATAAGGGGACATAGCAATAGAGATAACACAAAAAGATCGAAGGAATAAACCCACGTGACAGTGTGAGTGGAGAGGCTGCCTCAAGGACACACTCTTGGACGGGATTACAAATGGAACGGTGTTTACAGAAATACACCTGGGATGAAGAGAGAAAAATGAACGGATAACTAAGAATAGAGATTTGTGAGAACTCGTACAAGGTTGATGCAGAGATGAAGAGAGTGTGGCCATGTGAAGCCAATTTAAAGGTAGAAACATCAGCAAAATCAAGCAGTTTTTGTTGTAATAAAAATAAGTATTCGCGGGTCGTAAGCCAGGGATCTAGAACAAAAACTTGTAGAATCCCGTGAGAGCTACACAAAAACCGGCAGGAGCAGGGAATATGTGTGCACTTATATACAGACATATATACGTACGTACGTGTGTGTGTTCCAGATTCTGACGAAAACGTAGCACGAATAGCGCATAAAAAACTTCAGTGATGCATTCAACAAGCCAAAAGAGGCCGAAATAAATATTCGACTCAAGAAATCTGAAACTGTGAGGACAACAGCTAACATCTGTCATCTATTAGGTACTTACCAGGTGCCAGACGCTGTTATTAGAATGTTACAAACATTCCCGCGTGTAATTGCCAAGCGCCCCTTTGGGACAGGTACTCTCTTGCTCCATTTCTCAGATGAAGAAACCAAGACACAGACAGGCAGAGTAAGCAGACGGAGGTCTCTGAGCAATGAAGCCTGGAGCACAAATTAGACCCAGGAGAACTCACGCCAGAGACACAACCCCAGCCATAACATACTCAAAGAGGAGAGACGTAGTATCGATAAAAGCTAAAATTCATGAAATACATACAACGAACCTTCGAAGAATAAATGAAATCTAGCGAGTTCCTTAACAGGACCCCTGCATCCCTGGCTGGTCTGATTAAGTTCAAAAGAGACAAAGTAAAATCGTTCAGTGTCACAAAAGGAACGCATAGCTACAGATAAAGAAGTGAAGAAACACAGGCCGAATGCAAACGTCGCACACCACGATGGCGCGTCAAAAAACCTAAAAGAAATGGATGGTTTTCTACCAAAATTTAACTTCGTGAACTGCACATAAGGGAAAGCAGACAACCTGAAACGACCAGACTTTAAAATACGTCAGAAAATAAAGATGAACTTTTACCTGAGTATTTCCTAGGAAACTTCTCCAGCCCATAGCAATATGAAAAGTTCCCTAAGCCGTCTTGGAAAGGTAGCATAGCCTTATGCCAAAACCTCATAAGAACGAGAAAAGTACAAAATTATAGATCGACTCAGCTATAGAGATACAAAACAATGGTAAATAAAATATCAGTAGATCGAATGCAACAGAAAGCAAGCCAATTAGCATTTATTACAAAAATTAAAGATAGGGTCAATGTCGGCGTTCATTACATAAACAAATTAAGGTAGAAAAGCTGCAGAGACATAGTAATAGCTGCCACAATGGGATCTGACGATATTCAGAAACCTTTCCTAATAAAAGCTCTAAGCAAAAAGGCATATACAGAAACGACCTAGAAACAACAGCCTATTTACTGAAAATCTATAGCGAATCAGAATCAAGAGAGATACCTCTGCTACCACCATCATTATTCAACTTTTGAAATGTCTAGTGACACAACCATGACGTGAAATAAGTTATATAAATATTAGAAAAGAAGGGACAAACCTCTTTTGAATTTGTCGATGACTTGGTCACATACCTAAAAGTCTCAAGGAACTCTCCTAAAAATTATTAGAATTAATAGGAGGAGTTGGTAAGGGGACCGGATAAACATAAACAACAGAGCTTTTCGCCAGACCGGGAATAACAGGTTAGAGACAAAAATGAAAAAGAATTATATATACGCCATTCAGATAGTGGCAAAAACAATTTAAAAAAGACAAATAAACAAAACGGGTTCGGGACCTTTATGGAGAAAATGACACAATGATACGATAGTGTTTAAAGAACATAAATGAGAACCAATAAAGTCATCATGAGAAATGCAGGAAATAGAAGAGTAAACATCTAACAGCAGTCGAGAGGGTTTTGTAAAACAAACAAATAATGAGTAGAAAACGCGTTAACAGGTTGTAAGGCTGAAACCAAAAAAAAA
>NW_011888815.1:7199551-7205238 GCF_000151845.1 Pteropus vampyrus | reverse complement strand
AACAGAGCTTTTCGCCAGACCGGGAATAACAGGTTAGAGACGAAAATGAAGAAGAATTATATATTCGCCATTCAGATAGTGGCAAAAACAATTTAAAAAAGACAAATAAACAAAACGGGTTCGGGACCTTTATGGAGAAAATGACACAATGATACGATAGCGTTTAAAGAACATAAATGAGAACCAATAAAGTCATCATGAGAAATGCAGGAAATAGAAGAGTAAACATCTAACAGCATTCGAGAGGGTTTTGTAAAACAAACAAATAATGAGTAGAAAACGCGTTAACAGGTTGTAAGGCTGAAACCAAAAAAAAAGGAATCGCTCAGAATCAATAGGCTGGGCCAGAACAGAGACTTTTCACAATAGAAACGGGTCTAAGTGGGGTAAATGACAATTGTGACATTTCAACTCAGAGGCAAAAGAAAGTTTTTTATTTTAAAAATTGTTCTGGAGAAACTCTCCATCTATCTGGAAGAGATGAAAGCTAGACTCTCTTCTTCGTACCTCGTGTGCAAATAAATATCGGAAAAATCAAAGCTTAAAACGTGAGAAATAAAAATGTTACAAGAAACTAGGAAGTTATTTATATAACATTGAGGTGGAAGTGACCTTCTTCTATAATACAGACGCCATAAAGGAAGAGACAGACATAATCGATCGTATATTCTTATTTCTTTGTTCTTGCAAAAGATAACAGACGAAAGAAAACTAACGGATTGGGAAAAATATCGGTGACTTGTATGATAAACGAAGGCTTAAAATCTCTAAGGTACAAAGAGGCCCACCCAGGTGAGAAGGACAAGATGAACAACCTTTTAGAAAAATAATCGACAAACAGTAATAGGCGACACACATAAAGGGGAAATGTAAGCAGCTCATGGAAATAGGAAAAGATGCTCAACGTTATTAATGAGAAAAATGAGGACATTAAAACAACGAGATATCATGTTCACCCATCGGACAGGCGGAAGTTTAAAGGCTCCCGGATATCTGGTGTTGGCCATGGCGGGGGGACAGAAACTCCCATATGTCACTGGTGAAGCTGTGACTCACCACAGCTTTTTGGGGAAGTGATTCCATAGCAGTCCACCTTTAGGATTTTGAGTCACATAAGCAAATATCCTAGAAAACCAGGCTCTATCACAAGGAAGCAAAACCCAGAAATGACCCAAACGTCCACCAACGGGACAAGGCCTGAGCCAGCTCAGCTACATTCACTCTGCCGATTTAAGGCACATATTTCAAAGAATGAGTTGCAGCCACGTTGACTGTGCTTGAGGGAGCCCATAACAAACGGCTAAATTTAAAAAGCCAAGGTAAAGATAAGGTAAGTGACGTGATACTGTTGTTTTTTTTGATTTAAATGGAAAAGTAAAACTAAATCATGTGTATGGGTTTTTTTTTTCATTTTCATTGAGGTATGACTGACATATAATATTGTGCAAATGTAAGGTATATAATGTGTGGATTAAACACACGTATATTACAAGATGATCACCACGAACACGTCAGCCAGTGTCTGCATCATGTCGCTTAATTGCCATTTTTGTGTGTGTGTGGTGAGAATATTTAAAACCTATTCTCTTAGAAACTTTCAAGTATATAATAGTGGTATTAATTACGATAACAATGCTGCACATTAGATCTCTAGAACTTATTAGTCTTTTAACTGAATTTATAAATTTACCCCAGTCCCAAGCCCTGGCAAACCACCTACTCTCTGCTTCTGCGTTTGAGTTTCTTAGATTCCACATGTAAGTGAGATGATCATACAGTATTTGTCTTTCTCTGACTCATCCTTCTCAGCAGAGTGCCCTCAGAGTCCATCCCTGTTGTCACAAACGGCGGGAAGATGTCCTTTCTCACGGCCGAAAACCATTTCGCGTGTACACACAGCCCCTCTTCCTTGTCCCTTTATCTGTAGGTGGTGGCCACTCACCATTTTTCCCGAATAGCTGCCGGGCAAGGCACTGGCTTCGATGAAGTACTTCCTGAGGAGGCGTTTGCTGGAGTCAGGGCTGTCCAGCAAGATGTAGGAGCAGAAGAAGGCTCCATGCCGTAGCAGGAATATGGCGACGTCTTCGTTCCCTAGGGCACAGAAAACGGAAAGCGAAGGGCATTTGAGATGTGGAGCGTGTCACAACTGTCCAAAGTGGCAGATGCTGACAGGTGAAATGGGAACAGAAAGTGCCGGCCGGACTTGTCTACGACTTCCCGCGATGTGTCACGCTCCGTGAGTGACAGAATCTGTGTGGGACTCTGCCCTTTGGAGCGCCTCCCGCCTGCCGTGACCGGTCCCCATGCGTCCGCGAACCCCTCTGGCAGGGTGAGCAGATGGGAACGAGGGAAGATGCAGACATTTCGAAAAAGGGACAAAGAACAGAACACACCCAGGATCTCGACAGCGCGACAGCTCTCACGGGCGGGGCCGACGGGCGACCCACCGGACTTGATGGCCGCGTAGAGCGGGAGGCGCACGATGACCGGGAACTCGTTCTTCCTGACGGCGTAGCTCTCGGGGTCGGCCCCGTGCGTCAGCACCAGGAGCTTCACCAGCCCCAGGTGTCCTCGCTGGCAGGCCAGGGCCAGCATCCAGTTCAGCAGCCGCTGGGGGCTGCAGGAGCCTGGCGGGAGAGAAGAGGGCAAAGGACAGTGTCACCGCAGGACACTGACCGTCCCCACTCTGATCTCAGCCCCTTTGACCATCATCGGATCCAGCTGTCCGGCTTCCAGCTGAAAGCTGCTTGCCAAATGGACCGTGTCTTCTGGAACAGTCCCTTCGAATAGCATCTGACATGCCCCACGTCATTTTAAACGCACCTGTTCATCGAACGATGCCCAGTGAGGACAAGCGGTATTTAAAACAGCATATGGTGTGAACGTCACTGAATAAAAAAATGAATGTGTGGAGGGAAGATGAGAAGGAGGTGTCCCTGTGTCACCTCTGGGGAGTGGGGCTCTGAACACGTCCCTCACCTCCGACCCCGTCCCTCGCCCTGACCTTGTCCCTAGAGTATCATTACAGTCAGGAGACGCCCACGGTTTAGAGTTAACACTTTAGCCGTGTAATCTTGGACGCATTTCTTAACCCCTCTCTGACTCAGTTTACCCATCGGTCAAATGCGAATAATAACGTCCACCCTCCCAGGTTTCATGCCAGGATGATACGTCACAATGCGTGACGAGCGGCTGCCCTAACTCACTAAGTTACGTCGTTACGTTCTTAGCGTGTGAACACTTGTTTGCGTTGCTGACAATTATCTGTAATCTTCACGTATTATTTTCGTAAGTCGAAGAAAAGCTTTGATGAAAGATACAGATCTCACTCTACAACCTAAGACTGCGAACTGCTCCTCGAAAGCACCACCCACTTCAGTCAAGGACGAGCCGGCGCTCGCGCGGTGAGTGAGCAGCGCCGCGTGGGCCGCAGTCTCTTCACGTTCAAAGCTCTGCAACGTCTTTTGGATCTAGCGGCCGTGGGGAAGTGATCTCATCTCCCACGGTGACACTTCCCAATGGCATCGTGACACTGTCTCGTTCCCAGAAGTGGAAAGTCCCCAGGAACCATGTCCTCCCAAGGACCGAGAGTGACCCGTCCCCCCGCAATGGGAAATGGACCAGGACACAGGGGTGAGGCCGAGATGGCAGGAACCAAAATCCCACGCATGAGGCACCCGGCCGAGCGTCTGGGCCGCGGCAGGTGCTAAGCAAACATCTCTTCTTCGTCCTCCTCTGAGAAGTAAAATCGACAATTCAAAAGAGGACCAGAGAAGCGATGCCCAACTCCTTCCCTCTAAACATCGAGGACACAGGAACCCAGACGCCCCGCTGCTGACTGCTGGCGAGGACGGAAACGTGTCCGTCTCAGGGGGCAGGTTACTTTCACAGCCCTTTTAATACAAAGAAACTAAAGCTCCGAGACATTCGGGGGCTCCCTGAAGGTCCCGCAGTCGGTAAATGGCCAAGTCAGGACTTGGTCCTTGCTTTAGCTAAAGCCAAGGGGTGCTCTCTCGACCCCACGAAGCCCTCTGAGACCCAAGCCCACGAGACTCAGAGAGGGTCCCCCTTAGGCTCTGCCCTTCGTCCTCCTCCCTCTCGTCACCCCTGCTCAGCTGCCGAGAGCGAGAACTCCGCAACGGTGGACTCCGAAGGATGCTCGTGATGACACGACGGCGTGCCCGCCTCGGGCAGCTCCGCGCTCCTCCTCTTCCCTCCCCCTCCCCCGTTCTCCGGCTGCCTCGTCCGTAGCGTGTGCTCTTACCTTACTCCAGACCATGGCTGCCTCCCCCTACGGTTTGCAAATTCCCAGGGGGCGCACACTGACTGCCCAGCTTTGCACTTCCCCCAGGGTCCAGTGTGACGCCCTGGGCTCTTTCGGTCTTCAGCAACTGTCCTGAGTTGAGTTAATGATGGGATGACCCTGGGAGCGGCGAAAAACCGTGCCCGGGTCCAGCCAAGTTCCCTGCTCTGCAAAAGCGAACATCTCCCAAGAAAACTCCTATTCACCCTGCAAAGCCCGGCTCACGTGTCCGCTCCCCTTGAGGACCCTGTCTTGCACGCAGACGAGCCCGTTCCCTGGTGAGTGCTCGCCGACCACTGTGTGAATACTCCCGCCTCGGCGTGATTACGCTGCCCAGGGTCACTCCTTTCTGCCTTGACTTCCCCTGCTCGCCCAGGAGCCACTAAGGGGCTTGGACCACCTTTAACAAGTCTCCGAGTCTGTGAAGTACTGTAGAGTGGCCAGTACTTTGCAAATGCTCCGTAAGTGTAGGCTGTGCGGTCAGGTGTGTGAGTGAGCTGGTGTAGACTCTCGGGCTGGAATGGAGCTACCCTTGGGGATCCTGCAGAGAGGGAGTCCCCCTCCCCTCCTGTGTCTTGCTGACCCAGTCTGCATCCATTAGCCCTGAAACACTGTCCTGATTTCTGTCCATAACCTCATTCTCTCCCCCAGACAAGAGGGGGGCACCGGCTCACAACCAACTCTGAGTGCAAATCGACTTCAAAGCACAGGGTCAGACACCTCCAACAGGACTGCTACGTAATTTCTGGGCTCCCCTGTTTAGAAATTATTAAAAATTTCAAGATGGTGACTGCAGAGCATTAAACCAAGTGAGGAGACCTTCTAAATGCGGGGCCCGGTGTGGCTGCACTGTCTCGCACTTGTGAAGCCCGCCCGGCACCCAAGCAAAATCCTAATTCTCAAAGACCACCACCAAGGCCATGCCTCAGCCTATAGCTGCAGCGATGCCTGACTCGTATGGCATTGCCGATCTGAGGCCACCACGGAAATGAAAGGGCACCTTGCATCTACCAAGAGAAAAACATTCCTTGTTACTAAAAAAGCAACATCACACGTTACCAAAAAGAGCAGCCTCCAGACAATGTCGTAGTAATGAATGACCAAAAGAAACGAGCTCTCGAGCCATGAAAAGATGTGGAGGAACCTTTTAAATGAATATTGCCAGGTGGAAAGAGTCAGTCTGAAAAGCCTGCACACTGTGTGAGTCCAACTGTAAGTCGTTCTGGAAAAAGGCAAAACTATGAAGACAGTAAAAAGATCGGTGGTTGCCAGAGGTTGGGGGCAGGGAGGGATGAATATGTGGAACACAGAGAATTTTTAGGGCAGTGATATGGTTCTTGTTCTGTGTGATACATACGATACAGTAATGGTGGATACACGTCAT
>NW_011888815.1:7181631-7199501 GCF_000151845.1 Pteropus vampyrus | reverse complement strand
TGGAGGAACCTTTTAAATGAATATTGCCAGGTGGAAAGAGTCAGTCTGAAAAGCCTGCACACTGTGTGAGTCCAACTGTAAGTCGTTCTGGAAAAAGGCAAAACTATGAAGACAGTAAAAAGATCGGTGGTTGCCAGAGGTTGGGGGCAGGGAGGGATGAATATGTGGAACACAGAGAATTTTTAGGGCAGTGATATGGTTCTTGTTCTGTGTGATACATACGATACAGTAATGGTGGATACACGTCATTGTGCATCTGTCAAAACCCATAGAATACATAACCGTAAACTATGGACTTTATTTAGTTAGTAATAATGTATCGATGTCAATAATTGTTTCATCAGTTGTAACGAATGCACCACATTCGCACAAAAGAGAAACTGTTGGCGGGGGTGGGGTATGGGGATTCTCTGTATTTCCCATCAATTTTTCTGAAAAGCTAAAACTGTTTTAAAAGGTTAAAGTCTACTAATTGAAAAAACACATAGGTCCATATTTTTTTGGATGTACCCTGGGAGTGAGAGGGAGCGGTATGTGGGGTGTGGTGTTGCCAGTGGAGCTCGTGATTGGCAGACGTGTGAAGCAATACATTTTGGGGTGCGGCCCCCCCAAATGCCTGATTCCTAGGACAAAGGTGGGCCCCTGAGAGGCGGTGAAGAGCTCTCACCCTTGGGTTTACCTGGCAGAGACTCGAGTAATTCCTGCACGACGTCCGTGTGCCCAAAGAGCGCTGCCACCACGGCTGGGTTGTCATCGGTGGGCTCTGTCGACAGCCGTACCTGTCTCTTGGTGAGAAGGTACCGGACGGTCTCCAGGTCCCCGTAGGCGGCCGAGATGCTCAGAAGCTGGCCCTGGAGAAAAACAGAACAGGAACGAGACCTCAGTGAGACGAGCCTGCTGGGCGTCGCCAAGACAACCAACTCGTGATGCTCGTGATGGAGACTTGCTGTCCGGGATGACACCACCAGCCACATGTTGGGGACTTGAAATGTGGCCTGTGCAAAGCGAGAGGTGGTGAAGGTGTAAAAATCACTTTCGATTTCAAAGACGTAGCACGAAAAACGGTAAAGTATCTTATCAATTATTTTTATATTGATTACAAGTTGAAATGATCTTTAATGTATTTGGGCTAAGTGAAATAGATTATTGAAACCTCATCTCTTTCTGTTTAGTTTTTTAATGTGACTCCTAGAAAATTTGATATTATCAACGTGGCTGGCATTTTATTTCTTTGGGACAGAGCTGCTCCCAAGCATAAGCTGCACGAGGACGGGGACGGTGAGAGTGCCCCCACCTGGCACACAGCCGGAGCTCAATCCCCATCTGACACGTGTTGTCTGAGCCTCAGGAAGAAGGGGCATCTGGGGTCTCTGAAGGACCAGCCTGCAAGTTATTCATGAACGGAATACGACAGATGAGGAGACTCCACAGGCCCGAAACCGGGGACGAAGATCTTTCGGCAACATGCAGTGGGACTCTTAGCTTGGTGGCCCGGAGGGAAAGGATCGGGTGAGCTGACCTGAGCCCGAGCTGCTGCATGTTCCAGCCATTCAGGTGTGCGAAGGCTCTGTGGGATCGGAAGCGTGGTAACACGTGAGCTAGGACATGCAGGTTCAGTGAGACTTTGTAACTTGTCCGAGGTCACGTGGCTGGTTAGTGGCTGTCATAGACTGATAGGAGATATGGCCTCGATTTTTTCACAGGCTCCCTGGATGCTCAGACGGGTGCTGGGTGGGAGCTGCAGTGTTCGATTGTATTACTGCAACTTTAAGGCCTCTTTGAACTTGAGCTTCAGCACCGTCCAGGGAGGCAGATGCAGAACTCGGGCTGGAAAGAGGCAGTCGGTATGATGCCAACATTTACCGAGGACCTATTGCGTGCAAGGTGCCGGGCTGAGCGCCGAGGATGCCAAGTGTGATTTCTGGTCTCCATGAGTTTATGATTAAGTTTGAGTCACAAATTTGCATGAAATGGACATGAGCAAGCATTTTTAGCTTGCTGACTAGTTTAGAAAACAAGTGTCTTAGGAAACCACTTTAGGGTGAGATGGTCAGGGATGGGTCCCATGGTCACCCTTAATCCTGGAAGCAGGAAGGTATCTGTGTCTGCGTCTCACATCTGTGGGCGAGGAATCGAAGGCCAGCCCATGGGTTAAGGACTTTATCGTCAGCAGAACGATCCAGGATGGACTAGGAGTCTCTCTAGCTCCAAATCTCATGCTCTCGCCTTTCCGTCCGTGACTTGCTAGGGAATGTAGGACTTGGAGAGAGGCTTGGGTTCTATAAGTGGAGAGAATGGACTGGTGATATGACAGGTATGGTAAGGGATAGTCGAAGGGACTGATCTTATTTGGAGGATAGTAGAGTCATGCAGTCAAGAAACACCACTGGCCAGCCACTCTGCCCAGGGAGGGGCCCTGCGGCGCCCCTATTCCAGGAAATCCAGAAAAGCCACGGGGACTGATGAAATGATGCACCGCATACAGTGACAGCTGTCTCGACTCTGGCCAGTTAGAGGCTGAAAGACCCTATCCTCGCAACGTAGGAGGCGATGTCACAGGAGACAGCCCAAGGCCAAGAGGCAAGTGCAGGGCCAGCAAGGTCATTGGGTAGAGACAGTGCACAGGCTCTATAGTATGCACTGATTTTAATTCAAATGCCTGATGAGTATAAAGCAGTAAGGAGGATGCTTCCCTCCGTGCATCTGCCTCCTGGCCCCCTCTGCAGGGGAAACCTCTCTCACACAGCCTTCCGTGGGGAATCCCACAGGAAACCGAACACCCCCCTCCCCCATTTCATTCATTACAACTTTTTATTAGCATGTGACAAACACAGGGAAAAGTTCAAAAATCACGTGTTCAGTTTCATGAACATACCTATGTAATAAGCACCTAGACCAAGAAACAGGTTACCTGTGCCCAGAAGCCCCCACCTGCCCCCTTGACACACTGCCCTACTGAGAGTAACCACTCTTGACTTCGAACATCACAGATGCATTTTTGCCCATTTTTAAACATCGTAAATGTAGAATCGTACTTCGCTCTCTTGGAATTTGTGCTCTGACGTCATTAGAGATTCACAGGAACTTGCAAAGACAGGACTGCGAGGATTTACGTTCCCTTCAGTTTTCCCCAAAGGGAACATCTTACCTAACTGTAGTTCAAGACCAAGACCAGTAATTCGATGTCAGTATGACGCGTGTATATAGTATGTCATTTCGTCACACGTGTGGATTTGTGTAACCACCACCACATTCAAAACACAGAACTACCCCATCACGGCGGAGCTCGCTCTCGACTTACTCCTTCATAATCGCGTTTGCTTTTCCCTCCTCCACCAGCCCTAACACTTGACAACCGCTAATCTCTCTTCCATCTCTGTAACTTTGTCATTGTATGTTATGTAAATGGGATCATACAGAATATGACCCTTTGAGATTGGTTCCCCAGCCCTGCACTCAGCATAATGCCCTTGAGATGCCTCTGGGTCGTTGGGAATTTAATATTGCCTCTTGATTGCTTAGTGGCGTCCCAAGGTAAGTTTAACCAGTCACCTATTCGCATTTGGGTTGAATCCAGTTTTGGTGCTGTGAACAGTCATATGCAAATTTTTGTGTGCACAGAAGTTTTCATTTCTCTAGGATAAATGTTCAGGAGAGAAATTGCTGGGTCATAATGTAAGTGTATTTTTAGTTATTTAAGAAACTGCCGAACTATATCCTGAGAGGCTGGAACAGTCCATATTCTCACCGGTCACGTATGAGAGCATTTCCCTTGAGATAATTCTCATCAGAATTTCGTATTATCACTATTTTCTTTTATTTTAGCTGTCCTAATAGACGTGCAGTGACATGTCACTGTGACCTTAATTTGAATTTCCTGAATAAAGAATGATGTGAAACTTCTTTTCATGGGCTTATTTGCCATCTGCATATACTCTTCCACAAAATATTTCTTTAATCGTTTCATACATTTTCTGAGTGGACTGCTTGCTTTTAAATGGGGATGCACCCAGGGAAAGAGCTACAAAATATGTGGGCAGAAAATGGTACAACTCAGAGAAGAACTACATAAATCCCCAATAGAGTCGGAGACGTCAACACTCCCTCTCGATAACTGACATAACAACTCGACGAAATATCGGCGAGGACACAGGAGAGCTCGAGGCCACCATCAACCAACAGGATCTAACTGACGTTCACAAAACACACTCTATCCAACAAAAGCAGAGTGCGTTCTTTTCATGTGTCCACGGAACATATATCAGGATAGACCAAACCTAGGTTGTAAAACAAACTTCAAAAATTTTAAAGAATTGAAATCACATAGACTATATCGTCTAGCAGGGAGGCAGTTTCCAAGGTTCTGCTGTTGTAAACACAACCGCGATGTATTTTTCAAATAAATCTGTAGGGGTAAGTTCCTAGTAGTAGTTTTGCTGTGTCAAATAAAAAAATAAATCTGGTTAAGATGGAGAAACACTGTGCTAGCCTCCTCCCATGACCATTTCAAAATTACAATTGAACTACAGAACAACCATCACTGCGAACTGCCTGCAGTCTGGCTGAACAGAAGTCCTGCAACTAAGGACACCTCGAGACTCACAGGAGGGGCGGAGACTGGGGAATAGGCTCTCCCACACCTGCGTGTGGTGGTTGAGAATCCAGAGAGATGTCTCAGCTGCGGAGGTCCCCCCTGGAGGAGCAAGGGGTCCCAGCCCCACACCGGGCTCACCAGGCCAGGGTTCTAGTGCCAGGAAGACGAGTCTCTACAACTTCTAGGAACTGTGAAAACCAGCAGGGATGGTGGCTGAGTGACACAGAGGGAGGCTGGAGTTCCAGGTGTTTCTCTTAAAGGGCCTGCATGGACTTACTGCTGATGGACTTGCTTGCTCTGAGCTCCAGCACTGGGATAGCAGCTTGAAAGGCATCAGGGACACACGGGGAGTGACCAAGTTGTCTGGCTTCAGGGTGAGGGCTGGAGGGGCAGTTTTCTCTTAGACAGAAGTGCTAATAAAAACTACTGTCTCTTTGTTGAGCCCTTCCCCACTCCCAGCATGCAGACACAAGTGGGTGCCACATCTGAATCTCTATCAACCTGGCTGACTCCGCTTGCCCCGCCCAGGTGATTCCCTGAGACCCCGCCCCTCCCAAGGTGTGGGTCCGCCCAAGCTGCTTCCTCTGGCTTTTCCACATAAATGGCCTGTCTTGGCTTATGCTATGGAATTTCCTAAAGTCTCTCAAAGGTTCACAAACCCCATACAAGTAGCATCTGGCCTTGGCATGACTCATTCCTCTTGCTGGGCAGCCCTAAGCCCGGGACTAGTAGCAGCCAGCCTCAGTTTGCAACTTAACCTCTCCTAGGCACCTACTAGCCCAGCATATGTGGCAACCATCCGCGGATCACTTTGTAGCTCATACCAAGTGGCCCCAGGCAGGGCACAAGCAGCGGCTGACCTTGGCCTGCACGGGAGCCCCTCCCAAAGGCCCCGGAACTAACACACCCAGTAGCCAGCTCAGACCACACTAGGGCACCACCCAACCACCTCCGCAAATGACACACCCAAAGGGCAGACTGGGCAGGCACCAGAGACCTGCTAAAGCGAAGCCTGCTCTGTAGAATCGGCCCCTGCACGACTGCTCCTCACATCCAATCAACCTGAGGATTAGTCCCTCCCATTGACGTGCAAAAGCGATTAAGGCTCGACTATAACAGGAGAGCACACACAACCCACGCAAAGGACACACCTGGAGAATCTGGCTTAGGTGACCAGGGAGACTGTGTCACTGGGCTCCACAGGATGCCTACTACATAAAGGCATTCTACTAAGACCAGGAGACACAGCGGCCCTACCTAATACATAGAAACAAACACGGGGAGGCAGCCGAAATGGGGAGACAAAGAAACATGTCCCAAATGAAAGAAGAGAATGAAAAAGTAGTTAAACAAAATGGAGACGGGTAACCTATCCGACGCAGAGTTCAAAACACTTGTATGAATGCTCAGTGATCTCAGTGAGAACTTCAACAACAAGATAGGAAATAGAAAAATGGAGATAGAAAACGTAAAAAACAACCAGTCAGAAATGAAGAGTATGATAACTGAAAATAAGAATACCTTAGGAGGAATCAACCTTAGATGAAGCAGAGGGGTGAATCTACAATTTAGAAGATAAGGTAGCAAAAAACACCCAATCAGAACAGCAATAAGAAAAAAGAATCCAAAAAAAAAAAAATGATAATAGTTTAGGGACCGCTGAGACAACATCAAGTATACTAACGTTCACAACACAGGGGTACCAGAAGATGAAGAGAGAGCAGGGAATTGAAAACCTATTTGAAGAAATAATGATGGAAAACCTCTCTAACCTGGTGAGGGAAATAGATGTACAAGCCCAGGAAATCAGAGAGTCCCAAACAAGACGAACTCAAAGAGACCCACACCAAGACTTATCCTAAATAAAATGCCAGAGGTTAAAGACAAAGAGAAAATCTTAAAAGCAGCAAGAGAAAAGCAATTTGTTACCTACAAGGGAGCTCCCATAATGCAGCCAGAAGGAATTGGCACGAAATATTCAAAGTGATAAAAAGCGAGGACCTACAACCAAGAGTACTCTACCTAGCAAAGCTATCATTTAGAATCGAAGGTCAGATAAAGAGCTGCTCAGACAAGGAAAAGCTAAAGGAGTTCATCACCATCAAGCCAGTATTACAGGAAATGTTGGAGGGATTTCTTTAAGAAGAAGAAGAAAAGAGAAATAAAATATGAATATTAAAATGGAAATAACTATATATCTATCGACTTTAGATGTAAATGGATTAAACACGCCAATCAAAAGCTATAAGGTAGCTGAGTAGATAAGAAAAAAAGCCCCTTATATATGCCGCCTGCAAGAGACTCACTTCTGATTGAAAGACACACACAAACTGAAAGTATAGGGCTAGAAAAAATATTTCTTGAAAATGGAAACAAACAGACAAAACAGACTTTAAAACAAAGGCTATAACAAGAGACAAAGAAGGACCCAGAATTACCTGAAGAAACCCAAAATACTGATTTGAAAAGACACGTGCACCCATATATTCTTTGCATCATTATTTACAATAGCCAAGATGTAGAAGTAACCTAAGTGTCCATCAGTAGGTGGATGGATAAAAATGTGGTACATATATGCAATGGAATATGACCCGGCCATAAGAAAACTTTAAAAAAGAATCAAGTCTTGCCATCTGCAACAACATGGATGGACCTCGAGAGTATTATGTTGAGTGAAAAAAAGTCAGAGAAAAACAAAAGTCATATGATTTCACTTATATGTGAAATCTAAAAAAACAAAATAAATGAACAAACAAAACAGAAACAAACTCATAGATACGGAGAACATTTTGATGGTTGCAAGATGGTAATAAGGAGGTTGAGGGGATGATTTAAGAGGGGAAGGGATTCAGAAATACAAATTGGCAGCTACAAAATAGTCATGGGGTGTAAAGTATAGCAAAAGAGATATAGTCAATAATATTGTAATGACTATGTACAGTGTCGGATGGGTACTGGATTTATCCGGGTGATCACTTTGGAAATTTAGGTGCTATACACCTGAAACTAATACAATATCGTATGTCAACTGTATTTGAAAAATTAAAAAAAAATTATTTTAAAAAAGAGGAAGAAATTTAAAATTCTGATGACAACAAATTGCCTTCCAAAAAGGCTGCATAAATTCACATTTCTACAATATTAAATAATGCGTGATTTCCCGTATCTTTGCTACTGTTTAGCTACTGTTTAGTTTGAAAAGTTAAAAAATGCTGTTTCATTTTTTTGCTTTTCTAGAAGTATTAACAAAGTTGAATAACTTTGCATATGTGTACTGCGTATTTGAATTTCTGTGACGGGGTGTGTGTGTGTGTGTGTGTGTGTGCGCGCGCACGTGCGCGTGTGTGTGCGCACGTGCACCTAGTCACAGGCTTTGTCATTTTCATTCACGGTCCTGTTTCTGTCTGCTCTTGGTAGCCGGTAGTGCTGGCCTCATCGAAGGAACTGGGGTGTGCACCCGCTTTCTCTAGTCTCTGGTCGAGTGAGTACAGTATTTTGTAGAACGTACCAGTGAAACCATGTGAATCTAGAACTTTGTCAGAAGGTTTTAAATTATTAGTTTATTTCCTTCATGGTTATAGGATGATTCATAACTTCTACTTCTATTTTTTTTTTTTTTTTTTAGTTTTGGGAAGTTGAATTTTTTTGGTCTGTCCATTTCATCTAAATGTTCGAGTATTTTGCCATAAAGTTGTCCATAAAACTTTTTCTTATTATCATTTTTTAAATATCTGTACTGACGGCATCTTTCATATTCTTGATCAGTTTATTTCTTGTCTTTTTTATCGACCATTCTCCCCAGAGAGCTTTTAAATTTTTCTAGTCTTTTCAAAGGACCAAATTTTCATTTCATTGGTCTACTTGACTTCTACATTTTGTTTTCTAGTTCTGCTCTTATTTTTATAAACTCCTCTATTCCATTTTCTGTAGGCTTACTTTGCTCTTGTCCATATCCTGTCGTCCTTTAAAAATATCGTCATTTCATATTGATTTGAAATAAGGACAATTATTTGTCAGTTAAGAACAACAGCCATATTCCTACTCAGTTTGTCATGAATCTTCTACTCTTATTTACGGTATGCTTTTGGGACTAAAGTTTTACATTTTTACGAAAACACAGATTTATCCATCCTTCAACATCTTCTCAAAGTCCAACCAGATGAGATTTTTAAAAATAATAACCCAGTTCACATAAGGCAGCCCTGCTAACGAGTGTGTGGTGGGCCAAGCCATGAATGCACAAGCAAATCCCGACTCTCCTCACGTGGGCGTGTCAGGCTCCGTCTGCGGAGCACCAGTCCTCCCTATGGGAGGCCACCAGATGCCCACCCAAGGGGCCCATGGCTCTGACCTGCTATGTGTGCAGCCCAGCTCTGTACGGAAAGATGGCCCTTAGCCATATCCTCTGTGAATTCATAATTGGAGGAATACAAAATGCCGCCCCCGTCCCTCAATAATTCCCAAGCACGTCGTATTTGTCCCCTCATCTCAAAAGACCCTTGAACTCTTGAGAGCAGACTGCAGGTTTAAGAATTGAATGATTTCTAACTACTAGCTAAATGGAGACCTGTTAAACCTATGCCATTAAAAGTAAGGCAAATAAAACATCATAAATGCTTCCAGGATGACAGCCGACAAGAGGCCCTCCTCCCCAAGGACAAGACGTGGCGGCGGTCCTCTCCAGTTGTTGGGGGGTCACAGGGTTGATCTCTACCAGCTTTTAGAGAAGATTGGCATGTGTTTCAGAACTTTAAAAATGTTTATAGCCACATTCACAACTCCTGTTGTGAACCCTTGCCAAGATACCTTTACAGTAAGAAAAAGGATTAGGCAAAAACATTCAATACGGTATCATTTATATTAGTAAAAAATTAGAAATAACCCAAATAGCCAACCAAACGGAACAGTCGGGTACGTTACGGTCTCTCTACCAGATGGAATACCATGCGACCTCTGAAGGAGACGCATAGAGGGAATTTATGCTCATACAGAAAATTGTTGATATTCTATTAGGTGAGCAAACTCATTATGCAAAACCACACCCACGATATGACCGTATGTAAATGAGAAACAGCACTGGCGCCTGAGGTACACTCAGATCAGCGGGCTGGAAGAAAACGCACGAAAACTCTTAGGGGGATTGTCGGAAGTTATTAGAATTATTCTTATTTTCTCCTTCTTTTTTCCCCTACTTTTATGTGTTTCTAAATTTCATTTTTTGAGCATGTGCTATTTTTATCATGGAGAAAAGGTATAAAAGAGGACTGTAGATTAAACCTTCAGACTGGCATTTTGTTCTCACGTGTCAGTTACCCCTCGCTTGTCGTCTGGGAAGGTGGGAGTGGTGGGGACCTTAGGTGATGACAGGTTGAGAAGTCGACTAGAAACGACTGGCACCTGTATGTTTAAATGGGAAACAAGGCCTTTCCAGAACATAATAAAAATCCCCATTATGATTGCTATGACGACAAACAGGAAACGTGAATGACAAGCATGCATCCATCCCCAGTGCCCAGACCTGGCCGGATGGGTCGGCTCTGACCTTACCTTTTCCAGCTGAGACGTGCTCTCGTCACAAGCCTCTCTGAGCAGGTGCCGGGCCCTGCTGGTGTCTCCCCGCTTGTATGCGGTGTGAATGTCTTCTGTCCCAGGGCACTGTGCTGTGGGGTCACTGCCTGGCGTGGACAGTTTGCTGCCCATGTCCCTGGCACCTGGGCAGACAGAAGCACACACACAGTGTCACCACCGTTGCTGGCGCTGCTCGTGTGAATTGTCAGAAAGAAGAGCACATGACATAAACCTGAGGCTTTAGGAAGAGGGAGTCGTCGCCCTGATGGGCTGTCGATGTCACCAAGCCCGGCAGACGCTGGCACCTGCCCCCGGCTGGAGGTACTTCCTCCGTGGGGCTGGCGCTGAAGTCTGGCTGACCGCAAGGACATCGGGCAGCAGAGCGCACCCTGGGGGGATTCTGAAGCAGGACTGTCACCTGGAGCGGGCCCAGCACGCTGCCTGACAAGAACTGCCAGGCTGACCTCACTGACAGCGACAGAGACGCAGGGGCTTTGGTGAGAAAGCCGGAGGTCCAGCCGAATTGTCCCTCTGCTGTGTTCCTCATGGGGACATAGTCGTTGGTGGGGGAACAAAGACAGGTCACATCCTGGGGGTGTGGACATCTATACACCCCCAGAAAACCCCACAGAGGGCATGGGATTTAGACTCACTTGATCCCGTGCTGGGTGCCGAAGGCACAGAAGGGAAGGAAGTCAGTCCTTCCCCTCAAGAAGCTCCCGCTTAGAACAGGGGTTCATGGTTAGGAGGTCCGTGGACCCCGAAGGGCTGCAAACAGGCTTCAGAGGTTTCCTGCACATGCTAAATTTGCACACAGAACTATCTGTGTGTGAGTACGTGTGTGTGTGTGTACATTTTTCTGGGTAGAAAATTCAAGGCTTCTACCAGAGTGGCAAATGTATTATTAAACCAGAGTTAATATCTATAGATATTACAGAAAAGACTGCAGAAATGATGAGTTAGATTCTCATTGTGTTTAGTGACGGCAGAAATAGAGAGAGAATTCGACTATTTTTGACCGAGTTTAAACAACCAGTAGGAGCCAAACGGGGGCTGAAGTTTGGTCTCCTAGCTCTCAGGCTGAGGCCGAACTCATCCCATCTCAACTGCCTCTTTGAAAGGATGAATAAATCAAGCTTCTCAAAAAATTAAAATTATTGGAGCGACACTGGTTAATAAAATCAAATTGGTTTTGAGTATACGATTTAATAATCATATGTATATTGCATTGTGGGTTCACCACCCAAAGTTAAATTTCCTTCCGCCGCCAAATATTTGACTTCCCTTTACTCCTAACTACCTCCCCCATCCCCCACCCCTTCCTGCTGGTAACCACTAATCTACTGTCTGTGTCCATGAGTCTCTGTTTGTCATGTCTGTTTGTTACTTTTAGTTTTATATCCCACATATGAGTGAAATCATATGATTCTTGACTTTTTCTGTCAGATTTTTTTCACTTAGCATGGTACTCTCAAGATCCACCCATGTTGTCTCAAATGGCAGCGTTTTTTTGTTTTTTGTTTTGTTTTTAAAGGAAAACGCTGAGAGGTTGGCTTCCAGGTATTCACATCACAAAAGCGAATCACATCATAGCTGCCGCTAGGTAGAAAATTTTAAAAAATCCTTTATTTACGATAGCATAAAAATTACATGCTTAGAAATATATTTAACAGAAGATGGACAAGAGCTTTATCCTGAAAACTCTAAAACGCGGCTGAGAGAAATTAAACCAGACCTATGTAAAGGGAGAGATAGCCCATGTTCATGGATGAGCGAAATCAACATTGACGTCAGTTCTCCCCAGTTTCATCTTAGATACAATGGACTCCCGGCCACAATTCTAAGAGGTTTTTTTGTTTTGTTTTGTTTTGTTTTTTTAAAAAAAGAATAGAAATTGACGATCTGATTCTGAAATTTGTATGGAAATTCAAAGAACTTAGAATACCCAAAGCAATCTGGAAAAATAAGAGAATTGGAAGATGCACAGTATTACTATGAAGCTATAGTAATCAAGACAGTGCGATACTGGTATAGATAGATAGACCCATGGAATAGGCAAGAGTTGAGAAACAGGCTCATACTTATACATCCAATTGATGACAACGGCATCGAAGCAATACAATGAGAAAAGCAAAGTCACTTCAGCCAATGGTGTTGGAACAACCGGCTATCCATCGAGTATAAAGAACCCCGAACCCTATTTCTTATCACACACAGAAATTAATTTGAGATGGATCATGGATCAAAACATAAAGGTTAAGATTATCGAGCTTCTAGAAAAAAAATAGGAGAATTTCTTCATGACTTGAGAGTAAGTAAAGGTTTCTTAGGACACAGAAAGCAACACCATAAAGGGAAAAATTGCTAAGTAGACTTCACCAGAACTTTAAATTTAGGCAAGTTGCACACTAGAAGAAAATATTTGCAAAACACATATCCAAAAAAGGCATGGTATCTATAACTCAATAATAAAGGACAAACGATCCAATTAAAAATGGGCAAAGATAGGACTAGTGGAAGATATTTAAAGAACTCAACACCATTAGTCACCACGGAAGTGCGAATTAAAAATACCAACAGACACCACTACACTCCCACCAGAATCACAAAAATTTGAAAAGACTCAAGAAGGATACGGAGCAACCAGAACACTGATGCCTTATTGGTTCAAGTGTAAAATAGTAACGACCACTTTGCAAACAAGTCTGGTGGTTTCTTATAAAGCTAAACATCCACCTACCCTATGACCCACAGTTCTATTCTTAGATATTCACCCAAGAGAAATATGTCTAAAAGATTATCCGAGAATGTGCACAGCAGCATGATTCATAGTATTTCCAAACTATAAATAGTGCAGGTGTCCGTCAAAAGCATGGGTAAACTAGGTTTGTGGTTTAGTTACAACTTGGCAATAAGGAAAAATAAATTACTGATCCAGGAAATAACGGGCCGAAATCCGGAAGCATGATGCTTAGTGATTGCACGAAATGATTCTAATCTATGGGTGAAAAAAAAAAGGAACGGTGAGTCATTCTTGGAAGGGACAGGCATCAGGTTGACCAGGAGGCGTGAGACATGTCTGGGTGAGGGCTCCATTTCTTGACGGTGTCTCCATTATACTAGTGTTATTTCAAAACGTATCAAACGGTCCAATGAAGATATGTACTTTTTCCTTTACGTGAATTTTAAAAACCTGTAAACCCTATCGAGTAATATGACTGCTGAAATATTTGAGGGTGAAGGGTACAGGTGTTTCTGACTTACTCTGAAATGCATTCAAAATGATGGGTCTACGGACGGATGGAGGAATGGATAGACGGAGAGAAATGTGAGCGAGAAATTTCAGAAAATGTTAATAGTGAACACTAGGCAGGGGGGTGGATGAGTGCGCACGGCTCGGGTTTTTCGGCTTTATTGTATGTTCGAAATTGTTCGTAACAATACCGTTGGGAGAAGTCAATCGATTAATCACCCTGAACGCAGGGCCTGCCATACGTCATACTGAGCGAGGTCCGCCACCAGCACAGAAGATTCCTGCTCTATAGAAAGGCGGAGAAGCTGCTTGCAGTAAAGGCCCTGATGCTGTCGCAGCTCACTGTAAGCCATGACCTTCGCCGTGCCAAAGCACGCGTTGGAGGAATCCACGTACGTGGATGCGTATCGTGTACAATTGGCGTCGTTGCCGAAAACACCAGCGCAAGATCACTGCGCCTGCATGGAGATTATTGGTTTTTGTTTTGTTTTTTTTTGTTTTTGTTGTTGTTTTTTTTTTTCCTTTTTTTCCTGTGTATTTTTGGAAAGAGAAATCGGAAAAGAGCTTCATGTGTCAGTGGTTGTAGATGTGAATGAGGTGGCTTTCCTTCCCATCACACGTAATGGTCTCCATTAATTATTTACAATCAGAGACCCTGGGACATCTGAGAGCGGGCCGAAGGGAGAAAAGCTGCCGGCAGGGGCGAGAAGGAGGCGGAATCAAGGGCAGCGTCATCCATCAGAAGGGACACTTAATTATGTCATTGGTCACCTTTCAGAATTAGACAAGTCTCTCCCTATGTTCATAGAAGACAAGCGTGTGTGTGCATGCGTGTGTGCATGCATGTGTGCCCACACATGTGTGCGTGTGTGTGCACATGTGTGCGTGTGTGTGCACGCCTGAGCAGATGTAAAATCACCTTTTCCATTCACGTTAGGAATGTTAATAAAAACGGTTAACCTTTAAGGCCAAGTTAAGTGACATCGAGAAGGTAGAACCTAGGATACAGGGTGCATCTGAAATGACAAAGGTGATTTCATTTTAACTTGATTTTTAGATCATGGAATGTAAGGGGAGTGAGTGACATCATAAAAAATCAAGACTCTCAGTTCTATCATTATGTTTTCACTGTGGTGGTGTTTTCAGTTTTGAATCTGATTTTCTTAAGTCACACGGACAATGTTATGTCCATTGCTGCTGACCCCAAGAGCTGACGGGTCTGGTCTAATCAAATTGTCGGATGGACACTATGAGAAAATGTCAGTCAACGAATATGCACTTAATTTAACCTGCCAACTTTATTTAATTTCCTGAAATTATAAAAAGAATATATATGTAAAATATATTCCATATATTTTAATTGAAAGAAAAAAAATCAAAATGCTAATAATAAGTGTTAAGGATGGGCTGGGAAGGAATTAGTGATAGGATTAGAAAATATTTTTCTTCTTTAAAACTTTAAAGGGATTATACAACGAATAAAAGAACACATCCTCATTGAAAGAAAATTAAATAATCCAGAAATATATCATGTAAAAGGCAGAACCCCCTCCTCCCCACCATCAGACACCTCTTCTTAGAGGCAAATTTTTACTTTTATAGTAATTTTCTAATTTTTTTTGCCAAAATACTACAGTTTTGTATTTGAGAACTGTGACCTCTGATTTAAACTTAAAGCAGGGGAATGTATTTATACTATTTGTAATTATTCAGTTATTTATTTGTGCCTATTGATCAACGATTGTCCATAATTCTATTCTTTTATACAGTAAAACATCACGGCTTTAAATATTTTGCTTATACAGATTTAAAATTCATTTTAAAAATATAACCCCCCTAAATTATTCTATTTCAATAAAGCATTATTATCTCAAATAAGTAACTAGAACTAGTAGAAAAAGAATAATAGAACATTAGAATACTGTTTCAAATGAAAAAAAAATATTCCTTTTTGTTCCTTATTACAATGTGTCATTATTTTCCTATAGAGCAATGAAAATTTTCTGTATATTTGTGTGTGTGTGTGTGTGTGTGTGAGTGTGTGTGTGTATATATGAACTACAAATAGGCATCTGACCTGCTTTTAATGCAAAGTGAATATGCTTAATAAAGTATATAACTAAAAGAGGAGGGGGCAACCAAAAGCGCAGTTATTTACTTCATTTTTTAAAAATCGTCTGGTGTTGCTTGTTTGGTTTTGGGAGAGGGTCAGTTAGAAGTAGTAACTAGTCACGGGAGACTATACGTGTAGTGGGTGGCTGGGTTATGGATCCGGCACACGTGCAGATATTCAAGGATACGAGAAACGTTTACAATGAGCCATGCGATGATGCGTGGACATATTCCAGGTTGGGATAAATATTAATATCCACATAGCCTGTTATTTAAATGTGCTGGACCTGGGCAATAAGTTAAGGTTCATTACGTGAAGAAGTATTCGGTTAAAAAAAATATTTAAAACCCAGTGGAACCAGAAAATCATGTAGTCCTCGAAGATCACTTTCAATTTAATATTCTATTTACAAAGGAATACTTTCAGAAACACTGTTTCACATATTTAGGACGAATATTTTCAGTTGCCAATAACTCAGTCTCTAAACGTCATTTCTGTAGTTTGTTAGAGAAACAAATTATTTGACAGGAAAACGGACGAAAATTATTTTTCTCTTTTCTTTGGGGAAGTCCTGAAACAGAATCCCATGAATATTATAGAGTGGCGTCTACAAAAGCCATGTCACAGTGTGGCCTTTTCTTAAAGAGAGGCCTCCTTTGTCGATTCTGAGTTCGCTCTGGCCTTTCATCCTAAGAAGACTTAAACTTGAAGCGGGAGGATGTATTTATACTATTTGTGCCTATAATCTTTTCTTCTAGAACAACATCTGTTCAATGATCCCTCCTGACCTGATAATCAGAATAAAATTCTCTCTCCACTGTTTTTGTTATTTTTCCCTACATATATAGGACAATGAAGAGGTAATACGACATTGACTTTATTTTTATAAGCTGTAAATGTTGGCCTCTTCCACATATGTCTTATATATAAACATATTATTATATATATTTAATTCTCTCATCCCCACCGAAGAAAACATGTACGATGGAAAGAGAATGCCATCTGTCAATTCAAAATCTGCGGCACCCTCTGTACATCTTAGAAAAGACACGAACGTTTTATTTGAATTCTTTCGTTACATTCAGTAGAGGAGTGAAAAGTAAAAATATATCCATCCGCCCACAGCTCACTGCAGAACAGACGAAAGTACACGTTAGGGTGTTACTGACCTGGTCATGATTGCTTAGCGACCCTCCTGTGCCATCCTCCACCGAGTCCCCACGTGGCCCGAGCACTGGGAGACGGGGCTGCCCCTCCTGAGAGGTGACACCCTCCTGGCACGGTGAGTCTTGCCCTCTGCAGCTCGGAGTGCACTGGCCTTCGAGTCTTTCTTTGCCAGTTAGAGCTCTAGAGTTTCAGAAGCAATTCTCATCTGTGGGTCGAATTACGGTGAAATCCAACCCTTGATTTCTTCGGGGAAGATGCAGAAGGATGCAGAAGGTGGGGGATGTGGAGGGCGACATGACCCCCAGGGTGACCCTCGGCGGTAATTCCTCACTGGCTCCAGATGGCTAGTGCTCAGCCCCGCGACGCTGGGCTGCTTGGAAAGGCCAGCATCACAAAAGAAAGCGCAGACAGCGGTGGCCTCCAGCAGGGGACCTGGCTCACGGAGACAGTGCTCCAGCAACGGGGGCGAGCCTTTCTCACACCAGCAAAGCCCCCATCCCCACTGGATCGCTGGAAGCATATTTTTGTTAATGAAAGAGGGATGGGCGGTTCTATCCACAAATAAATCTCGCGGGGGGTGGGGGGGATGACACCCAGAAGTGCTATTCTCCTTAGAAATAAACAATACAGTTGATCAGAAGATGCCATGTTATAGCCACTCGACACAGTGAAAAATTGAGTGAATTCTAATGTCCGTGGCTGGCCAGAGTGTGGTGAAGTGGGTACTTCTGTCATTGTGGGAGGAGTTGCAAATGGTGTGACTGTTTCTGAAAGAAAGGACGATATTACATAAAAGACCCAGGGGAGGTTCTGCCAGTTCCCCCATGGTATTTCTCCTAGAAATTTACCTGCGGGAAATAACGTGGCACAAACAAAAAATGATACATTCCTGAGCTGTGACACAGCGCCCTGCAGAATCGCCTACCACAACGGACGGAAGAACCTACCAGCCAGGTAAACGGCCATCGTCAGGGATTAGGGGGTGGCTTACAGTCTAGGAAATGCCTAGGTGACCGGCGCTGACTTGTGTCATTTCCTCTGACGCTCACAGTGATGAGCAGGTGTCATGGCTGCCCTTCACAGACGAAGGTCAAAGTGAAGACACTGTTCGAAGTGACAGAGCTGGCAAGTGGCAGAGGCCAGAGTGTTTCTGAACCCAGAGCCCACAGAATTTC
>NW_011888815.1:7163944-7180375 GCF_000151845.1 Pteropus vampyrus | reverse complement strand
ATGATAATACTTAGTATACCAGTAATTGGTGCCATTTAGTGACACCATTTCTTATGCTATAAGAAATGCACCTTCTTCCCAACACCCGTGCCAGGATGTGACAAGTGCTCTGGGTGATTCAAGAAGCTGTCCCCACCCAGCTCTGTCTGAACAGCAGAGCTAGAACTTGGACACTCAGCACCTACTGTCGATGTCTGACCTTCCATTTCCCAGGCTGTTCCCTTCCAACCAAGCAGGGGACACCTACTCGGAATATAACATGCTTGGCAGACACATGGGAACTAAAAGGCGGGATGATCCTGTCGCACGAGATGGAAAATCCAGAGAGGAAATCGAAACCGATTCCTCCATGAATTATCTGTACCAGCAGAAGAGAAACACAGAAATACAGAGCTACAAAGATGAACCCTTTCTTTGACTTAACTCCTCTTCCAAAAATTCATTTATTTATTGCTCATCCATTCTACGAATATAAAATAACTACTATGTGCTGACCTAGACCCTGGGGACACAGCCTGAGGAGACAGGCAGGAAGAGCCGGAGGGAGATGCTCTGTGCTTCCCGGAGTTTACTGTTAAAAATCTGCAACAGAAACCGTGCTCGAGAGACAGGATGGTCAACAGGCAAACGCTGGCCTGGTAAAGAAAGAAGAACCATTGTCTGGGGAAATAAAAATCACAGAAATAAAAATACCCCCTCGAGTAAAACGAAATGGTGCCATGAAGATATAAAATAATTAGTCATACTCTGTTCTTTGGGGAGAGGGTTGGGGTTATAAACACTGAGCGTTAGGCCACTCTGTCACAGTAATCCTGCTTCTGGGGAACTGACTCTAAGGGAATAAGTCCACATATTTAAAAAGCACTATGCAAAAAATAAAAAAAGAAAAAGATGCTGATTGCAGTATTTAGTATAGCAAAGCTTATCAAATGCATTCGAACGCTTGTCACGGTGAGTGCATGGAGGGACCGCCACACAGGAGAAGTGACGAGAAGGAAAGAGCCCAAAACAATCACGTTGGCTTCTTCCAGAGTGAAATTTCTGGTGATCATTTCTCTTTTTCTCCATTTCCCAGCTGTTTCTCTGTTACTATGATAATGGAGAAATAGTTTTAAAAATATTCTTTCCGGGTTACTCAAGCAAAATTTCTAACCGCATCCAACTTGCTCACCTCCTTCTTGCTTTGCCAGCACCTGGCCTGACCGATACTGTCTCCCTGGTGAGGTGTCTGTCGCCTCCTTTCTGCCCGGTGCGTTCTGCTCACTCAGCATCATTGTGCCTAATGTTATGACACGCATACAGCGGGTGCTCATTAAAAGCTCCATGAATTCAATTTGTTGAACCCCCAGAGCTGTCTGCATGACCGGAAGGGGTTCGCCTACGACCCTGCCCATCTGTAGTGTCACTGAGAATGGCCACGAATTCTCTTGGTAAAAGGGAGAAGGGTGCCTGGGGGCCCCTCTGGATGTTCCTTTCCACGAACAGCTTCCTGTCGGCCCCACGGCCTGGCCTGCACCCCATGGTGGGAGGGTTCACGCAAGGTCATATCCCGCCGGGGTTTCCCATTCATAAAAGTATCCCAGGACTTAGTTGAACCCCGCCAGGGAAGGAGCCCCACAGCCCAGAGGGCCATGTCACCCTCCTTTTGCACGCAGCCAGGCATGCATGTTCACATTGTCCTCTTACGTCCCTAGGAGATGATGTCAGCACCCGCCACCAAAGGGGGTGGCTGCGAGGTTCAAATGAATGAAAGTATGAGAAGTGCTTATGACGCCGCCCGGCCCTCAGTGGGCCCCAGATAAATGCCCGCTCTTATGATCGCTATTTGAAATGAAGTCAGGAATTCGGCCTGCATCTCAAAACTGTGCGGCCGCGGGTTCACGCCTCGCTCCTCAAGCATCTGAGAGAGATCGTGTCGGTGCGAATGCAGAAGTCGGTGGTTTTCTGAATCTTACGTACCGAGTTGAGCTCAGATGTGAGTGGAGGCTGTTAACCTACAAGTAAAAGGCCAAAGTGGGAGAGGCAACACGCATTTATTTGAGATCCAAAAGAAGAGCAGTTTGGGAAGCACCGATTCAGGCAGAAGCCCGAACGGCCTTTCCACTTGGAGGTGAAGGCAAGGGCAGGGGACCAATTACACCGTTACACCACCGATGACGGCACAGGAGGAGGGCGTTTCTATAGGTGCAGAGAAGCTGACATCGCGATGCTAATTCTGAAGAGTGTCTTTAATTTTCAGTCCGGTAGTCATAATATCTGTTCTCTTGTTATCTTTCAAAACGCTTGTTTGAGATCCAATGCTGCATTAGGCCCAGTCCAAAGGTTATTTTGTCCTGTTTTAATATTCCGAAGGTTTGAGGTATAAGACATGCAAGGCAGCTCTGGGATGGCAGCTCTAACTCCATTTTAAAGTCACTCCTTTTATTATTATTAGTTTTTATTTTTTATTTTTTATTTTTATAAGGCCAAAATGTGGCAGACAAAGGGCATACTTCTAGCACCCTCGCTGGGCTTGGGAGGTACAGATACAGCCCAAATGCCTAGACATCAACTCCAGACAGCAGGGCATATGCCAGCGGACGGTCAGACCCCGGCACACTGCCCAGCACACAGCTGAAACTCAATAAACATTCGATGTAAACGGTGCTGGCCAAAACGAAGAGTCCCACATGTTCACTCTGACAGAGCCCTGACCTAAAAATGCCGCTGCACGAAATCAGCCAGCATTCAATTGGGTGGCCTTGAGTTCATTTTGGTTAACAGATCCTCTTAAAAGATTGTCTTAATCCTTTCGGGCTGATGTAATAAAATACCACAGACTGGGCGGCGTATAAACAACAGACATTTATTTCTCACAGTTAGAGAGGCTGGAAGTCTGTGGTCAGGACACCAGCATTTTGGGTGAGGGCTCGCTTCTGGGTGGCTGGCTTCTCGTTAAATGCTCACTCGGTGGGAGGGGCCCCGGAGCTCTGAGGGGTGTCTTCTAGAAGAACATTGACCTTGTCTCCGAGGGCTCCATCTTTGTGACCTAGTCACCCCACAAAGGCCCCAACTCCAAATACCATCACTTTGGGGGGTATAGGTTTCAATATGTGAATCTTAGCAAGTCATAAATGGACCACAGAAATGATCTGGCTTCAATGCCATGATATTCCCAAATAAGTGGGAAGCTTATAGGTATGTAGTTTTAAAACCAGAGTTCTTTGGTTAATTACTGTAAAATTATTGGTTACTGAGATAAAAATCGGCTGTAATCAAACGCCTAAGAAGCCATTTGATACTTTCTCTAAGGGAAGGTGCCAGATAGAATGCAGAGGAGAGAGCGACCAGGGCAGGAGTCGGGTTCAGCAAGAGCACCCCCAAAATGACAGCATGCTAACGGGGTGGGGTTCATACAAGTGGACAGCCACATGGGAGCTGCGCGGTCGGACCCATTCCTCACAGAACCAGGATAATTCCAGATGGATCAGAGACATGAACGTAAAAAACAAAACTCCACGAGCAGAAGAAAATGGATGAAGTCCATTTTCTAGGAGAGTGTACCCCTCTTGACTGTGACAGAATCCAGGAGCAATAAAAGGCTGATCAATCTCGCCGAATTTTAAATGCAACAGGTTTAGTGAGTTATAATTCATATCTCATAAAATTCACCATTTTAAGGTACACAATTCAATGGTTTTTAGTATATTCATGGAATTGTGTAAAATTCATCACTCCTCTGCCTTTAAAACATTTTTGTCACCCCAAAAAGATACCTCGTACTAATTAGCAGTCACTCCCCAATTGTCCCACTCCCGGCCCCTGACAATGACAAATTTACTTTCTGTCCACATAGTTTTGCCAATTTCATACAAATGGAATCATACAAAATGTGGCTTCCGTGATTGGCTTCTTCTACTTCGCATGTTTTCGAGATTCATCCCTTGAAAATACGTTGTAGCACCTGTCGGTACACCATCCTTCGCTATTGACCAATGATAAATACACCGCATTAGATGTTTCATTCATTCGTCCGTTGATGGACATTTGGATTTTTCTCCTTTTTGGCTCTTCTGAGTAATGCTGCTGTGATGGTCTGTGTACACGTTTTTCTGTGAGCGCGTTTTCAGTTTTCTTGGGTGTATATGTAGAAGGGGAATTGCTGGGCCACGTGATCACTTTCCATCTACAATTGAGGGACTGCCGAACCCAAGTGGCTGTGCCATGTTGCACTCCACTGCAACGTCCGAGTGCTCCAGTTCCAACCTCGCCGCCTGTGACTGTCCGTATTTTTCACGTCATCTCTTCTAGTGGGTGTCCAGTAGTGTCTCGTGGTTTTGAATTACATTTCCCCGATGACTGACGCTGTTGAGCATCTTCTCACATGCTTATTGGCCATTTTTATATCTTTTTTGATATAAAAAAGGTCCATTCACATATTTTGTTCATTTATTTGTCTTTCTGTTGTTGACTTGTAAGACTTCTTTATTTAATTCGGATGAAAGCCCTTTATAAGATATATGATTTGCAAATATTTTCTCCCATTCTGTGAGTTGTTTTTTCACTTTCTTGATGATGTCCTTCAGGTCCAAAACTTTTTAATTTTGACAAAATCCATTTTATCTATTTTTCCTTTTGTCATTCGTGTTTTTGGTGTCATATTTAAGAAAGCATTGCTTAATTCAAGGTCATGAAGATTTAATCCTATGTTTTCTTCTAAAGGTTTTATAATTTTAACTCTTACATTTAGGTCTATGATCTGTTTTGAGGTGTTTTGTGTGTGTGTGTGTGTGTGTGTGTGTGTGTGTGTGTGTGTGTGTATTTTGTAGGTAGGGATCCAGCTTCATTCTTGTGCATGTGGATACTGAGTTGTCCCAGAGCCATTTGTTGAAAAGATGATTATTTTCCCATTGGATGTATTAGCACCTTTGTCAAAAACAGCTGACCCTAAACACGTGGGTTTATTTCTGGACCATTAATTCTATTCCATTGATCAACATGCCTATCCTTATGCTAACATCGCACTGCCTCAATTACTGTGCTTTTGTAGTACATTTTGAAATCAGGCGATGTGAGTTTTTCGACTCTGTTCTTTTTCAACATTATTTTGGCTATTCTGAGTCTCTTGCATTTCCATAGGGATTTTAGGATCAGCTTGTCCATTTCTATGAAAACTTCAGTGGCGATTCTAATAGGGACTGGGGGTCTCTAGAGAGTGTGAGGTTAGAGATTGAAGTCAGAGATTGTATTTTGCCAACTTCTGGGGAAGTCGATCTGGGCAAAGGAGTTCAGAGGCTTAGCCGTGTGTTTTAAATGGAATTCTCTGTGGATGCCTTGTCAAAAAACTTCAGTAAAGATTTAAGCTGCTTTTTGATTTCATTTTAAGATCTAGGCTGGGGTTTCCTTACTATGCATTACTGTGCTGACAGAGGCCACCACGAAGTGGCTCAGATGTCCTGGTATCTCACATACACAGTCGTTTCTCCTCTGCATTTTAACAAGTGGCTTAGACCATGACGATGTTCTGGAACTCGCCTTTCCCACTTAAAAGCTCCCCCGTAGCGGCACGCGGCGATCCAGCACATTGTTTCTCACGGTGGCTCTGTCCTCACTTGAAGAACACTGAAGGGACTCCAGTTCCTTGTGACGCCCTTCAGTGCTGCCCTGAGCATTCGTGTGTATTTCTGCTCGCCTGGGAGCTACGTCTCCAGGTTAAATTCTTAGCAGTGGAAGGAGCAGAAGATACTGGTGATGGTTATGATGGTGATGGTGATGGTGATGGTGATGGTGATGGTGATGGTGATGGTGATGGTGGTGATGATGATGATGATGGAGATGGTGATGGTGATGATGACGGTGGTGATGATGATGGAGATGATAGTGATGATGGTGATGGTGATGGTGGTGGTGATGATGGTGATGATGATGGTGATGATGGTGATGATGGTGATGGTGGTGATGGTGATGGTGGTGATGGTGGGGGTGATGATGGTGATGGTGGTGATGATGGTGATGGTGGTGATGGTGATGATGATGATGGTGACGGTGGTGATGATGGTGGTGATGACGGTGATGGTAATGATGATGGTGATGGTGGTGGAGATGATGGTGATGGTGATGGTGATGGTGATGATGATTGTGGTGGTGATGATGGTGATGGTGATGAAGATGATGGTGATGGTGATGATGATGGTGATGATGGTGGTGATGGTGGTGATGACGGTGATGGTGATGATAATGGTGGTGGTGATGATGGTGATGATGATGGTGGTGATCATAGTTGTGATGATGGTAATGACGATGATGGTAATGATAACCTTCATGTGAAAATGTGTGAAAGAAACTGGCAAAGTACAGTATAGTGTGTGTGATCAGCCACATTTTGTTTAAAAGAGGGAAACGATAAGATTCTGGAAGGATGTAAGAATCTAAGAATTAGATTGAGGATTTTAAACAATGTGACCACATTTAAACAACTAAAGTTTTAAAATTTTGGCAATAAACAAAAATGAAGTAATTTTCCCTTCCTTTTCCTCTGTATGTCTTCAGTCAGAGATACACACCCTGAAGTTCAAACAACAAAAATTAACCCCAGCTGATTTGCCTCAATACCGGAACTGCCATCTGCCTTCCAAATCCGGAAGCAGGCATGCACAAAAAGAAGCAGAAAGGCCAGGATCGGGGATCCTCCGTAGCTTGCAGAGTTGAAAGTTGATGTATTTAATGTGTGGATTCGAGGGGAACACAGGGCTTCCACGATTACGATGGTTAAAAGCAAATGGCACAAACACATCTGCATAAAAAATAACGCTTAACAGAAGCGAACTCCTCCCGTCCCTTTGACCTAAGACAAAAACACTGAGGAGATCTTCCGTGTGAGCCAGAGTTAACGTTCCTGGGAGTTGGACACACACTACGCTGTGGCCGTCACATTCATGGCTATTTTTTTCCTATATGGAAATGCCCATCGCACAGCACAAACCTCTTTGAGTGTAGCACAAACATTGGCCGGACAATAATATGGCTCTTTCTTTTCATGAGTGATCTTCTGATTATTAAAGTGAGATGCTCCACGATTCCTCAGGAACCACAAATATCCCAAGAATGTCTGGGCTCCAACCGATACTGCGGCCTCTCGCCGAAACCTGACTCACCCCTCCCGCCACGGTTTCTCTCTGACCTGTCCTCTCTACGGACAATTTAAAAGCTACCCATGAATTACAGAACTTCAAGATTTATTAGGAGTTTTCTCCCATGAGACATACAGAGTTTGCTAATTTGGCGCCCCCCACCACCACCCCGATGCATTCTGAATGTAAGGCACAGGAAAGATGTGCACTTAAGTGAAAACGTTTTTGATGAAAACTTGAATTACGTAGTTTCGATTAAACAATTTCATGATGAGATTTGGGGTCATCACGTTTCAGCTACACACACACTTGAAAATGAGCACCGGCCAAGTTTGAAATTCCGTGCCTTCGATGGTTCGGAGCCGAACGAAATGAAAGGGTGCCCCGTTTTTATCATCGTAACATTATAATCATTTTCACTGACAGAAATAGATTGCCCACCAGGGCAAGAGAAAGAAACAGACATGTGTTTAGGGGCTACCTATGTTGTACACTTGGCATGGTGCTAAGTGTCCTGCAAATAGATGCTGACCAGGCCCGTGTCACAGATAAGGACTAGAGCACAGAAGGACCAAGATTTGAACCCAGATCCTTCCAACCGCAAAGCTGGAACTGTCACTCAGTTCTTCCTGCAAACTGCACATCGCAGAGATGCCGAGGGCGTGCTGGAAGATGGGATTCACGTAGCAGACTGAGCCCTGGCCGTAGCCACCACTGCCTGCCCTAAATCCTTCGAAATTATAGAAAGTATTTAAAAAATTACCAACCAGCCATATTAGCACAGGAAAACAAGAAGGTGACCCAAGATGGCCAGAAACCATGATGCACAAGAAGTTTTAGGGAGTGCTCCGAGGCTGCCTGGGGTATATATGGGAGGGCCCCCAAGGCCATCAGCGGTGGACCGTGTGGAGGGGCACCCAAAGTGAGCCCCCCTCTAGCCGGTTCCAGGCAGTGAAGGGCTGAGGACTCTGCCCCTTGTGTGCTAGAGAGGATGTGTGGAACCTCAGGCTGTGGGCGACAGCCAGGAAGTATGTGGAATCTTCCCATCCCCACCCCCTCTCTGCAGACTGTGGTGACCGACGCTGCATTCACAGACAGCTGTGGGGAATCCCAAACACAGAGATCAGCACCAAACCACACACCCACAAACTTTGAGGAAGATGAACGCTGTAAAGGAGAAGCACTCAACTTTACCAACTGAGCCAGCAAGCAGGACAGGTGATGGATCGACAGAAAGAGACCTTCATCTCCCTCCCCATCCAAAAAGTAATAAAACTACATCAAGTTTCTTGTTTATGCACCAAAGACCCAGCACCACTGGAAGCATGCTGACCGTCCGGAACAGGAGAAGATGTGGCAAAGCTCACCACAGCCCTCCTCGGGCCTCGGAGTCTCCAAGGGGAAGTGAGCAATTGGCAATGACGATGCCTTTGCAAGGCATGATCTTATCAGGTCTGAGAGCCTGCATTTCTTGCCGGACCCTTACATTACTGCTCAGGGGTGAAACCTGCATAAATAACCCAGTTATTGAAATAAGGGACAGTGGGCAAACTTTGCGCTCTCATGGTTCACGACTAAAGTTGATATCAGCAACCACCACCCTTCTCTGGGAGGAAAAGATGGAGTCACTGCCCGAGCAGAACGTCAGGCTCCAGCTTTCCAGCATCTAAAGGACGCATCCCCATCCAGAACCAGTAAGGAGCAGAACGGGCAGGGCCGAAGGACAAATCGGAATCTGGAAGACCAAGCAGAGGGAGCAGCACCGAGGCACACAGAGGGTAAAAACACCGATTAAAAAATGAGGAGACATGGAAGATGATACTTGAAGCTCTCCTAATGCGTCTGATAAGAATTCGAGAGCTATGCGTTCGTTAATAAAAAAATTTCAATGTGAAAAAAGATGAGTCCTCAGAAGAAAGAGGATACTACTTGAGAAGCTGCCAAAGGAGGAGTAAATTTAGAAAAAAAAGGAAGTAAAAGACAACAGAAATTATTTAAGTAGAAAGCAAATAAATAAAATAAAAAAAAAAAAAAAGAAGAGTAACGACAAAACCCAAAGCTGGTTCTTTCAATGGACTCGTGAGATAATCTTATTGAAAGATTGATCAATAATATCTGGGGTGAGAAAAGAGACAAAACTATACGGTGAAGAATTAAACCATAAGATCATCGAAAGCAACAGGGCTCCTTGGAGAAATGGCGGATGGCGAGACTGGCCCATCAGAAGACAAGGAGGTTATAAAAATCTCCTGGGGCCTCGTGAAAAGATAGAGGAACCGACCCAAAGGCGTTCCCGCTGGTCCAAGGAGGATAATTTTAGCATCAGAAATCAAATAAGTTAAAATCCATGAGTTAACGATATGAAGAAAATAAGGTCTCATTGGTCACCTTTGAAAGATGCTAGGGAATCGATTCATTTTTCAGAAAAAGGAGCGCTTCCTTTGTCCTGGCTTTCCCGTACCAATTGGAACTCACGGTGCCACAGAGTTGACGGGCCAAAGTCCTTCTTTAGAGATAGATTTCAGCTGGGTGAAAAAGGACCGACAGACTTAAATTATCATCACTTCGAAACCCTGAATTTTCGAAATACCTGATCTAAGCAACAACTGATGACTGATCGAACCATTAGGTGAAAGGCCGAAAGGCCAGGAGGATCTTTATATTGAAATATCGGGCTGACAGCTCGTGAGAGCACTGAAGCATCTAAACGACAAAGAGACAATTAGACATCAGGTGACACCTGCGGTCACGTAACAGGAAGCGTGCAATTTGCTATCCAGCGTCCTTGCCAAAATATCCAGCTGAATCTAATTAAACCTCTGGATCTCCAGAAGGAAGCACATAGAAGAATCTGTTAGGCAACCACCACAGAACAGACCGTGGGAAACTGCAGAGGACAAGCAATGTGGTTTCATCGACGATTAAATCACAAAGAAAAGGCAAGTGAGGGAGGGAGAAATTGAGAGACGAAAGGATCGGGAGTTGTGGGGGATGAGTGGAAACGGGGAAGGGATTAAGATGTGCAAATTGTCAGCTATAAAGACAGTCGTGGGGATGTGTAGTTCGGGATAGAGAACGTAGTCGATACTATTGTACTAACTCTGTATGGTGCCAGGTGGGTCCTAGACTTAACTGGAGTGATCACTTCGGAAGTTTTATGAATGTCTAATCACTGTTGTACATCTGAAACTAATATAATATGCTATGTCGACTGGAATCGAAAAATAAAAGATATTTAAAAAAGAAAACAAATGAAAATAAAATTCGTAGGTCGAAACTTTATTTTTATTTATTTATTTATTTATTTTGTAGGCGAGGCAACCCTTGGTCGACCTCACAGATTGCAAGGACCTTGTCAGCTTCCAATCGCTTATTTTTTAATTTTTTTACGCCTACAGCACCTGGTTTTCCTAAGTAGTCTCGGGTCAAAACTTTAAAAACAAGATTTATGTAAAGAAAAAAAAATCCATGTTGAATCTGGGCCTAAAAAAAAGGTGATTTTTGAGGGAAAAAGAGAAAGGAACTAATGATTTTCTGAAGACAACTAAAAGACCGGAAACCAGGGAGGGAGGGAATAATTTTTATTGTGTTCCCTTTTGTACTTTTGAATTTCATATCAAGTATACGGTTCATCTATGGATGATGAATAATCTAAAAATATATTTTAAATTCTGAAGCCACTACAAACTTTACGATAATATGTGTGAAAATCTAGATGGAAAGGCTGTGACTCTCTAGAAAAACGTATCGCCAGATTAACCCAAGAAGGAATGGAAAATGTAAATAAACCCATAACCTTTAAAGAAATCTGAACAACAGTAAAAAATCTCTCCTTTGCGTGAAAAAAGCATCAGATCTAATGGTTTTTATAAACAAAAGGTCGGATCCAGCTTCTCAGAAAATATAATGGACCCTAAAACAACACAGGTTTGAACTGAGCGGGTTGTTTATATGCAGATTTTTTTCATAAATACTGTATTTCCTGTCTTATTATTTCTTAATAACATTTTCTTTTCTCTAGGTTACTTTTTGTAAGAATATGGTATATTATACATGTTTATATATATTTACATATTTACATTTTAATATATTTTAATATATTTATACATATATATGTGTATATGTATGTGCATGTATCTATATCTATATCTATATCTATATCTATATCTATATATATATATATATATATAGCATTCAAAATACGTATTAATCAACTGTCTGCATTATTGGTAAGGTCAATGTGGGCCTTGGAGGAGTTGAAAGTTATCCAGGCGTCTTCGACCGTGGTGGGGGTCACTACTTCTAACCCTCGTTTTGTTCGAGGGTCCTCTGAACAGCTCTTATACTGTACAAACTTAACACTAATCAAAAAATTAAGTTACAAAGAGACTGGCACACTATGAAAATATTATTTTAAAACATTAAACATGGAAAATGTTCTGCAAGGCGCAGGATCTCCAGAACGTGACACTGGTTGCCACTCCTCGAACTTGGACGACGAGCCAGCTGAGGGGCTGGCACCCAAGCTCAGCATCTACGGGTCTAGTGGCTGGGGGGCTATAATGTCCCACGGCCCTGAGGTATCCCCTATACACAGCCAGCGCCCACACCCGGCACACCATGGACAGGCTAGCCTTCTGGGAGGGGACACCCGAGCTGGACCCTTGGCTGCACTGTAACCTAGTCCTGTCCAGCTGAGGCTCTGGCCACTTCCCCAGGAGAGGATGACAGGCGGGGGGCCACATGCAGTCCATCTGGCAGATCCTAGGCTTTGCGACTTCCTATCAACGAAGCCTCTTCCTTAACCTAGGTGGGTGATGTTATGGAATTTATGTTGACCCCTAGATACCAGGTAGCCGTCCAAGGGGGACCCACCTGGCGGGACACAAACGATACGACATGTTTTGGGGCACACATATTTAGCAATGGTTTAAAACATGGCAAAGGGTTTGCACTAACCTCAGAATAATGGCTACCTTTGGGGGCTGATGGAGAACAGTGATCAGGGAGGGATCTGAAGGGGACTCTAACTATGTTTGTCATGTTTGATGCCTTAAAATAAGTTTTGAAGGAAAAACGGCAAAATATTAACCCTGGTTAAATCGAGCTGTGGGCTCATTCGTCACTCCTCGCCCGCACCCCGCCACCTCACCCAGGTGATGGGCTGGGCCCCACCGCTAACTTCCTGCGCCCCTCCTTCCTGGAGGGGGAATTCACTTCTCCACCCGCCTTTTGACCCGTTTTGACCAACGGGGGTGGCAGAAATGATAAAGACACAGATCCAGGCCTAAGCCTTCTGCCGGGCCTAGGAGTTTCAGCTTCTGAACTCGGGGAATTTAACTGCTTTGCCGGAAAGAAGCTCAGCCTAGACGTTTGGAGGGTGACAAAGCAGAAGCAGGAGGCGTCGGACGTGTGAGTGACATAAGAAGGACCAGCCAGCTGAGCCCTACAGAGGTCTGACCCACAGAATCCTGGGAAACTCATTGCCTTGTCGTTTTGAGCCAGCGAGTGTTTTGGGGTGTTTTGTTACACAATAATGAATGTCTAAGTGACTCCTGTGAGCTTTCCCTGCAAAATCGGTCCCCAGCCCACCCTCTTCTTCCCACTGGCCCTGCCACCCAGGCTGTGCGGGGCCTTCTCTCCAGGGCTCCGGTGGCGGCCTCTTGGCTCCCCGGCTCAGGCCACGCGGGACGAACCCAAGCCCCCACCGTGGCCTGCGCGAAGGCCACCTCTCCTGCCCTACTTGCTGCTTCTCCCGCTCTGCTCCGGTCCCACGGCCATCTTGCTGTTCCTCAAACATGCCAAGCTCACCCCACTTCGCAGCTGGTGCACCATTCATGTCCCCGGTTCTCTGTGGGACTGACTTCCTTCCCCTGTCGCTGAATTCTGCTGACACGTCACCTCTCCCAGATGCCTTCCCTGACCTCTGACCTAAAACAGTGCCCTTTGCACGTCGCTCTCCATCCCTGAGTCCTGGTTGATTTTCTTTGTGGCCCCTTCCACTCCTAATGGTAGAACGTGCGTTTTTTTTTTTTCGTTTGTTTATTTGTTTGTTTGTTTTTTTATCATGTCCCCCAGTCTCCTGGAATATAAGCATTACAAGGACATTTTCCTGGTTCCCCAGCGCCCAGTCTGTAGCTGGCTCTGCCACCATACGGGGTGAATGAATGAGCACAGGAAGACGGGCTGGGCAGACCGTTCTCTGCTGTTTTCAGTATGTTTGAAAAACGCTCTTCTTCCCAGGCTGCCCGTGGCTCCTTCCTTCTGGTCAACCAAGCAGATCCGAGATTCACTGCCACCTCTTCAAAGGGGACTTATCTAATAACAATGAAAAAGAGCCACGTGGTGCCTCTCGAGCATGTCGCCTTGCCCTAAGGTTTCTTCATGAAGCATCACTCTGAAATTTTCCTCTGTTCGTCACGGTCTCTTTTTCCTGTTGGAATTATGAGCTCCATGAGAGCAGAGGTCAAGCTCTAACTCTCCAGCCATCTCTATCGAAAACAGATGCTTGATCCTTGTGGAAATAAGGATGAATTAATAAAGACAGACGAAAAGCCAGGCCTTACAAGAAATGTAGGTAATGCAGAGCATTAATAGAAACCTCAAAAATAAGTGCCAATAATAAAAAAAATTTTTCTGCCAGCATTTTGCGGACTTCTCTCAGCGTCGTAGGAAGGTGCTTCCTACGTAACTTACAGACACGCTCTGCCTGACAAAGTCAGCTGGTTGCTAATTTCCCTAATAATGTTTCAAATCACACAATTACTGTTTATCTGGAATTCTTGGTAAAACTGTTGATTTTAATCATTTAATTTGGAATTAAGAAACACATTTAAAAATTAACTGAGACGATAATGAGAATGATATCCGAAAAAAAAAAAAAAATAATTGCCAGTTACGATCCTCATAATTCAAGACACCGGCTGCATATATAACACAGGAACAGAACGATTCTTTGAAAAGAAACAATGAAGAACAGGAAAGAGCTTTTGGAAATGACAAAATGAGGACCCGCATGACACTCTCCATAAGAGGGTGGAAACATAAGCCGAGGATCTCTAACTTTCAGAGGAAGAAGAGCTGGAAAACGTGAAAGGAGACAGCAACATGTATCTTCATTAAAAGTTAAGTATCTGAAGCAATATGTCTCTTAACTAATTTGTGTTTCCGTTGGTTCCAGAAAAACTAACAAAACAAAACAAAGAAAAGAGAAAAAGCAGAGGAAGAAACATTATCGAAGCACACACGAGGACTTTGCCAGGCCTGAGAGGGATCTGGAAAAAGACCTTTGCCCGCTCATTTTTTTTTTTTTTTACGAAATTTCAGAAGACTAAGCATCCAAGGAGAAATTCTAAAAGCTTCCGCACGGGAAAAAAACGGGTCACCCACCAAACAATGAGAATGGAAGCACACCAGAGGACCACGGAGCGGGCTCTCCCCAGTTCTGACGGTGGACGATTGCCTGCTGGGACCACAGGGGAGGGCCAAGTGACCACCTGCCAGGGCCGCCACGTCTCTCGTGTTTGTGTCCATAAGCCTTTCCTTAGGCGTTTGCTTGATGATGCACTCCGGATAAACAAGGGCTCCAAGAAAGAGTTCAGGGTAAGGGGGCTGGAGGTAAAAAGAAGCAGAGGGGTGCTCACCACCCGCGCCCCACAGAATACGGATGGCATCGAGTCTCCGGGCCAAGTCACAGCTATGGGAACATAGGGTTTAATGCCGCAGATGCAACCTGGAGGTGAGTTGGCATGAACAGAGTTACACGTGGAGGGGGGGACAGGGGGACACGGTGCAAAAGGGCAGGACATCTTCGTCCGTCACGGCAGGCAGGCTGCAGACGCTGTGTCCGTGGATAGAGCAAGTGAGAGGTGCGGGCGGATGGTTTCCATAGGAAAATGGCAATGGCCTGAACAGCTAGAACCGGAAACAGGAAATAGAGAGCACTGTGGCAGCTGAGGCTTTGCCCTACAGTCCACTCTGTATCACCCGATATTTAAACAGGGGTGTGTCTGACTTTAATCATTTTTATCATGCTTAGTCTTTGACCCTGCAATTCTGCTGGGGCATAGGCAGTATTACTCATGCTAATAAGCAAAACCGAAAGAACCTAAAAGCATTTTAAATAAATGTTGTTGTCCTCACGCTATTGAATTTGATACGTGTGAAAAAGACGCCAAGACGTAACTCGAGGCGAAAAAAATCACGCAACACACAACACACGGACAAAAGAACATCATGCATGTAAAACCGGAAACGTATACAAAAAGAACTGTGTGCACACGTGTGCGCGGATGTAGGAAGAGGCGGGGGTGGAGACACACCCAGCGAACGGAGGTCTCCTCGCAGGACAGAAAGAGGCCAAGGAGTACTGTGGCCTTATCTGTGACATCTGAATGTTGAACAAGAATGTGTGTAATTACACGTAAGTAACTTTTTCTTAACTTTAGGGAGCACCCTGCTCACTGTCCGGCAGAGACTGTTCGCTTGCTTTCTGCTTTTGAACCCGGAGGTCCTGGTGATGTTTGCACAGAGAAAGGTGCATCTGTCCCCTGGAGCATTTTGATCCTAACGGCTGGGGGAGGGGCTTGTCCCTGACCTCCCTCCATCTTTGACTCCCATTGGTGTGGGCCACCTGTGACCACCCACTTGTCTATACCTCACCTCACCTCGCGGTGGCCGTCACAGATCTAAAATGAGCTATTTTAAGAGTCCCATTCTTGTCTTTTTGTATTCGAAATCTAACTTCAAATTTGCATCACCATATGGTTCAAAATAATGGACTACAACTTTTCAGTGGCTTGAAATATCTCTGAGTTTCTTATGCATTCAAAGTGCCAAAATGGAGTGGTTTTCGTTCTTGCTTTTCCAGAAATGACCAGGTAGGTGATTTTAAGCTGACACCCGGTGATACGTCGTGGCTGCTGGATCTCGAATGATGAGTGAATGAGACAGAGTTGCTGTTGCAACTCTAGCACGGAGTAGCGAGATGAAGCATAACCCTAAATATTTCTTTACCGTTGAAAATAGCATTTCTCGTGATCGTGGGAACTCCTTCCATTATGTCCGTGTTATGGGCTCTGAAGGATCTTACTGCTTGAGATGCATGTTTCCGTGTTCTGTTTTGTTTTTTTTTTTTTTTCCTTTTTTTCATTATGACAAATGTCACTCAATGAATAGCACGATGGTGACGTGGAATCTGGACAGGCTGAACACAGGGGCGGCCAGCGTGATGAAGGGACCCAGCAAAGGGACTTCTAAGGATGACTGGAAGGCCCCTACTTTTATTCCTTGGGGTTCCCAAAAATGTGTGTGACATTCACAC
>NW_011888815.1:7157806-7162739 GCF_000151845.1 Pteropus vampyrus | reverse complement strand
GGGAAGAGCCCCCCACGTCAGCGAACCATTCGGTTCCTAAATTAAGAAGTTATTTTTAATACGGATTTGAAAAAGCCAAAGGAAAACGAAAAGGACGTGGAAAGGAGCTATGTAAAAACCTGGGATCTGCAGACCCTCTGGAAGGTCCCTTGTCCTCCTTGGGTCCATGCTGTGTGGGTGGAGGACCGTGCTCTGAGAGGCAGGCAGCCGAAGTCAGGGCCCCTCACAGAGAGGTGGGGGGTGGGAGCTGCCTGAGCGCCCTTCATCCTCCATGGTCCAGAAGAGGTTCCAGCCCGAAGCATCTAGAAATCTCTTCACTTCTCTACTTCCCAGGGCGCCTCACCTCAGCTGGCAGGACGGGTTTTTCCACTCTGACTGGTGTCAGACGACGCAGAAGAATGTCTAATGGCATGTTTGCCAAAACGGATTGCCCCGCAGCCCCCGCCCAGGATCTCAGCGAATCTAGTTCCGTCAACTCACAGGTAAGGTGCCGATGCTGATAAGCTTGCGGCATACCTTCCTGGGACACAACTGTGTGGCACAAACACAGGACAGACCACCTGGCACCACACAGCAGCTGATGAAACATGCACACGATCATAAGCTTTGAATGGGTTAACTATCGTAAACAAATATGAGGCGAAGTATGCAGGTCAAAACTGGTAGCGGAGTGAAAAAGCACACTTAGTACACACACACACACATACACACACACACATACACACACACACATACACACACACACATACACACACACACATGCTCATCAGCAAAAAACCGAAAAGTAAAAAATGTGCTTTTTTAAAGTTTGGAACTTTTTCTAAACTCTGCTTGGAAGCATAATAAGAACTTTATCATTTCCAAAGCACGCTAGCTTCCAAGGACTTTTAAAAGGTGACAGCTGTCCCTGAACTGAACATAACGTGAGTATCAGCAGTTCTCTCTGGGAGTCACCATCCCTTAGGCAGTGCTGGGAACAGTCTGGAACAGTCTGGAACAGTCTGGAACAGTCTGGAACAGTCCAGATCGGTCTGGAACAGTCTGGAACAATCTTCCCCCAGGGGAGGCTGGTGACTGCATTGGGGAGAAGAGGAAGCAGGGCTCCTGTGACTCCAGGAGGTCTGGGGAGAAGGCGGGCGGAACAAATCCAGCTCAACTGCTGGGGCCGAAACTCAGAGGGTGGGCAAAGCTACAAGCTCACTGAGTCCAATAGTCTCCTATTTGTTCCAGAAAGAAATTAAGGGGAAAGAAGCCAGTTGAACCCAATTTGACCTTGGATGTGAGCACCAAGGCGTGATGGTTAGATCCTAATCACGAACGATCAATACTTAAAGAGACAACGGTTTCTAAAATACATTGCAACATTATACTTCTGGTTGTAAAAGTAACGCAAAAGAAAACAAACAAAAACAGGTGTGGTCATCGCAGAAAACAAGCCCCACAGATAAGCAAGGAGCAGCGGCTAGGAGCCCGACAGACGTGACCGTGCTACATGTCGACCGGCACCTGTTCCCAAGCTGTGCTCTTGATGTATATATTTATATTTCATGAAAATGAAACCCAACGTGCCATGTTTTCGAGTTGGGCCTGCCGAGCTCCGGGGTCGGGGTCAAGGTCAAGGTCAGTGGATGGGATTTATCACCTCTACACCTTCACCGTTGCCCATGGAAGCAACCCCATTGGTGAATGGTGCTTGGGCTGAGGCTCCAGGCAAGACTTTATGTGAGAAAAGGGCTCTGCGGGATACTTAAATAAATTTTTAAAAATGCAGGAGTAAGATACATTTTGTTTTAACAAACTGAAGCCCCCCAGCTCTGACTGTGCTGGATGGAATCCTTCGGGGCCGCCTGCATCCAAAACCTGGCCTTGGCCTCCCTGTGGAGAGAGCTCATTTGGATTTGGCCACGCCATTTGCTTTGGCCAAGGCATAGGGGGCAAGGAGCCAGCATGCCGCTCAGAGCCTAGGCCTTAAGAGACATGGCATGTTTCCGTTTGCCCCACCTGCACCTCTGCCACTGGTGGGGGGACACCCCAGACAGGCCACCTTGAGGCTGGTAGGAGGGAGGCACCACCCCACGGGCCGGTCCCACATCCGCGTGTGGCGGTTGAGAATCGGGAGGGACGTCTCGGCTGCGGTTGTCCCCCTGAGGAGCGAGGGGTCCCGGCCCCACACGGGGGGGGGGGGGGGGCCGGCCAGGGTTCCAGCGCCATGAAAACCAGTGGGGATGGCGGCTGAGGGAGATGGAGCGCCGAGGGAGCCGCAGACATTTCTCTCTAAAGGGCCCGCGCGCGGACTCACCGTCAGTGCACGGAGCGCCGGCGACATGCGGGGAGGGACCGAGCTGTCTGGCTTCGGGGCGAGGCTGGAGGGGCAGCCGTCTCCGCTCGGGAGAGCTGGCTGCACCCACTGCTCCTCTGTGGCGGCGCCATGTTGAGTGTCCATCAAACTCACTGACCCCGCTCGCCCCGCCCACGCGATTCCGAGGCCCCGCCCACGCGATTCCGAGGCCCCTCCCAGCCCGCAGGCCCCGCCAGGCCCCCTCCACTGGCTTTTTCATACAAATGGCCCGTCGTGGCTCATGCTGTGGACTTTCTTAAAATCTCTCAGAGTTTGACAAACCGCAAACAAGCATCGTCTGGCCTCCGCGTGCCCCGTACCTCTTGCTGAGCAGCCCCTAGTCTGGTACTAGTGGCAGTTGGCTTTGATCGATGGCTCGGCCTCTCCAGGCACCTCCAAGCCCAGCATAGATGCTGGCTATTTGAGGATTGCTTAGTGGCTCATGCCAGGTGGTGCCAGGCAGGGCACAGGCTGTAACTGAACTTGGCCTGTGGCGGGGTCCCTCCCAGGAGGCCCCAGCCTGCACGGCCGGTGGCTGGTTTCAGTTTGAGCTGGAGCACCACTCTGGGCCACATCCAAGAATGACACACCCAAAGGGCAGACTGGGCAAGCACTAGGGCCCTGCTCCAGTGAACCCTGCTCCATAGGGCCAGCCCCTGCACAACTGGTCCCCCACGGTAGTCATGACCAGTCCTCACATCCAATCAATCTGAGGGTCAATCGCTCCCACTGACGTGCAAATAGCAACCAAGGTTCAACTATGACAGGAGGGAACACACACCCATACAAAGGACACTACAGCACCTGGCTCAGGTGACCTGGGAGACTGTGCCCCTGGGTCCCACAGGACTACATAACGCCACTCTACTGAGACCGAAACACATAGCAGCCCTACCTGATACATAGAAACAAACACAGGGAGGCAGCCGAAATGGGGAGACAAAGAAACATGTCTCAAATGACAGAACAGAACAAAGCCCCAGAAAAAGAGCTAAACAAAATGGAGACGAGCAATCTACCAGATGCAGAGTTCAAAACACTGGTTGAAAAGATGCTCCATGAACTTAGGGGAAGAGCAGAGGAACTCGGTGACAACTTTAACAAAGAGATAAGAAACAAAATGGAGATGGAAAGCAAGAAACAACCAGTCAGGAATGAAGACTACAATAACTGAAATGAAGAACGCATTAGAGGGAATCGGCCGTAGATTAGATAAAGCAGAGCATTGAATCAGTGATTTAGAAGATAAGGTAGCAGAAAACACCCAATCGGAACAGCAACAAGAAAAAAAGAATCCAAAAAAAAAAAAATGAGGATAGTTTACGGGGCCTCTGGGACAACATATGAACATTCATGCGCAGCATATGAACATTCACGTCACAGGGGCACCAGAAAGAGAGGAGAGAGAGCAAGGAATTGAAAACCTGTTTCAAGAAATAATGAATCGTACACCTGAAACTTACTGGATTTCATTAAGCAATGTCACCGTAGTAATAATAATAATAACAACAACAACAATAAAATAATGACTGGAAACGTCCCTAACTTGGTTCAGGCAATAGACATTCACGTCGAGGAAGTGTAGAGTTCTAAATGAGATAAACCGAAAAAAGCCCACACGAAGACGCATCCTAATTAAAATGCCAAAGGTTAAAGACAGAGAATCCTAAAAGTAGCAAGAGAAAAGCCATTAGTTACCTACAAGGGAGCTCACATAAGACTGTCAGCTGATTTCTCAGCAGAAACTTTGCAGGCCAGAAGGGATTGGCACAAAATATTCGAATGATGAAAAGCAAAAACATACAACCAAGATTACTCTACCCAGCGAAGCTATTATTTAGAATCGAAGGACAGATAAAGAGCTTTCCAGACGAGAAAAAGCTAAGTGCGTTCATCAACACTGAGCCAGGAGTACAGGAAATGTTAGAGGGACTTTTTTAAAAAGAAGAAAAAGAAAAAAAGATTAAAAATATGAATATGATGGCAATAACTACATATCTCTCAATAATTACTTTAAATGTAAATGGATTAAATGCTCCAGTCAAAAGAAAGGGTGACTACATTAATAAGACAACAAGACGCAAGAGACTCACTTCAGGTCAAAAGACACACAGACTGCAAGTAAAAGGATGGAAAAAAATGTTTTATGAAAATGGACACTAACAAAAATAAAAGCTGGGGTAGCAATACTTATACCAGACATAACAGACTTAAAACAAAGGCTGTAACAAAGAGACAAAGACCCAGCCATCCCACTTCTGGGTATTTATCCAAAGAAACCCAAAGCACTACTCAAAGAGACATGTGACTCCATATGTTCATTGCAGCGTTATTTACAATAGTCAACATATAGAGGCCACTAGGTGTCCATCAATGGATGAATGGATAAAGAAGTGGTACATATATACGATGGAATATTACTAAGCCATCAAAAAGAACGAAATCTTGCCATCTGCTACCACGTGGATAGACATGGAAGGTATTGTGCTAAGTGGAGTACGTCGGATAGAGAAAGACAAACGCCACAAGATTTCACTTACATATGGAATTTAAAGAACAAAATAAACGAACAAAACAGAAACAAACTCATAGAAA
>NW_011888815.1:7154406-7157756 GCF_000151845.1 Pteropus vampyrus | reverse complement strand
CCACAAGATTTCACTTACATATGGAATTTAAAGAACAAAATAAACGAACAAAACAGAAACAAACTCATAGAAACGGAGAACATTTTGAGGGCTGCCGGATGGTGAGGGGGGCTGGCGTGGTGGGTGAAAAGAGGGAAGGGATTAAGAAGTACAAATTGGTACTTAACAAAACAGTCACGGGGACGTAAGGTGCAGAGTAAGGAAAATAGTCAATAATATTGTAATAACTATGTATAGTGTCAGATGGGTACCATCTGATAAATCACCAGATTTATCAAAGTGATCACTTCATTAGGTATATAAACGTTCTAACTGCTACACTCGGTATATCCGAAACTAATATAATATCGTACGCCAACTGTAATTGAAAAATTAGTTATTAAAAAAAAAATTGATTAATGACGGAGGCAGGTTCCTAAGCCTCTGTTCCTAAGTCCCAAAGCTTCTCCCCAACCCTTCCTACCCAGGGAAAGGAAATACAGTCATAAACTTCCTGTGGGTTCTAGACAGACAGCACCGAGAAGTGCCCATCACTTTAGCTGACACGCAGTTAGTAGGGGATCCTTAACCCAGAGCCGGAGGTGATGGATTCGGCATGCCCAGTGCCGGTGGCGGTCCCCATGGTGATGCTGCCCGCCCCGGAGGGGCTGGCACGCAGGGGCAGGGCCTCCTCTGCCCTCATTCGTCCACTGAGTTCAGGGGGGCTGAAAAGTGAGTGCAGGAGGCCACCAAATAAGCAGCCTGCTGCCAGCGGGAGGGGGGTTGCAGAGTTTTATCTCTGTGGGGCCCCAGGATGGGGGTTCCACGCTCAGCTCCTCTGAGGCCTTGAAACACCTAGGCATACATTCTACCTTCTGCATAGTCCTTCATAGGAGGGTTTGATCACTATTATAATTCGTAAATAGAGTAACATTTCCGTAAGCCTAAGCCACAGGACAGAATTTTTCAATGTATTTCGGGCCACTTTCCTCTTCTTCAGCTCTGTGGTTCGGGTGTTTGGTTCCTGCATAAACGCCTCCCTCAGCATCGGGGTTCAGAAGACACCCCTTCCCCCGTGGGCACCCCACCTCCGAGCATCTGGAACAGTGCCCATCAGTGCCTGGTTCTCATCAGCCCCTCCGCCCTGTGCGTGTCCCGAGGTTCATTCGGAACAGGTGGTAGGAGTCAGATTCCACTGGAGAAAGAGGCCCCGGGGGCAGAAAAGCCTTTCTGAGCCGGGTCCTTCCATCCTGGTGCTCCCAGATGTCAGGGAGAGGGACCCACTGGGGGAGGAGTATAAAGTTAAGACACAGGCTCCAGGGGAACTATGGGAAGCTGGGGAGTGTCAGCGCTTGGGCTTCTCGGTACACACAAACATTTTCACATTTTCCAGCGACCTGTCCTACATCGAGTCCAGAGGCAGGGCTGGTTCCGGGCCTGTCCAGGCCTGGCCCATCAGCTCAGGTCTCTGGGAGACCTGTGCACCTTGACAAGCCACCATCTCAGCCCTGCCACTCTGTCGGTTGACCAGAACATGGGCACGACCCGGGAGCTTTCAGAGATGCAGACACTTGGGGCCCCACACTTACAGACTGGGAATCTGCATTTCACCAAGATCCCCGGGAAATTTGCATACCCACTGCAATTTGAGAGGCGCTGCTCCAGACGACCCAAACTATTTGGACCAGTTCATTCTCAATCAGCTGCCCGTTAGAATCATCACAGGCAGCGAAGCTTTTAAGAAACGCCTATGCCTTTCCCTCCCCCACCCCAGAGGCTGCTCCCATGGGTCTAGGTGGCGCCTGGCACTGGCAGCTGTGATTCTGGGGACCGGGGTGGAAAGCTCTCATTTAGAACACCAGCTCTTGACCAGGAGGGGGACAGGGCAGAGTCCCCTAAGGGGCTTTTGTAGATGACACACAGCAAGCCCCAAATCGATCCAATGTCCCTGTCCCCAGGGGCAGGTGGGGTGATGGAGCTGAGCGGGCCCTGGACAGGCAGAGGCGCTCCCCAAAAATCGGGTCCAGCATTCTGCCGTACGTATTGCTGATCTCGCACTAAGAAAGCCAGGCTTTTTTCCTGACAAGCCAATGATAAAAGACATACGTCTGAAAAAAAAGAAGTAAGTTTTTCAAAAGACGCAAGTCAGACACTCTGAGAACATTGAGTGCTGGGCAATGCCAAGAAGCAAATTCTTTTCCCATTTCATAATTTGATTTATGAGGAAAGAAATCTTCCAGAGACATCGGCAGAGCTAGCCCTTGGGCATTTTCAATGGAGAAAAAACAAAATGTTTGCTGAGTTAGGTATAATATGGAATCGCTAACGTGACTTGAGGATACAAATACACGAGCCCCTCAAACTTGCATATAGCCCCACTCAAAACCACACACAGGCCCCCCAAGCCCACACACGGGCCTCCTCAAACACAACACAGGGGGCCTCACAAAACCGCACACGGTCCCCAAACCCATGCACTGGCCCCCCTCAAGCTCACCGCGGAGCCCCTCAAGCCCACACATAGGACTCCTCAAACCCAACACAGAGGCTTCTCAAACCCATACACGGGTCCCCCAAACCAATAGGACCTCCTCAAACCCACATACGGTCCCCCCTCAAAGCCACACACGGGCCCCTCAAACCCATGCGCGGCCCCCTCAAACCCACGCACGGTCCCCTCAAACCCACGCAGAGTCCCCTCAAACCCACGCAGGGTCCCCTCAATCCCATGCACGGGCCTCCCACACCCGCAGGATGACTGAGCCTTTGAGGACAAGTGCATTCTAGGCTTAAGACGGTCAAATCGCAGATCTGCCATTTTTAAGCTGTTGACCTTGACCAAGCTTCTAGACCTCAGCTACAAAAGAGGGATAGAAACACCATTTTCACAGGCAGTTGAGAGGGCGACAGATCACGCCATAAGGCACTGGCGGCAGAGCCCGGCCTGCGGAGGGTCCGACAGATGCTAACTGGTGACGGTGACGCGTGGTGTCCTGCCATGCCACGTACATGTCAAGAGGCTTAAGGAGATTCAGACCCCGCAATCCCACTTCTGCAAATCTATTTTCTAGAAATAATCTCAAAACCAGAAAGGTGGAAATGCTTGCTGTTTTGGTAACAGCAATTAGAAGCAACCTAAATGTCCCAAAACGTCCACGCGGAGAAAAAGGTCAGTCATTTTCGATAGCGCTCCGATGTAAAATGATGTTTCGAGTGAGCCAGGTGACCGAGACGGGTTAGGAGAAAGAGCAGGACACAAAACTATATGCACCGTTCAAAGTTCATAAAATTAAAACACGGTCCCCGAAGCCCAGAGAAACAGACCAGAAGAGACACATGAAGATGCCAGCAGTGGGACCCTGGGTGACATT
>NW_011888815.1:7152213-7153641 GCF_000151845.1 Pteropus vampyrus | reverse complement strand
ATAGAAACACCATTTTCACAGGCAGTTGAGAGGGCGACAGATCACGCCATAAGGCACTGGCGGCAGAGCCCGGCCTGCGGAGGGTCCGACAGATGTTTACTGGTGACGGTGACGCGTGGTGTCCTGCCATGCCACGTACATGTCAAGAGGCTTAAGGAGATTCAGACCCCACAATCCCACTTCTGCAAATCTATTTTCTAGAAATAATCTCAAAACCAGAAAGGTGGAAATGCTTGTTTTGGTAACAGCAACTAGAAGCAACCTAAATGTCCCAAAACGTCCACGCGGAGAAAAAGGTCAGTCATTTTCGATAGTGCTCCGATGGAAAATGATGTTTCGAGTGAGCCAGGTGACCGAGACGGGTTAGGAGAAAGAGCAGGACACAAAACTATATGCACCGTTCAAAGTTCATAAAATTAAAACACGGTCCCCGAAGCCCAGAGAAACAGACCAGAAGAGACACATGAAGATGCCAGCAGTGGGACCCTGGGTGACATTTTCTTCTATTTCTTTTTTTTTTTCCCCAGTTTTTCTTTAATAAATATGTATTCTTTGCATAATGAGAAAACGAAATCAAATTCCCACTTAAAAAAAAAATATCTTTTTAACCAACATGAAATGCTGCCCCGATTCTTAAGATCTTTGAGTACACAATAGATTTAAGTGACATTACCAAGATATATTTTATAATGAAAAATTCACCAAGTAATTGTTTTACATCCTTCCATTGAAAACCGCCTGCTCTTGTGTGGCCCAGGGCTCCCCATGGGACACGCATGGCAGGCTTGGCCGGCCCTGTCCTTACCATTATGTGTCTCCATGGCGCTTCCCGGACACACAGCTGACCCCTCCGGCCCCACACACCAGTACATAGTGGGTGGTCGCTGCGACATGCCAGCCATCAACCCTCGGGGGGCTCGCTCTCCCAAGTCGGTTCCGGCCGTGGTCACCGCCGCTGCCGCTGCCCGAGGGGTGGACAAAGGCACAGACGCACGTTCATGGCCGAGCAGAAAGCTGTCTCGTTCTGGTGGTAAAAAAAAACAAAACAAAACAAACAAAAAAAACACATCACAAAATCAGAAAACTTTTCTTAATCGTGAGTCCCTTCTTGTCCACCCACATACATTTAGACTGGTTCACTGGAATTTGTCCTATGTTTTATAACGTTGGTCTTCACATTCCATCTGTCCGGCCACGCAGGGTCACGTGGGGACAGTAACAGGACAGAGCTCCTTGACCCTCCCCCCCAACGGGGGTCCACTTGAGAAGAATCGCGAAGAAACCCCGAACACCTGCAGAACACCTGCTCGTGGAGGCTTGGACCATTGTGTACGTAATACACATTCACTGCTGCCTTCGGGGGTGGAGGGGGGGTCACACTCCAGCTGGGGTACGGCAGACACACAGTCACAAAACGAGGCCTTCCGT
>NW_011888815.1:7148699-7150901 GCF_000151845.1 Pteropus vampyrus | reverse complement strand
TCCAGCTGGGGTACGGCAGACACACAGTCACAAAACGAGGCCTTCCGTTTGCCCAGGATAGACTCTTCCAGAAGCTCAGAGCGGGGTGCGGCGCTGAGAGGAAGCAGTGGTCCAAGGAGAAGCATCTGGGAGGTGCCGGGGGCTGCGCAGGGAGCCCCTCAGCCAGGGTACATCGGGCAACGTCTACAGGCGTCTCAGCTTGTCACGGCTGAGGGGGAGAGGGCTGGGGGTGTCCAGTGGGTAGAGGCCATGCCCGGGGCAGCCGCCCGCAGCAAGAATGCCCCGGCCCAAACTGTTCGTTAGCCAGAGAGGCGATGACTTAGATGAAGATGCTCATGAGGCTACGATGGGACTGGCGGAGGCAAGGTGCTGCTCCCTCCTGCCGGGCTTCCGCCGAGCCTGGGGTCCCCCAACACAAGTGCCCATCCTGCCGTGGTGATTAAATGACCAAAAATGCATGGAGGGAAAATCCCAGGCCCGGCTCAGGCTTTAAACTGCTGGATGGGAAGGGCGTTAGCATGGGAAACACAAGCATGTCTGTTACAGTTCACGTATTTTTCTCTACGATATATAAAGTACGGGGTGATTAGCACCGTTCTCCGAGACAAACGACTCTGAAATGGAGAGTAGAAGCGTAGTCCAAAAATAATAAAAATAATACTACTAATACTAATCGTAATAGTCAACGTTATATAATTGATGCCCCAGATAATAAGGAAACGGAAAAGCAAAGGCTTGGATTGTCTCTGTCACACGTCGGAGTGGATCTCACCCACAGTAGCAGCGGGGGGCACGGGAAGGTCAGGGGGGTCACCCCCCTGCCCGCTGATCCATGAGCTCAGCCTGTCAGTGCTGGAAGGCGGACGTGCTGTCTCTCCAGGGGAGGGTTCTAGAAAGGGCCCTGAATCGGCTGGGCCCTGAGCAAAATCCACACGAGACGGGAACAAGGAGGAGAAGCCAAATGGAACCTCTGTTTTCAGATAAAGGCTCCACATCACACAGTGCACAGAAACCAAGGAGCAGAGCTGCTATCTGCTTTTAAACGCCTCTCAAACTCGGACACCAAACATAAAAAATGCAAACGCCGGTAGACGGTCTCCTCCTGAAAACAGAAGTGTCTTACCCTGTAACGTTCGAAACTTTAAAAAAGCCTTTCGCATTTTTCAGGCCAACCCTCGCCCGGCACATTTCGTTCCCCTTTTCGTTTTCAGTTTCTTTTTGATAATCGCTTTACCAAGTGGAAGATTTTGGCCCCTGGAGTTTTTTCAGTTATAATTTGTATTTTGGCTTAGACGCGAAGGTAGAGTTTTGGGGATGAGGTAACTTCGTTTGCTCAATCTTTGCCCTCAAACGGATCTTGGCTTCTTCCGACTTCTCTTGGGTTCAGACCCGTGTAACAAATCATGATTATAAGTTGTGTGTCTCCTTTTCCTTATGGTAGCTCCATCTCGAGGAGGGCCTCGAGAATTTTCTGCAATAATCGTTATTCTCACGACTTTTAAAACCTCACTGATTTTCTCTTGCTAACTCTTTGTGACTATCCTAATGAATGAACCCAAATACTTAACGAAAAAGAAAAAAAGGAACCTCACATTCATTCTACAAATGTTTTTATTGGGCCGTTTCCATGAAGAGTGAGCTGCATTAAAGAAGCACTTGCTGTAAAGTTTCCAGCAGGGAAGAAACGGGGAGATAATGGACCTGTATTTTCAGGAGCCTTGGAAGGAGTTGCCGGTACTACAGAGTTGGAAAATACTTGAGAAATGCCTGTTGGAAATGCTCACGTCGGCCATTTCTTTTTTGAATCTAAGACCTGGTCGAGATGGTCATCGTGGTCCTAGACATCCCTTTGGAACCATTAGCGTCCCTTGACCGATCCTGGCTTGCCTACAAAATGTGTTTAATGGCCGTGTGGACATCAAAATATCATAGAGCTGCCACCTGGAGAAGCGGCTACTCCCCATTCCCGGAGGAGCGCCCAAGGCTTTGGGAAGAGAGTCCTTCATGATTATGAAATGCGATCAAGTTAAGGCTCTCCATTCACCACTGGTCACTGGGCCAGTATGAACGGGGCACCGCCTGGATGGTTCTGGAAGTGAGGATGCAACAGTGAGCAAGGTAGCACAGAGGAACGGCCTCTGACCCCCGGAGCTCCAGTGACACCTTCGGGTGATTAAAGAAGATAAATAGATGAAGTAGGAC
>NW_011888815.1:7147138-7148109 GCF_000151845.1 Pteropus vampyrus | reverse complement strand
AGAGTGAGCTGCATTAAACAAGCACTTGCTGTAAAGTTTCCAGCAGGGAAGAAACGGGGAGATAATGGACCTGTATTTTCAGGAGCCTTGGAAGGGGTTGCCGGTACTACAGAGTTGGAAAATACTTGAGAAATGCCTGTTAGAAATGCTCACGTCACCCATTTCATTTTTGAATCTAAGACCTGGTCGAGATGGTCATCATGGTCCTAGACATCCCTTTGGAACCATTAATGTCCCTTGACCGATCCCGGCTTGCCTACGAAATGTGTTTAATGGCTGTGTGGACATCGAAATATCATAGAGCTGCCACCTGGAGAAGCGGCTACTTCCCATTCCCGGAGGAGCGCCCAAGGCTTTGGGAAGAGAGTCCTTCTAGATTATGAAATGCGATCAAGTTAAGGCTCTCCATTCACCACTGGTCACTGGGCCAGCATGAACGGGGCACCGCCTGGATGGTTCTAGAAGTGAGGATGCAGCAGTGAGCAAGGTAGCACAGAGGAACGGCCTCTGACCCCCGGAGCTCCAGTGACACCTTCGGGTGATTAAAGAAGATAAATAGATGAAGTAGGACACAGCAAGGGCCGTGAGAGGGTGGCTGGGGGCAATGGCCAGGTGGTCTGAGATGGCAGAGGCCAGATCAACTGGGCTGGGGGGGGCGGGTCTTCTGAATTTCATGCCACTTGCAAGGAGAAGCAAGGGTTCCAAAGAGAAGAGTGACATCTTCTGATACCGATTAAAAAAAAAAAAAAAATCCCAAGTACCTTGCTCTAGAATCATCAAAGTAAAAAATATGAAGAGAAAATCCTCATCCTGTGACTTGAGCCTTTTCGGTCCCTAGGGCTGGTTACCTCTTTTGCTAATAGAAATGTCAATCTACTATAAAATGGGGAGACAACTGTTTGCCCGTGTTGAGTGACTACAACCATGGGATTGAAGCCAGCCCAGAAAAGTCTCCCATCCGAACTGCACAC
>NW_011888815.1:7135639-7145178 GCF_000151845.1 Pteropus vampyrus | reverse complement strand
TAGGATCTCGGCTCCACCCAGCTTTCGCGGCCCCTCTGCTCTGCTGAATCTACAGCTTCACCCCTGGCTGGTGCACGTCGGCCAGATCCTCTGGCGGTAGATATTTAAAAAAGAGGGGACAGTCATTTGTGTGCAAGTCTTTATAAGCAGTCCAGAAATATGTATGTTTAAAGCTTTAATATTTGCAAACTGTTCCCCTTTCGCGACATGAATTTCCTAATTTAACTATAGCTGTATATAACAGGATGTCGCTATTTGGTGAATCATTTAAAATTGGGGTTTTTTTCTTGGGTGCGGGGGCGTGGATAAAATCTGGTAGGATGTTGGCAATTTATTGTTTCAACCTAATAATATAAGTTCGTTCATCACACCATTTGGGCCGTTAATCCAAACGCGAATCGTAAAGATGCAGGCTCATGCGGCAGGCAGGCATCAGATTCGGTTCCACGGGCCCACGGGAGAAAGAGGAGCCCGCTCGGAATCAAGTGGACGGTTCCGTCCCCTGGCAGGGCCCGCACCCCAGGCCCCTCTCCTGTGATGTTATGGCTGGAGCATTCCCAGGCTTTACCGCGAGGCACAGAAACAAAACGCCACCACCCTCACTGCCATTTCGCAAACTCCGGGCAGTCGCACGCAAGGCCTGGACCTCGCGGACACGCCGGGCAGTGGCCACTTGGAAAGGCTCTCTGGGCCCTGGTTGGACGAGGGGGCCCTCGTCCAGCTTCGTTTTGCTCCCAAGAGGCTGCCCCTCCAGCTCTCCTGCCACGGGACGCTCTTCCAAAAGAGTGGGTGCAGTTTTGCAATCCCGTCCTCACCACTGCGATCCTTATTTCGGTATGCAAAAGGCAGCAGTACGAGCGCCACAGAAAAGTCCCTAAGAATTTGCAGGGCGTGGCGTCTGCCGCGCCGAGCGAGCCCCCGCCACCGCGGGGCGGCGCCTCCAGGGCGCGCGGCCCCGCCATCTAGCGGCGCCGCGAGGAAGCGCAGAAGAGGACCCGGCCTCTTGGGTGGGGAACAATTCAAATGTCCCTTGAGAATAGGCCAGGAATGTCTCCAGTGTGGAAAACAGCCGGGACAGCCGACACACGGGGAGACTCCTCTGAGCTCGTCGTATCCCGGCATTTAACTCTACCTACTACGCACGAGTTAAGTCACAGATCTCCGTGGGAAGGTTGTTACAGGCGGGTTTCTTCCTCTTGACCCTCGCTGACCCATGATCCTCCACGTCTTGCTCCGCATCCCTCCCGGATGCTCAGCATCTCAGGTCGAAATGGCCCCTCCTAAGCTGGGAAGCTACTCCTTGACCCAACGTTTCTGAAGGCATAGTGGCCGACCCTCCCCCTCCCCCCCACCCGGCCCCAGTGTCTTCTGCTCATCTTTCTTCAGCTGGGCACGCAGTTTCCTCAGGCATTCCGTCTAGGACTCTTTTTTAAACGCCCCCCCCCCCCTCCATTATCTACCTTCAAGTTCAAGTCGGCCACATACTAAGTAAGAGCAAGGACAGCAACAGGGCTTTGTCCGCCATCAGAAGCTTGAGTGGTCCAGAGAGTCCATTTCAGAGAACGTGCCCACCTTCTGAGTCCCACCCCGACAGGCGCACAAGTGCATGCATTCACACGCGCACCCGCACACGCACGCACCAGCCGATCTGCGTCTCCAGAACGGTTCCCTTCATCATGCTTTGGCAGACCAAAGGAAGGAAAAGGTCATCTCCCTAGGATGCTCTGCTCCCATTTCGTTGAGAAACGGGAGGTTCCTAAATATATGAACACATTCATAAGTGCGCGCATTACGAGGGATCAGATCCGAGTGTCCGTTTTCTCTTATAGGATGCTGCTTTGCCACTGCATGGCCAAAAGGGTCTGGACTCAACATCAAGTGCACAGGTCGAACACGATGGGCTGACCAACTATCTGCAGGGAATGCTCTTGACCCAACCTCAGGGCCAGCGTTCCACTCGGTGATTGAGGCTTCTGGGTTCGAAGCCATAGAAACTTAAGCCCTAACACCTAGATCCTCCTGAATAAAAGTGACTCGTGCACACGGTTAGGAAATGCAATGTTTTCCCTAATTCTCTGTGCAATTTTTTCCACCATTTTCCACACTCATATCCTCACCGCTTGATAATAAAAAAGAATCCGGCAGCTTAGATGGCAGCTTAAACTTTACCCGCTAAGATGCAGAGCCTCTGAGGCCGAGCTCACCACCCGGTGAACCCCTCAAACCATAGAAGTGGTTTTCACACTCGGGGTAAACGCTAGGCCTGATCGATTGAGCAAACGTCATTTTATTCTTAAGTTATTGATACTACTTTCTCACAAGCCATTTCGTACGGAGGTCTAAGAAAGAGAAAGGTCAGCCACAGAAGTAAAATGGTTTTGGTCTTTAAATGAAAAAATATAACATTTCTCAAATATCCAATTTATTTTATCGTTGTTCCACTGCGGACACAATCTGTAGTCAGGATCATAATTCCCAGGCCAAGAGATTTTAAACCATACCACAGGAGTAAACCTTCAAAGAAGTGAAATCTAATACTATATAGATTTCCATTTCTAAATACAGTATATTACAGAAGGTTAAATATACAACCTCTGTTTACTTACAACTATAAAAAGATACATTATCTATACCACTTATAAATAAAGTAGCGTTTCATATTAAAGGCCTTATCATACAATGGAAGAATAAGAATCCTCTAATTATTACGATCAAGGTTAGTGTCTATAATTAGTTGAGATAAAATCCTGAAAATTCAGTGTATGAGTCAAATCCTGATTTAACGAGTTAATGACAGTATGAGTGATGTTTTAATTGACGAAGAAGAGAAGATGAACAATATATTGCATATTTCTGACAAGAATGATAACCGCATTTCATAGATGACTTTCTTTATACCTACAACTGGCTTTGACATAGATCTCCATTTTATTACTGCCCCCCTCCCCCAACAATTTAATTCTACAACATAAACACCATCAGGAAAGTATTAGTTAGTAACAGTCAAAGTATTTGAAGAACACAATTTAAGTTTGGTTTCATTTCTTTTTTAAAGCTACGTGGAAACACTTTCCATTTTCCAAGTTAAAACTTGGAACTCCGCACCATTTGGACACACAAAGAGGGAATGGCAACTCAGAACGTTTTTACTGCACGAATCGGCCACTTTAGCGGGAGACCAGTTCCTCCATGAAGTCCAAGTGTCATTCGTTAATGAATCATGAATTAGTATCAAAATAGGACTTAAACATAAAAAACCAGGGCTGTATGATAACATGGGTCTTTCCAGTTATGTATGTTTGACTAACCTAAAACGGATAAACCGACTGGGAGAAAGGAAAGGCAAACAAAACCACATAAACCATCGAATGCAAGTGGTAGAAATGCGTAATTCGTAAAAGCGAATTATGGCTCCGGTTCATAAAACGCGGGACTTAGTTACTGCTCTGCTGCTGTGGCATCAGGGTACCACATCCCCAGCAGCGACCGTGATACTAGCAGTGGCTTCTGCCTGCGGAAGTGCCTCGATGAGGGTCACCTGTGACATAGTTTGAGACAAGCTCTTTGGGTTGGCGGTCTGGTCATGTTCCAATGGCAGAATTGATTTTAAGCTGTGTCTCATGGTCAAGCTGCAGTCCTTGGAGACGGGATCTTTGCAATCCCCTCCACGTTTTTTTTTGTTTGTTTTTTGTTTTTTTTGTTTGTTTTTTTGTTTGTTTCGTGTTTTTTTTTTTTTGGTTTGTTTTTAACTTACTGCTATTCCTTTCCCACCAAACGGTAGGAGGAGGGGCTTGTTCTGTGGGCAGGTAACTCCGAAGAACCCACAGGAACAGGACTCTCTTTCCAGAACATACAGGCAGTTTTTTTTTTTTCCCCCCAAAAAATTTAGAGTCGGAGTCAGCGAAGCATTTTTAATCGCCTGCTGGATACTTCAAATACCACTTCTTGTTGACAACGCCCTGAGCCTCTTCACTGTCCCCAGGGACCCGGTCGAAAAGGGAAAACAGAAATGGCCAATGGCTTTCTCCCCCGGCGGGACTGCGATGTCATACCCGACATATTGGTCGATGAAACAGGAATGCGAGAGGAAAATAAAACGGTTCACATCCAGCAGATGTGAGGTTGCCGGGCAGAAAGGGCGCCGCGGAGGGCAGAGATGTAGATTTTTCTTCAGCGAGTTTGACCTGCCACATTCAGCTGTCAACCACCTCTTCCCTCAGGGGCTCTTGTCCTCCAGTTTGATGGTGACAGTTTTCACTTCGGTGTACTCGGCCAGCGCATATTCACCTCTGTGACCACCATAAAAAAAAAAAAGGAGAGGAAATTTTACAAATGAGCACGTCACTTAGCGGTTCCACAGGAACCGTGTCCTAAAACTGAGGACTCTGCTGGGAAGTTTATGCAAAAGGCCAAAATGCAGCGGTATGAGACAGGCAGGATCATAACGCCACTAAGAAAGTTTAAGGAACTGGATATACCACTTAAGTTTAAATACCAAGATTTCTGCGTGTGTTGCTTTTGAAATATTCAGAAGGACTAGACCTCAGCTTTTGAGGGAGCCAGGTGACCCTTCTGAGGCATCACAGGCCACCCTCGGGAGTGCTCCCCTTCTCAGAACCGAGAGGCAGCTCTGGGCAGATTTAAATTCCTCCACGACACCTGCTCTGATGTTAAGTAAATAAAAATTTGTTTAGGAAAAGCGGTGAACGCAGAGAGGGTCGCCAGAGGCTCCACACCCAGAAGGACTTGCGACAGAACCACGTCTCGTCCCTTAGATCACTGCTCCTCAGAAGTGTGGTCCCCAGACCAGCAGCATCAGCTTCACCTCAGAACTTGCTCGAGATGCAGATCCCCGGGCCTCCTCAGATCTACTGTGGTAGATAGAATAACAACCCCCCCACCCCCCAAGATGTCCACGTCCTAATCCCTCAGACCTGTGACTATGTCAGGTTTCATGGCAAAGGGGAATGTGGGTTGCAGATGAAATTAAAGTTGCTCATTAACTGACCTTCGTTTAGGGAGATTATCTTGGATTATCTGGGGGGTGGGGGGCCAGTGAAATCACCATTATCCGTGAAGAGGGGGAGGGAGGCAGAAAGAGAGTCGGAGGGAGACGAGACTCCAGAGGCAGGACAGATGCCACCGTGCTGGCTTTGAAGACGGAGGGCGGAGCCGCCAGCCAAGGAACGTGGGGAAAGGCGAGGGGACATATTCTGTCCTTAGAGTCTCCAGAAAGGAACGAAGCCCCACAGACTCCTCGATTATAGCTCAGTGAGACCGTGTCAGATTTTTATATCACAGAACTGCAAGATAATAAGTTTCCATCGCTTAAGCCACTAACTCTGTGCTCATTTGTTGTAGCGGCAGTAGAAAATGAATTATTCACTTACTGAATCTAGGGGTGGGACCCAGAAATCTGTGTTTTAACAAACCAAGGGATTCTGATGCTCAAGGTGGAGGACCACTGGCCTGAGTCTAGGTAGTGCAGGCAAATTCCTTGCTTTCCCTGACCCTCAGTTTCATCATCTTTAAAATGAGAATGCCATCATGTCCTTGTAGTTATAATAAATAATTACAGATAATTCACATAGAGCACCTACTTCGTGCTAGGTAAAAAGTGAATGGTAGAAAGTAATATTTTATTATGAATACGTCATTGAGATTTTTTGGCAGTTTCCTAAAACAAATAGGTCAAGAACCCATGATGATGGGCAAATTCATTTGTGATCTCTTCTAAACATAACAAAATATAAACGCTGTTCACAGAATGTTAAATTCAATTTTTGTCGAGCAGAAACTCCATTCAAAACACCCAGAGACAAATGACAAACTACACGAAACTTACATCTGTAACCCTTCGTGAGAAACAGAATTGTGTTCCTTAATATACAAAGAGTTCTCACAAACCAATAAAAAAATCCATAAACAAACTAACCAAAAAATCAAAGACCATGAACAGGCAGTTCACAGATGAACATATACCGATTACTAATAAGTGAATAAGGTACTTAAGCCCCTCACAATTAAAGAAATGCAAATCGAAAGAGCGGGGAGCCTGTTTTTCATGTGTCCAATTATCCGATTTTAGGAAAACAATCTCCTATGAATAGATAAAGATTTATGCACAAGGAATAACGTCAGTACGTCTCGTAATAGCAAAAAGCCTTAAAAATAACAAATAAGTCCAACAGATAGAAAGATAAGATATCCAAAGCTCATCCTTAAGAGCAAAAAGTAGTTTTTTCCCCCATGAAAAGAAAGCACATATTATGTCCACCGTAGGCATAGAAAATGCATAATAACCTTCAAAAGTGAGCAGCGCGCGTACAGCGTCGCACTGTAAAAACTCAAAGTAGTTAATGATTCATCGATTTGCTAAAGACAAGCAAACCAAGTGATGAAATCACATGGAATTAGCACATAGCTACAGAGCCCAGTGTTAAGCCATTCTTGTAAAATAAAGCACACGGATCACCCCCGTTTTATTCCTGCAGTCACTGGCCAACTTCGAGCTTTTGCCAGTCATTCGACCCACCGTGGCATCTCCCACTCACGACTGCTTCGGCTCTCAAGGCTATCCGTGAGCGCAACCCTTCTCCCATGAGACCTCAGCAGAATGTGGGACGGAGGAGGGACCAGTGACAATATTGGTCACTGCTCCATGCTCAGAGCTTAGCATGTGCCTGGCCCATCAGAGGTGCTCAGGAAATACTCGCCAGGCGAACGAATGAACAAATGGACAAAACAGATCACTGAACGGTGTGTACCACCACCAAATGGGATTGAGGGGCGGGGAGGGAGGCCTTGACTTGCTATGTGTCTCTATTTCTGTGGATTATTTTGTTCCTGTATCACTTTTATTGCAAAGAAGTTTTTTTAAAAATCAAAAGCACCCAAAAGGAAGAGAAATTGCAGGCTTCTTCTCAAGACCTGCAAAGGAATAGGCCCCGGAGGGGGCCCGTGGGTGGGCGGCAGAGAGCCAGCCCAGCCCAGGCGGCCGCGGATGGGGAAAACCATGGAATCCACCGCACAGTGTTCCAGGATGAAAAAGGGGAACTTATTGCAACATGAAGACATTAATTAGAGACAACTGAAGACGGAAATCGGTTTTCAAGTCCGTGTCCGGGCTCCTTGTGAATTATGGTAAAGCACTTTATCAAAAGCCTTGGGAAAACCTCTGCCAAGGGTCAGAAACACAGCCATTCCCAAAAGTCCCGACCCTGGCCTGTCGACGGGATGAAACGTGGGCTGTGGCCGCTCGGCGCCAGGCGGGGGCGCTGAGGAGCTGACGGCGCTGCAGGCGGCGGGGAGGCGGGCGGGGCGGCGCGGGGGAGGGGAGGCAGGCGGGGAAAGCGATGAGCGATGGGCCCTGGTGAGTGTGAGTTCACACGCCACACACACCGGCAGTCAGCTGGGCCCCACACACCCTTCCCGCAGCTGCGACATCCGAAAACATCTGCTTTGGGGATTGATATTCTTGCTGCGGGAGGATCGTGCAGGTTCTGTGTCCCCCCGCCTGTCACAACCCGACCGAGTGAAGGCAGCCGACGAGGCCAGTGACTGCGCGTGCCCTGGTGGGCTTCACACCAGGTGCAATTCCAACTTGTCACTTAGTGGCAGTGTGACCCGGGGATCTTGCTGGCATGCCTGGGTTTCCTCATCTGTAAACAAGTGGAGGGGGTGGTGCCCTCACGAGGGAGATGGTGCTCTCACTTATACAGAGGACCCCGGAGCTCCGTCACCCCGCCCGCCACGCGAGGACACAGCAAGGAGACACCCTCTACGAAGCAACACGTGGGCCCTCGCCAGATACCGAGTCTGCTGGCACCTCGATCTCAGATTCCCAGCCCCCGGAACCGTGAGAAATAGATGTCGGCCTGTGGAGTGTGTCACAGCAGCCTGAGCCGACTGGGACCAGCCGTGCGCAGACGCTCAGAGTTGTTCCCACAGAGCCTGGCGGGGTCTGTGCTCAGCGGATGCCAGTCGTCCCCGGTAGTAGTGCTGTCAGGGGCTCTGGAGGGGACCTGGGTGACTCCAGCCCGGGCCTCACGTCCCTCACGGTGGGCGGGTGTGAATAGGTAATGAAGTAGAGGTTCATAGAACGAGACAGAAGCAAGCCACTTGGGGCGACAGAGTGTGGTTTCTGCAAAGGGATTTTGTGGCCAAGAATGTACTGAGGGGAACGTCACTGGACACGCTCCACTCAGATGCTCTGATGGCTCTGCGGTGTCAGCCACGAGTCAGAGACGGACTAGAAAGAAGGGCGGGATGGGGGGAGGGACCCCGATTCCATGGAGACTGGGTGACAGCTTTTGCTCAGGGATGGAAGCCGGCCCTGTTCTTCCGCACCTGCGTTAAGAATCGGGAAGGGCCCAGCCTCTCACCGGACGGACCAGCACGATTATGAGGCGATGCCATCACATATAAATCACACAAGCTGTTTAAATAAGAGGGAGAGCTCAGAACGCGTCGAGATGTCCCAGGAATGGCCTTGTGCCCTGTCAGAGAGGGCCCTCCCCTGGGGAGACTAATCCTACAAGCTGTTTGTCCACAAAGGCAAATGAAACCCCAAGCATCGCCAGGAGGGACTCGGGAGAGAAGGCAGATGTCCACCCCCCAGAACGCTCCACCCAGCTCTGTGCCTGGACCATGCCCCGTGGGGCAGACATGGATGTCTACGGAGCCCGCTTCCCAACGCTCAAGACAGAACGGAGAAAAGTACGCGGAGGTGTCACATACGCCTCCCAGACAGGCGGCAAGAAGGAGGGAGAGGCACCCACGGTCTGTCCCCACGGCCTCTGCCAGTGGCAGACAGGGCCCCAGCCCGACTTGGAAGACAACCTATCTTCCTCGCAGAGGCCTGGGGTTTGCGTGAGTAACTACATCCTATATCTGGTAAAAAAAATGCACTTTTCCAATTCTGCCCAGGTCCTCATCCGGGGAGCCTATGGCCAAGCACCTGCTGAATGTCCTCCCGTGGAATGGGCGCTTCAGACAGCACACAAGCTGAGGCCGGAGGTTGGTCCCGGGGTGGAAGGGGTGCAGCATGAGAATGGGGGTGGGGATGGGCAGAGGCGGGGGGCAGGAGGCAGGGAGGGATCCAGATGAACACACGGGAGGCCAGGCAAGAGCCAGTGGACTGAAGCACATGCCACCACCCGCAAATCTAGTGTGTCTTTCATTCGCCCTGCCAGCAGGCGCGGAGGGACAGAAACACTTACAATTCTCTGCCGTTTCCCGACATTTTAAAGCCACCGAACGGCGCCTGTGCGTAGATGGCATTGTAGCAGTTGATCCTAGAGAGAGAACGGAAGGGAGCTCACGGTTACTTGGTGGACACTCAGCTGCGTCCCGGGCGTTCTGGTTACACGGTGCTTGACGCAGAGTGTGGCCCAAAGAACGACTTTTTGTCAAAGTTTTCATAATAAAAACATCGTGCTTTCGACTTCTCCGTTCCCATTCTTCTCACCAGACACTGAAATTGGAATATTCTTAAATATAAAGCTTTTCATTGGGATAGAAACGAAATGACACACGGA
>NW_011888815.1:7128816-7133491 GCF_000151845.1 Pteropus vampyrus | reverse complement strand
CCTAAATGCTGTGGCCAAGTAATTCATGGAACAAACGTTCCGCCACTGTACAAATAAATATAGGCTCTTCGGAGCAGGGGTGGGGGGTGGGGAGCAGGCTCTGCCCTCCCTCGGCAGGTGTGCGCTTTATTCACACGTCTGACCCTCACCATGCCACTAAGCAAACTCACGGGTGAAACTCGACCTGAAGTGGTCCCTTTGCTGTCCCAACTCTTTGTATCCTGCGAGGGTTGCCAGGGTTTAGCAAATTAAACTACAGCGTTCCCAGTTGAATTTGCATTTCTGAAAACAAGGAATGATTATTATTTTTTTTTAAGTAGAAGCATTTCCCCATCTTCGGGAGATACTTATGCTCAGAAAGTATCCATTGTTGAACTTGAACTTCAAATCGAACTGGGTGCCGTGTATTTCATCTGGCAACGCTGTGCCCTGCTCCCAGGGCACCGTGGATCAGGGTAACAGCTTCTCGAATTCTCCATCCGTGGTGCAGAGGAGAAGCGACCATCCTACTCCGTAGCCCCGGAAACAGAGCGGAGGAAAGTCAAGGTCAGGTGGAGGGGCCGTTCCTCGGTGGGCAGGGAGCCAGCTCGTCAGGAAGCTCCACCGTTGGGCGCCTTGTCTTGTGATCTCCTGGGCAGAGTGTAGCCCATCCCACCAGCCTAACACCCAGCTCGTGGACACGGTACCCAACCAGCCGTCAAAGAGCACCCACTGGGCAGACTGTGCTCCAGGAGGGGTGCTCTCCCTACTCCCACTGGTCTTTCTCGAATCCGTGGAAGCCTGTTTTTGCCCGTGACTCTGTTTCCATTTCCTCCTCTTTGGCTGGGAGAGATAGAACTTTGAAAGGTTGGCTGTAGTTGACAGTTTAGACAAAAATACTGGTTTCATGTAAACGACTTTAAATTAAAAAAAAAACAAAAACAATACAAACCCAAGCGTGCATTTGGATGGATGCCTGTCCCGGAGGAGCAGGCTGGCTTTCTTAGAAGGGCTGGGGACAAACCATGTGTGTCACTTGACCTGTCCTCTCGTGAAGAGTGGATCCAGGGTTAAAAAGACCAAGTTGGATCCGTACCTCACACCTTATACCAGGGTGAATTCCAAATAGATCAAACACTCAACTATGAAAAAGGAAAGCATAAAAGTTTTCAAATTCTCTCACGTGACAGAAAGCCTCTGGAAACTTGGAGTGCTGATGGCCTTTCTCTGACTCGAAATCCAGAAGCCAAATAGAAAAGACTGATATATTGAAGTACATTTAAAAAAAAAAAAAGGCGAAAACGGCATAAGCGAAATCAAAAGGCAAAACAAACGGGAAAAAATCGACAGGTCAAATGGAAACAGGGCTAATCTCTCTCGTACGTTACGAGTTCTTAGAAGCGATAAAAACAAAACAAAACAAAAAAACCCCAGCAATACAAGAGAAAAAGACACAAGCCACACGCACAGCTGATGGAAACATAAATCCAGGTGGCTTTTGAAGCTACGACAAGATGTTCTACCTTACTCATTATAAGAGCTACGCGGATATTAAAGCCAAACGAGATGCATTTTGAACTATCAGATGGGCAAATATCCATATTCTGTTATTAAGTCTGGAGAAACAGACAAGCTCCTTCGAGGCTGGAGGGAACAGAAGTTGTTTTATCCTCTTGGAAAGTACTTTGGCCATCCTTGTAGAAATTACGGCCGCGCTCTCGCTCCCTGGGGAATGCATCGCCCGGATTCTCTTATACGAAAGGACACGCTCTCCACACACCTACGGGTGCAGCAGGACGTGTATGTCAATTCTGGAGGATTCACACGGCGAGATTTGATGCACATGTGAAAAAGGAGGCAAGTTCCCCAAAAACGGTAGGGCACGTTCTTCGAGTTTCTCGTTGGGGCCAAAAACCAAGGTGCAAAACAGTATAGGTATCGCGGGTCTCTTTTGGGTAAAAATGGGGAATCGGAATACATATTGGTATTTGCTTGTATACGCATTAAAAAAAAAATAATAAAATTGCTGGAGGGAAAGATAAGAACCGGGCCTAGGAACGGAGCAGGGTATTTTACACGCGTTTGGGTTTGGTCCCGTGCGTATGTGTTCCCCCTTCAGAAAGCAATTCATTCAAACAACTGCCATGGGTCCAGAAAATTCTCAAGGCTCTCTCGACTTAGTTAAACGTTGCCGGTGTCGCTCTCTCCTGCTGGAAGTCCAAGCCTGCTCTCAGCCCCGGTCCCCTGCGCACCCACACTCAGCTCTCCCTGGCAAGCCGGTGCGAACACACTGTTTAAATCTCACGCTCCTCCAAGAAACGTCAGCTGGCGCCTTGCGAGGCAGGAAGGAGATCCCGCCGGAAGCAAAGGACGCGGCAGGACACACAGCACAGAGACAGAGACATACAGCCCCGGGCGACCGGTCAGAGGCTGCGCTTGGCTCCGTCGGGGAGGACGCCGGATCCGGCCCGGCCAGGTGGCCCGTGCGATGTTTATGCGCCTCGTTGCTCGGTTGCCAAATAAACCTGAATGATGTTGGAGCATTCCAGCAAGCGGCTGGACGCCTGCAGTGGACGCAGATCTAGGTCGCTGAGCTGTTTTACAGGCATGACACAGACCGAACTATTTAGACAGCTGTAAGTCCTCCCAAAGTAAAATCTCATTACCGTGGATGAAAAAAAAGCACTTTGGGGGGGGGGATGGGGGTGGGGGAATGCGGGAAAGCCAACAGCATCCTGAAATAATATGCTGAGGTCGGACGGCTTAAGTGAGCTTTCAAAAAGGACTTTCAGCAGAAGCATCAAAAGCACGGATGAAATCAACACCTATTCCGCTTGGATCTGCTCTCTTGGAAGAGGTTTCTCCATCTGGCTTCAAAACTCAAGCCCGGAGCCTTGGAAAGAGACTTACGGATAATGACGGGGTAAAAGAGTTTCCTTTAGCACGGGATCAGCTCACATCGTTTCCCATGGGGTCTGGATGAGTTTTAAAATCACCGTGGATTCAATAATGACTTGTGGCCATGTTTGCACTCAGATCTGAAACTCAACCAGAGCTGCTAGATGACTTCTGTGCCCCCGGCCCCTGGGCGTGGGGCTGAGGCTGGCGGGATGGGGGGTGTCGGCCCCAAGCTGAGATGCTTTTCTCCACCGGGGTCATGTGATATTAGCGCCTCAGAGCAGAGCGGCACGGGGAGTGGGGAGCACAGTGGTCAGAAAACACTTCTCTCACTGGTCCTGCACCCCCACCCCCTCCACTCCCCAGCCGGAGCATCCCCCAGGCCCAGCAAGACCTGAGAGAAATATCCTCAAGTCACGCAGTCCTCTGCGGCCACCTAGATCAAAGAGTCTGTCATGTCACGCTCCGCCCTCCCCCCCCCTTTAAAAAATAAGAACTTAATGGGCGCCTTGCAATGTTCTTAATAGTCATCAATGACTCCCATTTTCCAGTCGAGGAAATTGAGGTTTGAAAGGGGCTTGGAACTTTCACAAGGTCACCGAGCCAAGTGTGTGCTCAGCTCCGCAGCTTCCCGTGTAAACACGCGGTGCCCAAGCCGCGGGAAAGCAGCAAATCTCGGGACACACGCGAGGGGCCGAGTCCTGACATGTGATTAAAAACTTCATGGCTGGGGCGAGACTTTGGCTACGAACAAAGTGGGCTGCAGCCGAGCTCCGTTTCAGTAATGCATGGGACGGTCAGGCTGTCCTCTTTTAAATATTTATCCATGTGCTGGACTGCATAATTAGTAAGAAAGTGATACAGGATGTGCCCTTTTAAAGAGGTTATAAAACCTCGTGGTTATGATCGTTTTCATCCTGTTGGCTTTTTAGACCAGGCCTCCAGAGACATGTGCCTGGCGATGCGCACGGCCCCCCTCCCCCACCGCCCCAAGCTCTCTGCAAGGGGATGTCGTGGTTTCTGAGTCACCTTGGCCTATAACACACACAGGCTCAAGGACATCTAGGCTGAGACCACCGGCTCCGGGCACTGCCCCCGTCTGGGCTCGTGCCTGCACTCTGCTGCTTGCCGGCCACAGTTATAACTCCTTTTCTGCAGGTACCTCTGTCCCGGGGACCCCGGTGGCTCAGAGCAGGAGCGGTCCTCTGGCCGGAGGGTACAGGCACATAGCCCGATGAACTGGGGGCGCCTCCCTGCCGGTGAGGCCCCGAGCTCGGCATTATCTACTGCAAAAGAGCAAAGCCTCTGTGCGACCCACCCCACTTCATGGCCCCGCTGGGACCTGATGGAACTGCATGTACTGTGGGGTGGACATCGAAACCACAGCCTCCCCTCGGCTTGGAGAGGGACCCCGGAATCACACGGGCGGGCGGCTGCCCGGCTCCGCCCACGGGGTCCCCTCCCGTATGTTACCTGAGGCCCCTGTTCCGTTCTGACATCAAAGGGGTCTCCGACGGGCCTCTTCTTGGCGAACTCCACGCTGCGTCTGACAAACTCGGCGTAGACCTGTTCTTCCACGAACACCCGGGAGGCGGCCGTGCAACACTGGCCTTGGTTGAAGAACACTCCCTGGTGGGCACACTGCACTGCCAAGTCCACTGGACGGAGGGGGGCGGGGGGCAACGGGAAGCGATTATGTCGTTAGGGCGGGGCTGGCAACAGCTGCAAGTCTAATTGCCCGCACAAGAAAACAGGCTCTGGGGTTTCAGAAATGAATCTCGTTCTCGGCATTTCCCAA
>NW_011888815.1:7126428-7128766 GCF_000151845.1 Pteropus vampyrus | reverse complement strand
TCCTCTTTTAAATATTTATCCATGTGCTGGACTGCATAATTAGTAAGAAAGTGATACAGGATGTGCCCTTTTAAAGAGGTTATAAAACCTCGTGGTTATGATCGTTTTCATCCTGTTGGCTTTTTAGACCAGGCCTCCAGAGACATGTGCCTGGCGATGCGCACGGCTCCCCTCCCCCACCGCCCCAAGCTCTCTGCAAGGGGATGTCGTGGTTTCTGAGTCACCTTGGCCTATAACACACACAGGCTCGAGGACATCTAGGCTGAGACCACCGGCTCCGGGCACTGCCCCCGTCTGGACTCCTGCCTGCACTCTGCTGCTTGCCGGCCACAGTTATAACTCCTTTTCTGCAGGTACCTCTGTCCCGGGGACCCCGGTGGCTCAGAGCAGGAGCGGTCCTCTGGCCGGAGGGTACAGGCACATAGCCCGATGAACTGGGGGCGCCTCCCTGCCGGTGAGGCCCCGAGCTCGGCATTATCTACTGCAAAAGAGCAAAGCCTCTGTGCGACCCGCCCCACTTCATGGCCCCGCTGGGACCTGATGGAACTGCATGTACTGTGGGGTGGACATCGAAACCACAGCCTCCCCTCGGCTTGGAGAGGGACCCCGGAATCACACGGGCGGGCGGCTGCCCGGCTCCGCCCACGGGGTCCCCTCCCGTATGTTACCTGAGGCCCCTGTTCCGTTCTGACATCAAAGGGGTCTCCGACGGGCCTTTTCTTGGCGAACTCCACGCTGCGTCTGACAAACTCGGCGTAGACCTGTTCTTCCACGAACACCCGGGAGGCGGCCGTGCAACACTGGCCTTGGTTGAAGAACACTCCCTGGTGGGCACACTGCACTGCCAAGTCCACTGGACGGAGGGGGGCGGGGGGCAACGGGAAGCGATTATGTCGTTAGGGCGGGGCTGGCAACAGCTGCAAGTCTAATTGCCCGCACAAGAAAACAGGCTCTGGGGTTTCAGAAATGAATCTCGTTCTCGGCATTTCCCAAACAGAGCAGAGGACGGGGGGAAAAAGGACTTTTGGGTCCACTGGGTTCGGGGTGGAAGAGGTTCTGATTGTGGGACTTCTCGAGTGTCTTTACTATGCCAAGAAGCACGGAGAGTTGTCACAGTTCCCATTTCGCTTGCTCGTGGACCCCCCTCTGCTCCCTTTTCTGGAGAACGAACGTTCTCTGGAATAACCTCTGCTAAGTGCTGATGTGAGTCAATCGGCAAGAACGTTTAAAGCAGGGGTCCCCAACGGCCCCCTCCCCCCGGGCCACACAGCAGGAGGTGAGCGGCGGGCGAGCCAGCGAAGCATCATCCGTATCTGCAGCCGCTCCCCAGCGCCAGCATCACCGCCTCAGCTCCGCCTCAGATCCTCAGGCGTTAGATTCTCATAGGAGCACCGGTCCCTGGTGCCACAAAGGTTGGGGACCGCTGTTTTAAAGGAACCCAAATTTTCCACTTTGAGTAACCGAAGGGTCTTATTAAGTAACATAACACCAAGCGTGTATGACTTAGAAGAGTCGAAAAAGCAAAAACAGGAGACAGGCACGTAGGGCGTTTTGGACCCTTGTGAGACCAGCCCTCACACAGAAGGAGTCCTGTTTTTAGTAGTCGTCATCTTTTCTTCACCGGGTGCAGATGGAGCACCCAGGGACGGTGGCACCTAGCAAAACAGGAGTCCTGGCTCTTCGGGACGGGAGTTCGGAACTGCAAACGTGGGTCGCGGTGGGACGCCACGCGTGGCTGCTCCCCGTGGCTCCGGAAACCACGAGCGACACTCACGCCGCTTCCACAAGGGGGCAGGACTCAGGCAAAAAAAATCTGAAAAAAGAGCAATCCATCTTTCCCGCTTTGGAGCTTGTTTCCTCGCTCTCTGTCCCGGCTTCAAGGAGAGGAAGGAAATCAGTCATTTACACCTTAGTGAGAAATGGTGCTAAGGTCACCTTTCTCGGGGATATTTGCAATGCCCACCTTATCTGAGTGTGGAATGGAAGGTTTTGTTCTCCATGGGAAGAGTTTCTGGCACCCTCGAGCGGGTGGATGGGCCTATTCTTTCAGGCAAAGATGCTTCAGGGTACTGGGGAAGTCACACCTTTCGACAGCTGACCCTGTCAGGAATGCCCATGTGGAATGCCCACGAATATTTTTCCATATCACATTGTGAGGCTCTAGCGAGACACAAATTGCCCCTAAGCCACTGGGCGGGGCTGCTTTCCCAGGGAAGGGATGGTTGGAAGAAGAGGCAGTACCCAGGCCGGCGGGTATTTTTAAGGGTCAGCTGCCGTTGTCCCCCTCGATCTGTCAGGCCTGAGACAAAGAAGGAAGAAACATCTCCAGTCTTTGGAG
>NW_011888815.1:7125177-7126378 GCF_000151845.1 Pteropus vampyrus | reverse complement strand
AGGCCGGCGGGTATTTTTAAGGGTCAGCTGCCGTTGTCCCCCTCGATCTGTCAGGCCTGAGACAAAGAAGGAAGAAACATCTCCAGTCTTTGGAGGGCCAGAAAGCGCTATGGGACACCGGGTTAGAGGGTAGAGTGATTGGCGCCTCTGAGCGGGTGCGTCCGCCGAGCTCCCCATTCTCTGCCCTGTCCTCACAGCCCCTGCCTGCTCCACGGCTCGGGGAAGCAAGCTCAACCTTGACGGGCAGCAACAGGTGGTCCCCCGGGACCACCCAGGACACAGCCTTCTCCTCCAGCTCAGCTTGTTGTCAGCAGTTGACGCTGGCGTCCGAGCTCCACCTGCCATTTATGGCAGGATGGCGCAGGGTGAGAAAGAATTGCTATTGTGTGTGCGAGTGTGTGTGTGTGTCTCAACTGGTTCTGAATTTGGGCAAAGAATCCCCTAAAGCAGCGATCCCCAATCTTTGTGGCACCGGGGACCGGCGCTCCCATGAGAATCTCATGCCTGAGGATCTGAGGGGAGCTGAGGCGGTGATGCTGGTGCTGGGGGGCGGCTGCAGATACAGATGACGCTTCGCTCGCTTGCCACTCACCTCCTGCTGTGCGGCCCGGTTCCTAACAGGCCACGGACCAGAACCGGGGGTTAGGGACCCCTGCCCTCGAGACTCACGGTCAGCGTCCGCACACACGATGCAGGGGTTCTTCCCCCCCAGTTCCAGAGTCACCCTCTTCAGGTTGCTTCTGGAGGCGGCTTCTTTAACCAGCTTTCCAACCTTCAGGATACCAAACAGATCAGATTAAACCTTGGCCGTGGCCGGATGTGGCCCAAACTTTCTGAACGAGCCCAGGGGTCGGCGAGCACCGAGCGGCCAGGGACCCCACGGCTCTGCTCCAGCGCCATGGGCCTCCATGCTGCCACCTCACTCCCACGAGACCCCGACATCGCCAGAACCCTGGGTCTCAGCCGCTCCACTTACAGGGTGGAGCGGGAGCCTTTCGAAGGCCCAGCGATTTGCCCGCAGCCGCCCAGCTGGCTAGTGGCGGAGCCGGCTGCCGCCTTGGCGTGGTCCTGCCCACCCCTCCCCGCAGAAGGCCAGTCCCGCGGGTCAGAGAAAGGGCCCTTCCAGCCCTCGTGAGCGGGCAAGACCGTTCTGCAGGGCTCCGGGGAGACCCGGGGGAGCCTTCGAGAACTGGAAAGACAG
>NW_011888815.1:7121940-7122382 GCF_000151845.1 Pteropus vampyrus | reverse complement strand
ACACCCTGGGCCAGGGTGAGGCCTACGTCCCTCCGTTCCGTCAGCACTTCAAGGAGGGGGTGCGTGTGTGTGTGTGTGTATCTGTATCTGTGTGTGTCTGTGTATGTCTGAATGTGTCTGTGTGTGTTCTGTGTTTGTCTACGTGTATATCTGTATCTGTATCTATATGGCTACACGTGTCTATGTCTATGTGTGTGTCTGCGTCTCTCTCTGTATGTGTGTGTCCGTCTATGTGTGTGTCTCTCTGTGTATATCTATGTGTCCATGTGTATGTTTGTGTGTGTTTATCTCTCTGTGTGTCTGTGTGTGTTTGTGTGTCTATGTGTATGTTTATCTCTCTGTGTCTATGTGTGTGTGTTTGTCTGTGTGTCTATGTGTGTGTTTGTGTGTCTATGTGTGCGTGTCTGTGTCTGTCTGTCTGTCTATGTGTGTGTGTTTGTCT
>NW_011888815.1:7119036-7121115 GCF_000151845.1 Pteropus vampyrus | reverse complement strand
ATCTCTCTGTGTGTCTGTGTGTGTTTGTGTGTCTATGTGTATGTTTATCTCTCTGTGTCTATGTGTGTGTGTTTGTCTGTGTGTCTATGTGTGTGTTTGTGTGTCTATGTGTGCGTGTCTGTGTCTGTCTGTCTGTCTATGTGTGTGTGTTTGTCTCTGTGTCTATGTGTGTGTGTTTGTCTGTGTGTGTCTGTCTATGTGTGTGTCTGTGTGTCTGTTTGTCTCTCTGTGTATCTATGTGTGTCTGTGTGTTTGTCTCTCTGTGTGTCTGTCTATGTGTGTGTCTGTGTGTCTGTCTCTCTGTGTATGTGTGTGTGTCTGTCTGTGTGTTGGGGTGAAGGGACATCTTTGTCACAACACCTAAGGCTCACAGGCACCCACAAAATGTCATCTCTGAGCTTCCGTTTTCGTTTCTTAAATCCGCCCCACTGATGTACCAAATGGCAACAAGACGTCACTGCTTCGGAGTTCCTGCTGGTTGAACCTGGGCCACACGCCGAGCCGGCACTCTCTGAAATGGCGGCTGCCATTTCTGTCACGTTCACGCCCTGACTAAACAAGGACGCCACGACGGACGGATGGGGTGCGGCTGCTCCTTCCCACGTGCCCCGGGGTCCCCCCTGAAACTCGTCGTTTCAGGAAGCAAGTTTTTAGGGGACGGTGCTTGAGACTTTGCTTTTTCTAAACACTGTTTTTTAACGGTTCCAATTTTAGAATCTCTAAGTCTCATTAACATGACTTAATCGTGTCCTAGGTCCCTGGTCCAAGGGCACGGGGACCTGGGCCATCTCTGGCCGCGCCCGCCTCACACCCAAGCAGGAAAGGTCACGCGTCTGACCTCGCGGCTCCGTGGAGAAGGGACCCGAACAGAACTTTCCTCCCACCCCTCCTTTCTTCTTTAAAATCTTTGTGACACACGAGCTGGGGACGGAATGACCGAAACGTGTTGCCAAGGGCATCTAGAACGAGGTGTCCCTATGGGCCGCTTGTTTCCCCGAGCTGGCCCGTCCGAGGGCAGAGCATCGGTTAGTCCGGCTGGGTGACAGCCACTTTGGCGAGGGCTGCCAAGATCACCCCCCTCCGAGGACACACAGGCCGTTTCAGACAGCGCAAAACGCGAGGCCCCAAGGCCCTCCGAGTATCCGGTCCCCTCCCAAGCGACTCACCTGCAAATTCTCCAGAGGAAACATCAGTTCTGACAGTGTAAGTGTGAACCCCGGATGAGAATTAAGCCTGCTCGTGGGACCAGAGGGAGGGAGGGACGGCGTGTGTCCGCAAGCAGGAGATAAAACGTGACATCTGGCTGTCACCGCCGTCCCACTCAGTTGTGAGCGGGGGAGCACCGTCCCGAAGCACGGCACGGCGCGGGTGGAGCGGCGGAGGTGGCCTGGTGGCTCCCGGGAGTGGGGACGTTATGGAGGACGCATCCTATTTTCTTGGCGGATGTCTTACCTCTTGGATCAGGGAGCCGAGATGGAGCGTGGTGAGGGGCGTCTGCTCTGCCGGCTTCACCACGATGGTGTTCCCGCAGCAGAGGGCGGGCGCCAGCTTCCACGCCAGCATCAGGAGGGGGAAATTCCACTGCAACAGAGCACAGAGGAACGTGGGGGACCCGGGGGCAGCCCGCCGCCCTGTCCCGGTGCCCCCCGCGAGGATGCTGGCTTTGCACGGGCTAGATTTGGGGCATCAGGGGTGACGCAGGAGTGTGACATGGTCAAAACCGCACTGTTCCCACCGGCGCTTTCGAAGCGTATTCTGGGAGACGCTAACAGCTCTGCTCGGGAAAGAGGCTGCTGCGGTACGGAATGATGATCATCCTCTGGGGGGTGTCCGGGCCGGTGGCCGGCTGAAGGCTCTGAGCATCCCCGCAGGAACCAAATCCGCCCTCCTAAGTCACACGCCACAGGGACGTTTTCTCTTCTCGTGGGATACACACGAACCCCCCCAATGAACCGGCGCTTTGTGAGATGCATTTTGGAGGATGCTTTTCTTCCCATCATTCAGAGGCAAAGGATGCTGACATCACCAGGGCGGTAAGTCTAGCCGGGGCGGATGCCCGCAGAGCTTACGCCGGGTACC
>NW_011888815.1:7115327-7117709 GCF_000151845.1 Pteropus vampyrus | reverse complement strand
GTCTCCTTAGGGGTGCCAGCTATTCCCGCCTCCTCCGTTAGGAACCCACGATGCCTTCTGTCGCACCCCCTGGAGTCACCTCCTGAGATTAGGGATGATGTTTAAACCATCTTGATAACCCTCCAGCACCAAGCTCCATGACACAAAGCAAACGCTCAATTAATCTCGATCTGATCAAACGAAAACCCAGCGGAAATTGGTTCCAGGGGCCGGAGGGGACTGAGGTGGGGCAGGGGGCGAAAGCCACACAGCTCTATCTAGAAGAGCCGCCTACTTACGGGAGTGATGGCCCCGCAGACGCCTACGGGCTCGTGCCTGGTGAAACACACGACGTTGTCATCTGGAAGAGAGTGTACGAGAGGAGAGGACGATGCTAGCGTTCATCTCGGTGAAAATCTTTTAAACGGTAAAAAGACAAGAAAGAAACACAGCAACCCACGGAGGTGCCGGCTCTACGTCTCGTCTGGGATGCAAAAAAGCGATTTTAAATTCCCTTTCGAAAGTAAAACTCCTTAGAGGCAAGATCGGCTTGAGGGCCATTCCTTTGGGGGCGGTGTTGCGGGGAAGCCTGGAGAAACCAGGGGTGCTCTGAAGACGGACGGGGAGGAACGGGAGGACAGAACCCCCGAAAGACCCCGGCTCACCTGTGGGGATGGTTTTGCCCTGTATCTTGTCCGCCCACCCCGCGAAGTACCGCAGGGTCTTGACACAGCCCTCCAAGTCGATGAAGAAGGCGTGGAGAAACGGCTTGCCCGTGTCCATCGTTTCCAGGGTCTGTAACGAGAAGACGGCAGCCTCAGGCCTGGCCTTTCCTTCGCTTCCACGGTAGGTCAAGGACGGGCCTGGACGGGGTCGGGGGGTGGGGGAGAGTGTGCTTGGCCATCGCCCTCCGCCCCTGCCAGCCAAGGGCATCTCTTCAGAAAGCGAGACGCTACATTGAACATAAGAGCCGTCCTGGACCCTCCAGGGCGCTTTGATTTCGGAATGCGTAAAGCCGGGGGGTCGGCTGGAGCGCCAGCGTGTGTCCCCACGAAGGACAGCACACGTGGGGACGACGTGCGGCCTCGCTGAGAGGGAGGATGCTCTAGCGCGTGGTCGTCTGTCCAGCGTGCAGCTGCCTCAGCGGCGTGACCTGGCCACACGGATTCGCACACTCCCGAGAAGCTTCTGGAGGGTTAGCTGTCTCCCTCCAACACAAGAGAAAGGGAGGACGTAGTCCAGCTGATGGCACGTCGTGGAGGGAGTGACCGGCCGAGCCCAGAAGGGCCGGGGCACCAGCACAAAGACACGATGCCCCCCGCTCACCCACCCTTCCCACGGGGCTGCAAAGCCGGATGCGGGTGGCGGGAGAGGACTCGCCCTAGGCGGTGAGGGAGGTGGCCACCCGGGGTGAGGCGCAGCTGCTCAGTGCCCAGGGTTCTTTCTATTTCCATCCCGGCTGTCAGAGGACCCCTTTGTGCCTCAGACAAGCGGCCCCAGTGGAGGCCCAGTGCCGACGCCGCCTGCCATGCCTCTCTGCAGGAAGTGGCCGCCGTGACACGTCGCCCGGGGCTGGATTCCTGCTTGGGACTCGCTGCAGTGAGATGGCGATTCACCGAGGAAGTCAGGCAGGGCCCTGCGTGCGTGTGTCCTGCCTGAGCTTGACCGCCACGTTCCCGACGCGGGGCCGTGACCCCTCCAAGGTTCTCCAGAGCACGGCCGGCCCTGAACTTGGGCACCTGACATCCGGCCAGCACAGTGACCGCTGTTTAGGCTGCTGCCCCCGGATGTTTGCATGTGGAACGACTGTGGGGTGGCCACGCGAGATGCTGGGTGACTGTGTGTGACTTCAGCATTCTCTAACCAGGAGGTGGCCTCTTCCCTAGCGTGGGCAGGTCCCTGAGCCCGTCCCTACCTCAGCTTCCCCGCCTGTAAAATGGGGATAAGCACAGTCAGGACCTACGTCCGTATCCACAAAGCACTCACGACAGTGTCGCCCGCAGCAAGTGCCCTGTTCACTGCTCGGACGATGACAGTTACAGCCATGACGATGATGGTCACTGTCCCTTTGGGGACCAGACGGGTGCTTGGCAATCCTCATTTGGAGGCACCAAGGACATAGGACTGTGCGTTGCTGAAGGTGACAGGGCTGGTCCCGGTGTGGGCTGCGTGTCACCTGCTGCTCTGGGACACCAAGCCAGGCCAAGGGGACATTCGGCACACTGTACCTTTAGCTCCTATTCATTTACATTGCAAGTCGGAACTTTTATTTTCCAAGGGGAAACCAAGATCTCGAATCATGCCAAAAGGTCTCCAGGACCAGGCTACCCCAGACAGCATCTGCGTATCTGTTGGTGGAACCAGGAGCTTTTTCTTGGCCTTCTTGGGAAAGAGAGAGAAAGG
>NW_011888815.1:7104965-7114082 GCF_000151845.1 Pteropus vampyrus | reverse complement strand
AGACAGCATCTGCGTATCTGTTGGTGGAACCAGGAGCTTTTTCTTGGCCTTCTTGGGAAAGAGAGAGAAAGGCAGAGGACCGTGATATCACATCACGGGGAATCGCGAAGCATCTCTGGCTGGGTGACCTTGGACAGGTTACCTAGCCTCTCTGTGCCTCAGGATCCTCATCTCTGAAACGGGATGATAAACGCTACAGGCGAAGCGCCCACGACAAGCCTGGCGACGGTGAGCACACAACGAGCACTGGCTTTTGCCATCATGACTCGGGCAAGGCGGCTGACGGTAGCGACAATACGAATTGGCCCGGCTGGTTTTATGGATCCTGTCCAAGCAAAACCAGGTCACAATAGGTTTCGACAGGAAATTCTTTAAAAAAATAAAATGACGTTCACAGGTGAGCAGACAGGATGGCACCTGAGAAATCAAGTCTTAGCTACTGGGGACTTTCGAACAGTTATTGTGGCCGGACCATGAGTTAAACCACAGCTGCTTGTAAGTTTATTCCCTTTCACGTTTTAAGAGTCACGGGCGCCTTCTGAAAAGCCAGCATCGTGATGATCAGATACTAAAGAATGAAGGGAGAGCATCAGGGTTAAAAAGAGAGTCAACAGGGAGGGCCCCCGTTCGAAGGCTCCCCAAATGAGCACCCGAGCAGCCAGAATGTGGGCCCTGCCGCCTCGGGAAGGGGGAGAGAGCGGAGCTGGACACAGACGTAAACACCCAGCTCTGTCCAGACCACTGAGCCGGCACAGGACATGATGGCCAGAAGCACTTCTGCACGAAAATGCGGAAAAGCGTATCGGGCTGGCGAGTGAGGGGCGCTTTCCTGTGACGTGGTCCAAGTTTTAAAAACCGTGCTTGTCAGGAATTGTCTAGTCCCTTTCACGATGTGGCAAAGAACTGGATCTTATTTCCCGTGGGAGCGAGATTCTGACGGCAGAGGCGACCTGTTCCGTCTGCCGTCTCAAAGCAGCCCGGTGGACAACGGGGTGACGGTGGCCTTGCAGCCCCTGCTCCCGAAGATGACCCTGGCATTTGAGGACAGGGTGAGGAGGGCTGCCCAGGGCACATGCTCTGCCGCCTGCACACACACACACACATTGCAGACCGATGAGCTCATGCTGGGTGAAAACAGAAATGTTTTTGAAAAAGCCAGTTTGGCAGCTTGAGAGTCAAGGCTGACTGTCACTGCGGGAAGAAACCAGAGGCTCCTGGGAGAGAAATGCTGACCCTGGAGGGGGCTCCCCTCACGCAGATTTGGGGCAAACACGTTGGACTGGCCGACGGGGGCGAAGAGAGCTCGGGGCTGTGGGCAGATGTGTCCGCAGGGGCCACGCACCCGGAGGGGAACGGAGACGCGAACCCCCCTTCCCTCCACCCCAAGACGCACGGTCAGGGACAGGCATGACACCCGCGTCCTGGCGGACACTGTCCTCCACCAGCGTGTCCACTCTACCGCTTATTCCTGACATCAGATCGAGGAAGGAAAGAATTAGTTTTCCAAATCAGAGGCCAAAAAAAGAGGTCCCCGCCCGCCAACTGGCCTCAAGCTTTGGAGCAAGTTTTGAACAGGAGTCCGAGCTGTCCGAAGGTCTGTGCAGGTTGCAGAGGACCTGAGATGTCCTCAGGTCACTTACCACAAGACCAAAGGAAGGTCTGAGAAGCCTGTTAAATAGGCACTTATAGCTTACAAACGTCTTCATGGCTCCCTAGCCTGGGACAGCCCAACCTCAGGGAGGGGGCTGAATTTATATCCCCTGCTTCACAGCAGAGAAACTAAGGACCTAGAAATTACTGGCCAGGAGGGCACGTAGCTGGGGTTAGGACCCGGGTCTTCAGAAAGCTGCTACTACGAATAATGGCTTTCATCTGTTTCTGCTTACTGCATGCCAGGGACTCCGCTACGAATTTTAAATGGATCATTCTTACGACACTTGGATATGGTTATTAGTGATGCTCAGAGAGGTTAAACAACTTGTCCAAAGTCACACAGCTAGTAAGCGGCAGAGGCGGGATTTGAACCGAGGTCTTTCAGAATCTGAGGTGTATTCTAACCAGGGTCCTTCGCTGTCACCCTCGCTCCACACACGCTCGGCACTGCCCAGTTCGAGGCTGAGGCGGGGATGATTTTCAGGTCACGTGGAGATCATTTTTTTTCTGTGTTAAGTAGTGGCATTGATTTTAGTAGTGTTCTAAAAAATACAGCCAGCACATTAAACCTGTGACTTCATGGGTACTGCCAGTTAGGATGAGGTTAAATTTAAGTTTGAAAAGGAGTTTATGTTAAAAAAAAAAAAAAAATCAAGTTCATAAATGTACCAGTGGGACCAGGATACAACCCGGCCCATCCAGCCCTCTCTGAAGGTCTTGAGTCTGGGAACTAGTGAAGCTGAGCTGCAGGGGGCAAAGGTCTGGCTTCAAAACAAAAAGGGTCAAGTTCAAGGGCGGGGCGGGAGGGAGCCACCTGCCTACCTCACAGAACTACAGCTCAAGGACCAGAGACCCCGCCGCCACACAAAGCCACTGCCCTGCATCTTTTCTTCCACGCCTCGTGGGGGGACAGGACCCCCAGTAAGGCTGGCTGGGGCCACGCCCACCCCTCGTGCGTGCGTGTACTCACCGCCAAGATGGCACGGTCCCTCTCCACGAGGTCCGCCAGCTGGTGCAGCAGGTGGCCGCGGCTCGGAGCATCCAGCCGGCGCCATGCCGAGCCCCTCTGGAAGGCGGCTCTTGCGGCCTCCACCGCCATATCCACGTCGGGCTGAACGGTCAAAACAGCAGGGAGAGAGTGTCACCTTCTGATGCGACCGCACTTGGGGACAGCTCCCCTGTGAGTCACAGAGAACGGCCAAGATCTGCTTCCGTCATGTGAAGAAGGAGGAGGGGGTGGCAAGCAATGGCTGGGGGCTTTCGAGCGACTTTTTTCTTCTTTACGTTTTAAGACTTTTTTTTTTTTTTTTTTAGGATTTCTCCTATGGTTAAATATTAACTTTTCTTCTGATTATAAAAGTGTTTTTGAAAAGTTTATAAAACCACCAACTTTAATGAAGTATTTTTCTTGGTGAACCAAGTAGGAAAAGATTTTCCACTTGCCAGTTTGGACACACGCAGCTCAGCAATGAGGTGGTAAATAACTGTGTGGGCATTTTATTCCCGCTGAGGATCGAGCTCCCACAGTGAGAATGGGTCATGATGTTTCTGAGGATCTGAGAATCGACCACATCGGAAAAGCCCAGAGACTGGGAGGATCAGGAATGTTCTCCCCACCACCCCCTGCCGCCTCACCTACCCCCTGGGGCCACTGTCACACCATCTTATGGAGAAGGAGCTGGGTCTTCTGTGACTGATAGAAAAATTACAATCGAACCTCTTTCTTAACTGGAAAGAAGCGAGAGCTGTTTAGGGTAATTGTCGCTCACTCATTTTCAGGAAAATACGGTTGGAGGCTCCGGTTGCTGATGGGCAGAGGAGATAACAGGGCTCTGAATTCCTTGTCACAGGCTGTTGGGGTGGAGGCAGGACCTCCCGGCCTCGGGGGACAGGGCTGCCTCTGCCTTCACGTGCTCAGAGCAGTCACCCAGACCGAGGGAGAAGCCAGAGCTTGGGGCAGGGGCTTCTTCTCCTCCTTGATAACTGCATGCAGTGCTGGGGGTCGCTCAGCATCATGCCCGCCACCCCTCCTTGCCCCCACCTCTTCACCTGAGCTCCTTGGTGTCAGCATCTTTACAAAAAGGAGCTTAGCATGGGGCGCTGCACATCGGAGGGGCCGTACAGGCGGACAGACCATGCATCGCACGCCCAACACGACACTGGTGGCATCCAGTTGCAGCCCATGCGACACGCGTGCAGTGCCGTTCACCCCCGTCCACGTTCCACGTCGCCCGGACGCTTACTGAGAACGTCAGGCGAGTGCTTCCGAGCACCCCTCCCCTCCTTACAAAAGCTTAACCTTCAACCTTTCCCCCAAAGGCACTTACATCCAAATGTATCAAAGACACATCCAGAAGTCCCTGAGCTTGATACATATGTGCTATGTGATACAGTGCTTTCTATATATGTAACATATATTAAACATATGTAATATGTAACAGTGTATATTATGTGTGTGTGTTATTCGTAAAGCTTGTATGATAATGCAGACCCTGAACTATCGAGTAGGGTTATAAAGACTAAGGCTTTACACCATCATTTAAGTTTCTGGGAGAAAAGAAATCTGGTGATTACATGACCTCATTATCCCAGCGTGACTTGCTCAGCAAGTCCTTTTCCTTCAAGTTCTATTTGTTTTAAGTGTCTCCTGCCAGAATGGCGCATTTGGTGAAACACACCAGCCCGAAATGCTTTCTGGAAAAAATTTTTTTAATGCTTCCAGGTTCAAGTCATTGACAAAAATCTCTCCTTTAGCCACGTGATGCGGACAGCTGAGGTCATCCTCATAGACGGAGAAACATCCATCGAAGGAGAGCAACTTCCTACGGTGGATCGTCCCTCATTGATCCCATTCTGGGCCAGGTGTCTGAGAAGCGGCCAGCTTAGGTCCTACCTGAGTGCGGGCCAGTGCTGTCCCCTACCTAAGCCAGCCTGCTTCCTTATTCTGTAGTCACCTGTAATCAAATGACTTAGGGTAGAGACACCTACCTTATCTCCTTCTTCCACGTCACATATTTTTTCTAGGGTCGAAGGGTTGTATGTGGCAAACTTTTTTCCACTCTTGGATCCGTGCCATTCATTGTTGATGAATATCTAACCAGGAAAGGAAGTGGTCATGCATTAGGCTTAAATCAAAATCACATCGCTCCGCCATGCTGAGCTGATGTCTTGCCCTCCTCACTGCCGACTCGCCCAGATGGGAGCTGGAGGGTGGATGGAGTCACGTGCCCATCCGGGAGCAGCCTCAGAATTACTACATAATCAGAGAATTAATTTTTGTCATAAGAAAACTAAAGTTATTTAACGTTTTCTTTCTAAAATAATCTCTTTTTTTTAAAGCGACAACATGAATTCACAGAGGAATAGATGAGTTCGTTAAATTATGGGTATAAGTTAAATTTTCCACCTCCACTGAGTTTGGGGGAAATTAAATAAGTGTATGTACATAGAGTGACAAGCGCGCCTCTGAAGGCTACGTCAGCAGTGGTCGATGTCTTCGTCCTCCTTTCCGCTGCCACCCACGGCGAGATCGCCCAGGAACCAGCTTTATACAAGCATCTTCCTTAGAACTTTACTTTTCATGAACGCGCATTAGTACACTTACCCTCTTCTCTTGAAAATGTCTCTTTTCATGTTGGGCTTAATATGAAACGTACATATGAAGCGTTGGAATACAAAGATAAATATTGGGGTTAGAAGGGGTTCTGCTTATATTAACAGACGTAGCAAATAACTGTTGATATCCAGAATTGAAGAATTAATCCACAAAAAGCATTCAGTTCAGAGTATCTAGGGCATGGCCGAGAATAACAGTTAAAAATAATCGTAAAACACAAAAACGTCATGAGCGAACTGAAAAGGATTCACGAAGATCACGTACTGAACGGCCTATGCTATTTACTCTCAGTTCATTCCAAGTTCTAACTGCTTTAAAAAGCACTGCACTGAAAGACAGGGCTTCAGGAAAGAACAAGAAGGTGACAGAGATGCCACAAAATACCTGCCAGCACCGAGGCCCCGGCTACCCAGCGAGAGGACACCCCGACGCAGCAGCCTGGGACGGCCTTGTCACAATAATCCACCAGGGCGTCAGAGAGGCCCCGGCCGCTGACGTGGATAAGACACTGTAGAAGCATCTCCATCAAATACAATGCGGTCAGTTAATTTCTAAGTACAGAAGTATCTCATCGGATTCCATTTCCGTTTCTATAAGGAAAGATTTTTTCCACTCTTGGCTACCTTTTGCTTCTCTCTGAGTCGTTTAAAGGAAGCGTGGGGTCCCTACGAGGGCTAATTTAAATTATTATGAATTTTATTCAATTGGATGACTTGACTCCCCAGTGAGGACAGAGGAGAGGGGGCGTCATCACACCCAGCATAGGGGCTTGATTACACCTTCCGTCTCCCATAAAAACCCCCGAAGCTCCCCGAGAAGAAAACCCGCTCTGGGAATCGGCCGGCGGAGACCGTTCTGATAACTGTCCCTGGAAAGCAAGGAGTTCTGAGACTAACAAGACAAAGCCAGCTCTGGCTAGGCAGGTGGGCAGAGGCTCCCCGCACCGACAGCATCCTGTGCCCGTGGGATGTGCCCATCCGCCTTCTGGAAGCTCAGCGCCTTCCAGGAGAGGCCAGGCCTCCGGGGAAGCCCGAGGAAACGGCCAGGCTACAATTACAGGTTTCTTCTTCCAGATGAAACCAAATCCGAGAGCTCCCTTTTGCCATCCAGCAAGCCACCGCTCGGCGACAGTGAGAAACGCATAAGCGGAGGAGAGTTAAGTTAGCGTGGGGAGGGAAGAGAGGCCCGTTCGTCAGAAGATGAAATTTCGTGGCTTAGATAATAGATCCTGCCAGCGAAAACTGCTGATTCCGGGTCCTTCCTGGTATCATTTCCAGGGAGGATGGAAAATGAGAAGGTGGCTGAAGAATAAAAATAAGAGGGAGGGAAACAGATTGCGATGATCTGCTATATTTCATCTCTAAGCACGTTCCTCCCCCCCCAAAAAAATTTACTTTGTCATTCACGACATTGATGCACGATCTTTTTTTTAACCGGCAACTAAAAAAACAAAACAAAACAAAACAAAAGCAAAAACGAAACAAAACAAAACAGAAAAAAAAAAACAAACGCAGATGGCTCAACTCTAACCATGTTTTCCCATCCCAATGTTTCCATTTCGGCAAAAGTTTTTCTTTATTGCTACACTAGGAAGTCATCTTGTAAGCAGTTTCTGTCCACTAAAACAAAAACGCAAATAAAGAAAGGGGTCGCCGAGCGTGGCCAGCCAGCTCTGCTGGCTGGATTGTTTTGAACCCCGAATCCGAATAATGGGTTCTGGGAATACTTTTCCCCCTTGACTTATGAAAGACTATGAAACAAACCGATGCAAGTATAAAATTAAGTTACACTGGGCTGTAGACGGAACTCAGATCGTACGGATGGATGCCATGGGATACCACGCTATCTGGACCGGGCTGGAAAGCCACAGCCATTCTCAGGGGACGGATGCCCTGGGCAGGTGGCGGTCACACAAGTGACTTCTGCCGACGCCACTTACGGGAACCTCAGTGGTCCTCAGCTGGACTCAAAAGGAGTATGTATTTAGAAAAGGAGCTTTGAGGGAATTTTATTTTTCACAAAAGCGATCATAAAAAGCAGTCTTTTAATAGACAAGAAAGTCTTAACGAGAATCTCTGCTACTAGAAGAAATATTATAAGGAAAGGAAGGGGCCCCCTAAAGTGAAACGGGTTGCTAGCCTATGAGATCTGTGTGGGGGTTCCAGCGGGGGGTGGGGGGGACCATCTCCCCACTCCCAGCAGAATCACACAGCAAGCCTGATGTTCAAAACGTGAGGACAAATGGAGGCGTTTTGGCAAGGCCGTCCTTCTGGGAACCGGACTTACCCTGAGAAATAGCACTGTCAAGGTCACGGCTCGGCCCCCGTGTCTGGCGTGTCCGCCTCTACTGAGCAAGAAGCATCATGCACCAGGTTTGAAAAATAACAGACCGTTGAGGGGCACACGCTCCGCCCCTCCCGACTGCCTGCCCCGGGCCTCAGCTCTGCAGTTAATTCTCTCGCTTCTTCGCTCGGCCCTAACAGCTGCCTCTCCAGCCAGAGGTCCCCTGAGCATTGCTCTCCTGGCTGTCCCCTCGACCCCCCGGCCACGCCACACAGGCCGCCCAGGCCCCACGACTGTTAGTGGGAGGCCTGTGTAGAGGTGGGCCCAAGGACAGAGCGGACAGAGGCCTCGCCCTCCACGGGGAAGCGGGGCACGGTGGCCTGGTGTCAGGCTGGGCCGCCATCACGGCCTGGGAGCCTCTGCCTCTTCGCTTTCCCTCAGCCCGAATCGCACACCCAGTTCCGATCCACAGGGCAGAGAGGCGCCCGGCAAGACGAAAGACACTGATCTTCTGTGACCCGCTAAGACCCTCCTCTCCATAGGTCCTAAAGAATGGCAGAGAAGGCAGCAAACTTGCCGTACGTGGCTGCATCACTCTGATAGGAATCCGAGAGGTAAAAAGCACAACCAACCGCATAGGCCATTTCTGGTTTGTATGGCGTTTTTAAAACAGCTATAAAACAGAAATAAAATAAAGCGCGAGCAGCATCACCATCGAGCGAGCACCGACAGGGTTAGGGGCTAAAAAAACTTAGGTGCTGTTCTCGCTTTTCTGTCATTTGCGTGGGAATTTTCACTCTGAGGCCGATACTCCTAAGGAAACGGCATTAAAATAGTCTCCAGCATTTACGGGGACCGGACGCGTCTCTGTTGATTACAGAGCCCTCCGAAAACAGTTAATTTAAACGTCATGTGATCAGAGGCCCCCCGGCCGACACAAAGTGCCAAGAGACCAAAATCCGAAGGCCACACATAGTGGCCTGCAAGTTTCTCCGCCTGATTAAAACTATTTGAGAGACATAATTGCTACTTTTGAAAGTAAAATGGATGGAGAATTTTCTAAGTGCTGTGTCAGCTGGAGTTGGGGGCTCTGGATTAGATGCAAAAATAAAAAGACACAAAAAGACACAAAGTAGAGGGATGTGAAGCTCACCGCGGCCTCCGTCTGTGTCCCTGCCCCCCCGGTCCCCGGCCCACCTCGGCGATGCCTCGCCTGGGCTCCCACGCACCCTCAGCCCAGCTCCGAGGCCTCGCCATCTCCCTTTCCGCCCCAGGCAGGTGATCTCAACGCTTTTGCTCACCCTCCTGATCTGCAGCCCCAAAAGACAGAGAGCTGGAGGACCGAGGGCCGGCCGGCCAGATGGGGCCCTGCCACCCACCCCTGGCTTCCCAGGCCCCGATCTGAGGCCGGCAGGGAACGCGTTTTTTGTCAACACCAGGGCCTCTGGGATCCAGGGCGGTCTCGCCAGTGATCACCTTCCAGCCTGCCCGCTCTCTTCTGGTCAGCAGGTAGGAGCTAAGCGCAGAAGCTGCCCGAAGCTTCTCCCTCTGCTCTCGAGAGCCGC
>NW_011888815.1:7097858-7102935 GCF_000151845.1 Pteropus vampyrus | reverse complement strand
GAGTGGGTTAGGCTTGAGGGACATCAGTGAGTCTGTCCTAGATGCCAGGCTAACCTCTTTCCTCAGCTGCTCCTGCCTGTCCCTGGGTGGTTGTCTTATCTGGCTGGCCCCGTCGCCCCCACTCAGGCACCCTGGACATACGTGGGGTGATAGCTCGTGTCAGAGCCCCAGCTGGGTGCTGAGGCCCATGGTCTGGGTGCCCGGGCCAGAACGGTATGTAGGGCCTGGCAGGAAACCTTGCCTGCGCCTGGCCCAGGGACCCAAGGACTGTGGGTGTACCAAGTGTCACGGGCTGAACTGACCGCCCCTTTCCAAGAGTTTCTATGGGATCCTGGATGCTTGAACTATAAAAACATCTGCACATTTGTAGAGGAAACGGTGTTAATTAAATGACTGCTGGATGGGTGGGTGGTGGCGCTCAGGGCCGGGCCTTGGAGGCCTGCGCCATCAAGGCAACAGAGAGGAACCCGTTTGCTCAAAGTAGGTGGACCACTGCCCCTTGCTCACCATGAAGTCAGGGATGTAGGTCGCCTCACTTTACACCCCTGTGGTCGTAGCGTCTGGCCTCGGGGACCGATTGCAACGATGCCGACCGCCTCACCTGCACCGCCACCTGTGGACACGCATGCACGTGCCCCCCAGAACCTGGGGTCAGAGCGGGGTCCTCAGCCAGAGCCGGTGGCTCCCAGAGCGCAGGCCAGGAGGCCGGGCCTGGCTCCAGACTTGTCCAGATCAGCGGGCTACCTCTGCCCCGCTGTCTTACCACTCAGCGGGAGGGATGAAGGCAAGAGGCTCTTCTCCCCATTTTCCAGGTGAGTAAGCAGAGGCGTGTGCCCGCTTGCTCCAGACCTCACCGCAGACGGTGCGGGGGTGGGTGGCGCAGGGCGTGGACATGGACCGCTCTGTCGTCGTCCTCCACGCCTTTCTTTCACCCAGGTGAGGATCCGCGTCCCGCAGCCCCGTGACACTGGGCACAGCACAGATCCAGGCGCAAACTGGTAGCTGTGTCCCTTCAGCCTGCGCCTTTCATAGGAAGCAAACCCCGAGGTCCTGGCCTCAGAGGCGGTGACCACAGGGGCCAGGGGAGGAGAAAGAACCATTTTTCTCGCACAGTCGGCCACCGGGGTCTGGATGGCAGGGTGCCAGAGGCCCGGCCCTTCCGACCACGCACCTGACCTGGATTGCAGCTGTGTGCTCTGGGGCTGGCCACGTCATCGCACTAGTTTAGTTTCTTTTTTCCGTAAAAGAATCTCCTTCCCGCTTTACAGTGTCTGGAGAAAAGCTCCAGCAAGAAAACAGTGCGAAGGCGTGCTTTCTAAACTGTAAAGTGCTGTCTGCAGGCCACTTCTCCATTTTCCTCTTCTTCCTGGAGGACGATTTCACTCAGCAGGCTTTTCTTCTGGGAAGTTAGTTAGCGACCTTCTCTTTGGCTCGTGGAAGCTTCCCCGGTCACCGGTCACCACTCCGTTGGTTTCAGTGTAAAAGTATGGATTTTCATTTTGCTTTCGGCTCTGTGAGGCCGCGAACGGTCTCCTGGGAATGGGGCCATAGCCCTGCTTCCTCTCCAGCCTTGCTGGCCGTTTTGGGCCCACGTGGAGATATTCGCACAGGGCACTGGTCTGAGATAAGTCACATTTAGACCGGGCAGAAGCAGAGAACTAAGTACGGGAAAGCAAAGAGAAGACATCAAAATATTTCTGGGTCAGGCCTTGATTAGGCCTCACACACGCACAGCCTCACAGCTCATGGCTGCTGGAATTTTCTCCTGGTCCACCTGCTGCCTGTATGTAACTCGTGATGTTTAAGAGTCATGAAAAGGCCAGACAGAGCATGGCGGGTTGGCTCGAGACAGCCGATCGACCACCCAATTCTTTCTTGACAGATGAGGGCAAGCAATGTCTTTTGATGAAACACACTTCTCAGCCTTCCTCGCAGACAGGGGTGGTTAATGGGATATAAGCCAAGTCTTTGGGCTTCCAGGGAAGCCTTTCACATAGGTCTGAGTCAGCTGAAAGGTGCTTCTTCCTTCCTGCTGCCTGGAACACAGATATGAGGGCTGGGGCTCTGGCAGCCGTCTTGTGACCACAAAGCAATTCTGAGAATGGTGGTTACATGATAAGGAAGTTGGAACAGGCACATAAGGAAGAGCCCAGGTCCCCGATGCCCCTGGAACCAAGCTTTCTGCCCTGAATTTCCTTCCTTGGATTTATTTCATGCGAACAAAGGGTGAATCCCTCCCTTATTTAAGCCTGCTATTTGGGATTTTTGTCATATGTGGCTGATTCTAAGTGATACAGCTGGTCATTTAAACCTTGACCCGTTACCATGATTAGAAAAACAAAGTTATAAACTCAGGTGGAAAATATTATGTCATTTTTGTATAGAAAAATCAGTGCATTAAAAAAAAAAATCTTCTGGGACGTGGTTCCATAGTGTAGCTGTTAGCACATCTGCTTTACATGCAGAAGGTCCTGGGTTTGCGCCCCGGTGGAGCCACGGTCCATGGTCTATGGCCATGACGCCCTGAACAAGCCTGATGTTTGATCTTGGAAGCTAAGCAGGGTCGGGCCTGGTTAGTACTTGGATGAGAGACCACCTAGGAAGACCAGGCGCTGTAGGCATAAATAATAATAAATTTAAAAAAAAAAAATCATCACCATCTCTCCTTTTTTTTACGTTAATGAAATGCCCTGAACATTCTCTGCTCAGGTTTATAGCACATCAAAAAACAACGCCCCGACTCACCTTGAGATGGAATGAATAAAGCCAGCTCATCGATTCATTCACGGCTTTAACTGCCTAAATTGGATGGTGAGGTCCTACCTAGGGAAGAAAAATTCTTTTGGAAAAAAAGTCCCTCATGGAGCCAGGCAGGTATGTCATCATTGTGCCCATGGGTGTTAGCTGTTGGGGCTGCACCCCAACCCCCACCCACCAGGAAGGGAGCAGTGCTCAGAGAGCCCAGGTCCCTGGGCCACCCAGGCTGAGAAACTGCATGGCCAGGCGGCAGGAAGTCAGACTTTCGGTTTTAAAGTATACAGAATGTCACCACATTAAATCTCGGGATCCCACTCATAACGCTGTACACTCTTCTGTACCACTATCGGACTTTCTCAGCAACATGAACAGTTGTTTGCAAACTTTCCAACCCTCTTCAGAATTCAGGGATTCTTAGCCTTGAAGCAAATTTGAATAATTTGGGGTTTGAGTTCAATCTACTCCAGGCAAAACGCACTTCCTGTTAGAAGGAAAGTTGGTTAAGGGGCTTATAAAAGGGTTCTGGAAGATTCTTGGACACAAAGAGGCTCTCACTAAACAATCGTGCTGAGTGAAACCTAAGTGAATCAGAAACATACATATTAAATTTCCCTTGAAATCCACATGGGCATAGAAATGTCAGGAAAGGGGCCTTAGCAAGATACTGTTTGCCAAACCCAAAATGCTTGAAAATGAGGTTGAGCGCGTTAGTTTGGTAAATCACTCTTGGGCTCATCTAGCCTGTCTCCACAGCGACAAGACTTTCGTCCTGCCTCTTAGCTGGACTCCCTGTAGAGGAGCATAAATTACCAAAGAATCTTCCTTTGGATTTTTTCCCATTATTCCAAGCCTGGGGTGGATACGGGGCGGGGAACATTAAAATCTGTGTGCTCGCGAGAAAGCCTGGGGATCCTCTTGTAGCCGTGCCTTTGTGGTATCAAGCGACACTCTTGGCTTCCCTGTAATCATAAAGTCTCTATAGAGAACATCATGTCTTATCGTAAGTTTAGGCATCACAGATGGGGAGACTATTTACATATATTTTTATCTAGTTTTTTGATCTGATATTACGATGATCCTAAAACATCCACTCCGCTCCCAAGGGAACAGATTAACGAGTGATCGATAGCATCTTCCAATTTATAACGCTTTTCACTTTGAGCCTGTTTGCAAGCATTGAGTTTGTATTATGTTACCTATTATGATGATGATATATCATCGAACGTAGTTCTTTAGAAGACACTGGATTGGATAAAGTGTATTTTCCACCAGTGATAGTAAGGAAGCATAAATATCAGGAACCGAACACAGAAGTATAGACTTTACATGGCTTGATGGGCATCTTATAAATGCCATGGACACTTCAGTTATTATGAATTTCAGCCTGCATTTGACATGAGGGTACCAACATTTGCACCTGCTTGCGGCGCCCAGGGGTTCCATTGCACTTCTCCACTCGGCCACTAGGTGTCAGGGCCAAGTGGAGTAGGAAATTGCCACCGAAGTTCTTCCAGAAACAGGAGTTCCCCAGTTCACTTCTTAACGAGCCTGAAATGGGCTCCAACCTTTGAGACCCGACGCGTGGGTGGGGTGACTGACTCTCTGCCCAGAGAGCACTTGGGTCTGGCACCTGAGCTTCCAGATCCCTCACCTCCTCTTCTGAAAATGGGGGTGATGATTCCCACCCAGCGAGGGCTTCGGGATACACGAGAGAGCAGGTGCAGCGTGCCGAGCACACGTGCAGCGAGGCAGAGGACATCGCCACCGCCCAGCTCTTTCCTGAGCTGACAGCACCGTGCGGAGCCCCGTCCGCCTGCCTTCGGCTCTCAGGCAGCGCCCCGTACCTGCGTGCCTCCATCCTTATCCCTTCTCACAGGTGAGGTGGTCAGGGAAATTTGCCAAGACCGCAGGACATCGATTTTTTTAATGTCAAAGGATTATATATCTATGAGCTTAGGAGGTCAGCCTCGCAGGCAGACGGAAGGTAGGATGCCCGCTAAGGCGTTTGCTGAGCGGATGGTGGGACCTCTCTCGTGGGTCGAGAAACCTCAGTGAGATCACCAATGCGACAAGGCCAGTCCCGGCCTGGTGGATGGCGGGTTCCCCGTTGGTGTCGCCTGAGACTCGCCTGCTAGGCAGACGGGCCCGGTCACTTCCTCCAGCCCTTCTAGAAACTTCTTCCTGGTTTTCTCTCTGATCGATGTCACAGGGGACTTGAAGCAGTTCCAGATCCCAGGGGATAATGACCCTCTCCTTCCCGGACTCCAGGCCACTCTCCGTGACCCACTTCCCCTCACATATATTTATGCTTCGTCCCAAC
>NW_011888815.1:7091961-7097808 GCF_000151845.1 Pteropus vampyrus | reverse complement strand
TTTGCACCTGCTTGCGGCGCCCAGGGGTTCCATTGCACTTCTCCACTCGGCCACTAGGTGTCAGGGCCAAGTGGAGTAGGAAATTGCCACCGAAGTTCTTCCAGAAACAGGAGTTCCCCAGTTCACTTCTTAACGAGCCTGAAATGGGCTCCAACCTTTGAGACCCGACGCGTGGGTGGGGTGACTGACTCTCTGCCCAGAGAGCACTTGGGTCTGGCACCTGAGCTTCCAGATCCCTCACCTCCTCTTCTGAAAATGGGGGTGATGATTCCCACCCAGCGAGGGCTTCGGGATACACGAGAGAGCAGGTGCAGCGTGCCGAGCACACGTGCAGCGAGGCAGAGGACATCGCCACCGCCCAGCTCTTTCCTGAGCTGACAGCACCGTGCGGAGCCCCGTCCGCCTGCCTTCGGCTCTCAGGCAGCGCCCCGTACCTGCGTGCCTCCATCCTTATCCCTTCTCACAGGTGAGGTGGTCAGGGAAATTTGCCAAGACCGCAGGACATCGATTTTTTTAATGTCAAAGGATTATATATCTATGAGCTTAGGAGGTCAGCCTCGCAGGCAGACGGAAGGTAGGATGCCCGCTAAGGCGTTTGCTGAGCGGATGGTGGGACCTCTCTCGTGGGTCGAGAAACCTCAGTGAGATCACCAATGCGACAAGGCCAGTCCCGGCCTGGTGGATGGCGGGTTCCCCGTTGGTGTCGCCTGAGACTCGCCTGCTAGGCAGACGGGCCCGGTCACTTCCTCCAGCCCTTCTAGAAACTTCTTCCTGGTTTTCTCTCTGATCGATGTCACAGGGGACTTGAAGCAGTTCCAGATCCCAGGGGATAATGACCCTCTCCTTCCCGGACTCCAGGCCACTCTCCGTGACCCACTTCCCCTCACATATATTTATGCTTCGTCCCAACACTGCAGGCACTTCCTGGGTTCCTTCCAGAAATCTTTCCGGTTTGGGGCTTCTGAAAGCCAGACTTTGCCCTAACTTGTTTCTCTCTCTCCTGTTTCATTAGCCATGTGTTAGGGCTGGTTCTTCTCAACCTTTGTTGCAGCTTAGACCAGATACAAGGTTTCCCTCCCAGGCTGACTCTCAGCAGGCATTAGTGGGACACTCACAGCTCTGTGCAGACAAGGCCCATTCATCATCAGCGCTGTGATTGATTAGCCACGTCTGCCGCGGGCTCGGCAGCCTGGACTCCAGCCTCCTCACACAGTATGTGCAGATTCCATTCGTGGCTGTGACGTGGGGCTCAGGGTTCTGCACTTCTAAGAAGCCACTAGCTTTTCTGTAAGCTTAGCAGCATCGGCATCTCCTGGGAGCTTCTCAGAAACGCAGACCCTCAGGCCCTGCCCTAGACGTACGGAGGCAGAACCTGCCTGTGAACCAGGAGGTTCAAACGTGCATCGAGGCCTGAGAACTGTGCCAGGCTCTGGTCTCTGGTTGGCTGATGCCTGGCCTTTCAGGAAAAGCACCTTCAACATCCCCCCAACCTGAAGCCCACCTCGTCAGGATGGCTGAAACGAATCGTTCTTTTCTTTGTATTTCTCTGTTTACTTTTAGTAGAGATGACTTCACGTTTCATTGTGAGCCCAGGGACAGTCGAATACCTGTCCCAGCCATGAGCCACCTGCCCACATGCCTCTGAGGCTCCTAACAGCTATTGAAGAGGAATTTTCCACTCAAATGGTTAACCTTATAATCAGCTCTTTGCTCTGCTGTAGATATGCCTGCCGCACAGTCCATAGGGCAGAGTGACCTCGAGATCAACTGAAGACTCACCCTCCTCTTTGCTTGTTCTGTCTAGATAACAGGTGTATCCCCTTTGCTTGTTAAGCCCTATAAAAGCAAGGTCACCTCTGAGCTCGGGGCCCAGATCTTCAGAGCGCTAGCTCTCCTGGGACCGCCGGCGTAATAAACCTGAGTTCCTCAACTCTCCGAGTGATGCTTGGGTTCTCGCCGGTCTGATTTTTCTGCAACACTATCCCAAGGGAATGGCTTTGCAGAACTTTAACCAATACACTTATGATCAAAGGCCAGAAACACCAGGCCACTGCGCTGAAGAGGTTATATTTTCATGACATAGTAGTATAAAAATCGCTCATATACTGTCTCTCGAATTCCAGAGCTCGAGGAAAGCTGGGTGTTGAACTGGGTGTGATGCACGCTCGGGGAAGGTAGGAGGGGTCTTGAGGGTGCTTTTGTGAGGTGGGTCCTGTGCCCCTTGAGCAGCCGCAGTGGATCTTACCCAGCCAAGAGGCCCACCTGTGGACACGAGACCCCCCCTCCCCGGGAAGCAGCAGGGCACGACAAGGTGTTTGGCCAGAACGGCCGAAGTAGTGACATCGAAGGACAAGAGTGGACAGTAGGTGACTGAAGTAGCCATGGGAGGCCCAAGCAGGGAGCCGGCACCGAGCCTCAGGCCCGAGGAGTGAGGTCAGGTCAGGGCGTCTGAAGCCGCTGCTCTGACTCAGGCTGAGTGTTTGGGGGTGAAGGCTGTGGGCGGGCCAGGGCCTGGCGGGTTGTCTCAGGCACCCCGCCCAGCCTTCAGTTATGAGAGTGTCCCCTCCAGGCACTTTACGTATTCCAGCTCATGGGGTAGCTGCATTATAATAGACATGTGATTTTTATGTATAAAACCGTAATTACACATCCGTTCGAGCAGTCGTTAATTTGACACGGGTCTCCCCCGCTATGCTGACCTCTGTGAGGGCGGGAACACCATTTTTCCACCATTGCCAGACAAGTCGCCGACATCCTGAACGTGCCCTTAAAAAAAATCGCTAAGCTGAGTCAACGCGCATACTCTGTTTTACCGTTTTTACAGCATGTTCTTCCTTTTTCCAGTTGTTGGTTTATTGTCTAGACTCTTCCTTCTAGAACCTAAATGCCTGACTGCACAGACCCCTGCACCAGCCACCAGGTGGCGTCACGGACCCAGGACAGCTTGGTACACGCTATGCCAAGGAGCCCCACGATATGCAAAATGCAAATGACCATTAATAGATTGGGGCGTACTCGCCAGCTGCAAATTGGATAGTTTATCGGTGGCCTGCAGTGAATGCATTAGGACTAATTCTTTTTCTAGAACAAGTTTAAATGAGGCCTTGGGTTAGAGTAATAAAAAAAAAAGAGAGAGAAAACAAGTTCTCTGCTTGTTCTTCCACCCATTTCTGGGGCATTTACAGATGAAATGACGTCACCCATGGTTAGCCCGTGTTGTAGGACTGATAAATATGGTAGAGGTCTCCAAATATTTATTTTATTTTTTTTACAGACAAATAAACTTCCTGGAGACGAAGGGACAGAGGGAAGAGAAGGTTCTCCTAGGTACAGAGGAGATTTTTAAAAAGAGAGACATAGTCAAGATCATCCTCTTGGACCTTTACGTTGTCACCTGACTTTGAGAAACTAATAACTACAGCTTTGGCTCAACCACAGTGAAGGTGCCAGAAAGTCGAAGCTTCGCCTCTGGGCAAGGCTGCGAAGATTGTCCTGAGGCCGTGGGGCTGGCGAGTGGCAGCCCAGCGTTTCGCCTAGGCACCCTGTCAACCTTTGGACCTGCCATTTCCGCTTGGGCGCCAGCACCTCCACGTGAGGCATCGCTCACGTACATTGGACATACAATAAAGGCCACCAACTTGTCGCAAACTCCCTTACAAAGGCGAGGGAGAGAGAACAGTGCCCTCCCCTGCCCTAATCTGTGAAATGGCACTCAGGAAGCTGTCAGGCTGCGTGGCACAGCCATGCTCAAGGTGTTGGTTCTCAAGGGAGACGAATGTTTTTTAGTTACTGTTTTTCTTAGAACACAGATGCAGCTACGCGTTAGTACGTGTAGCATCTTCGGCTCTACCGTATACGCGGAGACTAATAAACTTACTTTTTCTTCTTCGGTTGCACTGGATTTATTGTCCATTATATGCGTAAACTATACAAGAAGTTTGCGTATAGGTGGTCTGCCTTCTCTTGCCCGTGGCAGCCCTTACCTACTTACAGCCCTCTTTCGTCTTACAAATGATCTAGCAACTTCCTTTGTGCTAACCTTTGTGAAGGAAGGAGCTTATTTTTGGTAAGTGTCTCAACCCACAGAGCCAATCCCATCCGAAGGTGGGAAAGAACTGTAACAATGGTACCACTGTTTTTCTGTTGGGAAAATGTTTAACCTTGACCCTCACACCAGCTGCGGTCGGAAGGTACAGCCTTGTACAAAATAACAAACGGAATCCGGTTCTCTACGTGGATGGTCATCATGGCTCACTTCGTTCATCCCGAATTCTGATTATACTCTCCCCACCCTGAGGGCCAAGTGCTGACGCCAGGGGGGCCTAGCCTGCTCGTCCCTGGCCATAGTGCATCCTGAAACACATTTGGGCAAAATAGATGCGGGGTGGACAAAGGAAAGTTCGCAAGCTCTGTGGGGACCTTACGCTTTCTGGCCATGGAGTCATGCTTCCGTCTCCCCCCTCCTGAGCACCTTGCCCCTCGAGGTCCCCAGTTCCTGTGGCACCTGCAGAGATTCAGCTGGGAAATTCCTGGCTGAGGAAAGAAAGCCCGAGGTGGGTCAGGTGCACGTGGGCTACGTGATCATGTGTGATAGATAATGACACACATGTGGAAATCTTAAAAGATCGGCCTGGACTGGACAGAAGGAGCCGATGGCTGTGGGTGAGGGGAGTGTGGGTGTCACTGACCCTCAGCGTGTCAGCCGCTCTGTCAAGTCCCCTTTCTTCTCAGCGTCATTTTCCCCCAGGATTCCCTCACTTCTGTAAATGACAGATCTTAAACACACGGGCGAGAGAAGCGTCCTCAGTCCGACATGTGTGGCCCGGACAATGGGTGCTTCGGGCAGAGCTCTGACCAGGAAGCGAGGAAGGCTGAGTGACAAAGAGGACAGGCGGTGGGGACAGGCCGCCCTGGGCTCCGTCTCCTCTCTCGGTGGGGCGGGTGCTTGGGAAAGCCCCCTCTCCCTCTCACAGCTTGTCGTGGGTGGCAGCTGGCTCCCAAAGTTGACCCCTTCTGGTGCTCATGTCTTCGTGCCGTCACCTCCCACGCTGACTCTGGGCTGCCCTTGCTGCTGCCTTACCTACAGAATGCGCCCAGTGACGCTCGGCTGGTTCTGGGCCTGGCCCTTAAGAAGTTCTGGTGGCTTCCGCTTCTGCATTTCTGGGGCCCCGGGCCATTATGTAAGAAGTCCAGATCTCATCCTCCAGGGAGTTCATGTGGAGAGGCCATGTAGAGAGGGAGGGGCCCAGAGACCCCAGAGAGAGAGACAAGCCTTGTCATGCCGATGTCCTGACCGAGCCTGGCCTCCCAGCCACCCATGCCGAGGACACAGGCAGGTGAGGAAAGCAAACCTTGGATGACAAGCCCAGCTGCCATCTTGGACGACCAGTCTCAAGGCCATCTTGGACGACCAGTGCCATCTTGGACATTTAGCCCCCACTGCCACCCGAATGTAGCTGCATGGCAGATACCAGAAGAAACAGGACCAGAAGAAGGATCTTGTAGGTGAGCCCCAGACAACAATTAGGATCACAAGAAATAATAAAACGTTTATTGCTTTAAGCATTTTGGGGCTGAATTTGGGGCTGTCGGTTCTGCAGCCATAGAGCACAAGGCTTGGGACATACCCTGAAGTAAGGCACGCCAGCTGCCAACGCTGTGAGGGCTGCGAGGACTTTCTGTCGAGCCCCAATATAGTTTCTGGCTCATAGCAGGTGCTTAAAAATAGATGTGTTATTGCGATCAATGTAAATAGGTGGTTTTTCCTCTGCCGAGCCCTAATTAGCCTGGGCCGACTCCTGATCTCCTGGAATCTTGTTTAACTTTGGGAAAGGCAGAGCTGGGTTT
>NW_011888815.1:7084887-7090126 GCF_000151845.1 Pteropus vampyrus | reverse complement strand
TTTTTTTTTTTTTTTTTGGTATGGTTAAAAAGAAACACACGACAAAATACCTATCAAGTGATTTCAGCCTTGCCAGCGTCCAAGAGTGAGCTGTGTCGTAAGTGGGCCCTTTGGTTTCCAGGGCCCCATGGTATGGCCTCATTGTCAAAGTATTCTCTGAGTGCCACCCCCCCCCCACCACAACAGACTGCAAAATAGGGGGTTACAGGGGGTGGTGGGCGGCTGCAGTGACTCCCCGAAGACCGGGAGAGACAGGCCGACCCCACGCTGCAGGGGGACAGGTGCCTCTGCCCCTTCTCTGTCTTGGGTTCTGTGGGGGTGTTCTTATGTCACCCTCTCCGGCCACTGAGACAGTGTGCGTCATGACCGCCCTAGAATCTTGGTGGGTCTCTCGGTGACCCGCTGAACTCAGTAGAACCCCAAACACACAGCTGGGAAGATGGAGCCACAGCTTCCACTGTGACCTCCAGCCCCCCACCTGGAACCCAGCATGGACCAGCACCCACACCCCATCCAGGTTTACCCCAATTGTCACTTCGTCCTGCGTCCACTCCCACCCCAGGCCATCCTCCGCCTTCCCGGGGCTACCCCCACCCACCTCCTCCCACCCTCGAGTCTTCCGGACCTGTGGTAGGGTGGTAGAGATCAGGGGGACATCTTGTGGGTTTGGGGGGAACTCCCTCTTAAGCCATTTCTGGGAGCCCCCTTCCCCACCCCAGTGTCCTGGCAGGAAGCTTGTCTTCAGGGGCCCAGCGCCGTGCTGAGCACATGCTGGATAACCCCTGCTTTGTCCTCACCCGGGGACCCTGCCCCCCGGGGGCCTTGCACCACCCTGGCCTCTGCCCAGACACGGGGTTGTGTCTAGAGCCCCCTGAGATGCTGGGGTCCTGTGTTGCCAGCACCGGGGAGTCACTCCACTGGGCCTGGCTTCTCCTCCCCGGCCGGCTTGGCGGGTCTGGTGATAATGGCTGCAGAGAGAAACCGCTTCTCCTGGGGGTTTTGGGGACCACGGCTGGGCACCGACCGGCACACAGCTTTCGGACGGACGGGCCACCGCTCAAGGGGATGGTTCCATGCAGGAAGGCCGGGGAGGAAGTGACAGGGACAATGGGCGGCATTGTGCTTCTCCCAGGAAGCTCCGCCCTGGGCCGCACTGAGGGAGAAGGACTCAGGGAGCTCGGACAGCTTTATGCGGTGACGTGAGTCCCAGGCCAGCCCGGGTGACCTTCCTACCTCATTAACAACGCCAGCAGGGACCAGCCAGGCCATGGGGGAGGCGGGGGGCTCTGTGCCCTAATTGGTCAGGCCGGGGCTGAGCACAGGAAGTCGTACCAACAATGCATCTTAGAGCAGAAGCTGTCTGTGGAGGGACCGCGGCTTTTGAAGTGGGTCCCTGTCGTGATGGGGGCTGATGGTTGGGGCGTCAGGGCTTCGGAAGGTGGCAGAAGCTGGGATGGCATTCGGGCTGTGGGTTTTTGCACCTGGGTCTGATGAAGTTTGATTGGGTTTAACACATGCAAACAGTGGCTTTTGTTCTGAGGACAAAGGCCTGCGAGACCCGGGCCCGGGCTGAGACCCCGGTGGCACCCGTTTCCTCCCCGTCGCCTCTTGTCACTCTCCTTGTTGAAGTTTAATTAGGACGAGGAGCTTTCACAGGCTCATTTCTCACTCCATCAAGTTCCTAACACTTCCTAATGAGGACTGGGGGACCGTTGAGGGCCGGGAGGGGCGGGCAGGGGTGTGGCAGTGAGCGAACCAGAGGAAGCTCCAAACCATTGATCTGGGAAGCAAAGAAAATAAAACGAATCTTAACCGGCCTTTGGCTTCTGGGTGGCCAGATGGTAATGTCCCCCTCCCCGATTCTCTATGGTTTTGGAAAAGAAAGTAAAGGATCCATGGGCGTTGGCTTTGTGACCTTCAGAAGTGGATCGCGCCGGCAGCGAACGGCTTCGCCTCCTCTACCTCGCCAGCAAGCTCTCCCCGTCGACGGTCGACCGGGTTGTACACGAGGTGGGCCACCGCAACTGTGCCCCGGGCTGCCACCGCGCTCCTGAGCCTGGCGGGGACGCAGGGGCGTGCCGGTCCCCGTTAGGTGGCAGGGGACCCACACTTAGGGTGCAGTTCCTCTGATATTGATGGAGATGTGGGCCTTCTCGGGCTCAAATGGTGGGAAGAGATGGAGGTGAAGCGTGAGACACCCCCAAGTGTCCTTGCCTGTATCAGCCAGTGTAGTTCAGGTTATGTTGCAGTAACAAACATCCCAAATGTAGGCGCTTAAAACCCGCTAAGATTTTATCTCTTCTCCTGCTATGTGGACACGGTGGGACATTGGGAGCCCGGCGCCACCTCTCTCCGGGCCCTGAGCCGACGACGCCTTGTCCTGTCATCAGCAATACTGATGATTGGCTTGGTAGCGAGAGGAAGAGACAGCGACATTGTGCTGACCATGAAGTGTCCTCACAGAGGTGACCCCCGTCGATCCTGCTCAGATTCCGTTAGCCAAAGAAAGTTCCGTGTGTATCCAAATTCCAAGGAGGAGGACATCGGTCTTCCCGTCATGTTTCTAGAAGGTAGGACCAGAAATATTTGGTTAGTACCACAAATCACTTCTATTGCTATGTAACGAATGACTCCCAAACTTAGTGACTTAAAACAATAAATATCTATTTTCTTACTCAGGAACGTGGAAGCGGCTTAGCCGGGTGATTGTGGCTCAGGGTCTCTTCTGAGTTTGCACTCGAGATGCTGGCTGGGGCTGCAGTCCCTCGAAGGCGTGGCTGGGGCCAGACGGCGCCTCGCATGGCCGTCGGCAGGAGGCCTCAGTTCCTTCCCACGCGGGGCTCTCTACGGTGCTGCCCAAGTCCGCTGATGACATGGCAGCTGGATGTTCCCCAGAGCTGCCGATGAGAGAGCGAGAAAGAGAGAGAACAAGCGAGAAGCCTCTTTTCTGACCTAGTCTTGGAGTCACGCCCATCGCTTCTGCTCTGTTCCCTTCGTGAGAACGAAGGTGTCAAGTCCAGCCCCACACGTAAGCAGAGAGAAGTCAGCGAGGAGTGTCGAAGAATCTGGGGTCGTACGAACACCCCCACACACCCGCACTAGCCCCGCAGCTCACTGTCAGAATCCTGGGACCCATCCGCAAGGCCGAGTCCATCTGGCTCCAGTGTGGCCCAGCCTCTCTGGAGGGAGCTGGGACCTCCCCAGCGCCCCCTGGGATTCTGGCTGACTTAGAGCCCAGAGCCTCCGGGCTCCCTTCTGGGCCTTTCCGAGGGTCTGAGCATAAGTGCAGAGGATAAGGTGTTGTCCCCGAGGGCAGGAAGGACACATTGGTGGCAGCAGAGCCGCTGGGGGCTGAGGCATAGCTGGCCGCAGGGCAGCAGATTTCCTTAATAGTTCCACTATTTACTTTTCGGTCAATAATTTGAAAAAATCCTGGAAAAAGAGAACATATGGAATTTGACCCAAACGAGAAGGGCTCAGGTGACTTCCTGGATCAAATAGAAAAGTCACCTAAGTGTCTCTCTTTGGGGCCGTGAACCAGAACGGGGGATGCTAGAGGCAGCCTGACCTGAGAAAGCCTTGCTTGTCCTAGGTGACCCTTCGCCACGAGTGAGACCAAAAGCCCCGAAGGGGTGAGCTGCCCAGCCAATGTCACTGTCCCTCACTCCCTGAGTGAGAGACACACCTCACCCAGAGAGGTGCCGGGACCCCGGCCAGAGCCCGCTCAGCAGGGGCAGACCCTTCCTGGGGAGCAGCTTTCAATATTTCCATGATCTTCACCTACTTCTCTTATTGCTCTGTCTCAGTGGACTCTCTACCGGGGACAGTTGAGACTTCGCTCTTGTTGCCATTCCAAAGGGCTCAAGGGACTCCGGGAGAGTGATTGATGGCATCTCCTTGGGAGGCGGTTTGGCAGAGTTGACCAAAGGCTCACGTACCTCGTGGCCCAGGAATTCCTCTCCCACCCAAGGAAAGCAAGGGTCTGTGATGTCACCCAAAGACGTGGACGAGAACGTTCACAGCACCTTCCTGTCTAAGAACGTTCACAGCAACTTCCTGTCTAAGAACGGTCACAGCAACTTCCTGTCTCACCCAAACAGCCGTGAGAGGTGGACACCAAGGAAAACTGCACGGCGCCAAAGATGCAGGGGCCCAGCAACGCAGACCGCCACGGGCGCATGTGACACATGACCTTGAGAGAAACGAGCCGCCGGGCAGAGGGGCGTGTGCCTCACGGCTCCATTTGCAACAGTTTCAACCCACCGTGGTCCCAAAATGTTACAAGGAAAATTCCAGATATTTTGGGAGGGAGAGAGACCATAGACACATAACTTTTATTACTGTATGTTGTTATAATCGTTCGATTTTATTATTACCGTTGTTAATCTCTTACTGTGCCTAATTTATAAATGAGATTATATCATGGGTGTGTATGTAGAGGAAAAAACACAGTATATATAGGATTCGGAACTCTCTGGGGTTTCAGGCACCCACCGGGGGATCTTGGAACGTACCCCCTGCAGATAAGGGGGGGCAGCTGTATGTGAAATCCGAGGACAGACATCTGGGGGATAGAAATCAGGATGGAGGCTCACTTAGGTGGGGCGTCGACAGGAAGGGGTTGAGACCTCACGGGCTGGAAATGTTCTAATTTTTTTACCTTGGTGGTAGGTATACAGGTATAGACATAGGTGATAATTTCCTCAAGCTGTACATTTAGGATGTGGGCGCTTTAGTGCGTGCATATGTGTTATCCCTAGACATGCTATGCCTAGAAAGAAAAACCGTGGTCAATGGGTTTTTTTGTTATGTTCTGGCTCTTTCTGGAGCTTTTAGCGATGTTTCCTTAAGAACGAAGAATTGATCATTCCATAAAAAACAGTGCTTTATCTCCCTGACATCAGAGTCTTTTCAAGAAGAAATAATTTTTTTTTTTTTTTTTTTTTGGTGGAGGAGGATAACGTTCTAGTCTAGAACTTTCTACTTCTGAGGAGACCATTCCTGTCCTTCCTCTGTGTTGCGGTTTGTACAGCAAATCGTTTCACCTTTCAGATGTCATTTTCCAGCAAAGAGTCCTCATTAGGGCCTAATGACCTGGCTATTGGAAACAAGAAATGAAGAACTGAGCTATTGAACTTGAAAAGGAGAACCAATGTCTACCAATATTTTTAAACTCTCCAAAAGATCACTGCTTCGTCTTCTCAGGGCCGTTAGGTACATTAAAAATCTGCCTAATTAT
>NW_011888815.1:7079946-7084007 GCF_000151845.1 Pteropus vampyrus | reverse complement strand
TGGAGGAGGATAACGTTCTAGTCTAGAACTTTCTACTTCTGAGGAGACCATTCCTGTCCTTCTTCTGTGTGGCGGTTTGTACAGCAAATCGTTTCACCTTTCAGATGTCATTTTCCAGCAAAGAGTCCTCATTAGGGCCTAATGACCTGGCTATTGGAAACAGGAAATGAAGAACTGAGCTATTGAACTTGAAAAGGAGAACCAATTTCTACCAATATTTTTAAACTCTCCAAAAGATCACTGCTTCGTCTTCTCAGGGCCGTTAGGTACATGAAAAATCTGCCTAATTATATATTTTAACAGGAAACCAAAGAAAGGGCCAAGAAAGTACAGCGTCCATCTTTCGGATGAATGAAAATAAATGTGTGGATATAAGCTATAAATAAATACAGCTTTTATTTTAAAATGCCTAATCACATATTTGCTAAAGGAATTTCTGCACGTCGTGGTAAACATAATACACGTCATCTATTTTCCTCCGAAAGATATAAATATCAAATTAAATATAAAACGCTCGATTTTTTTTTTTAAAAAGTTGTGTCACGAGTTTTGGTCACTGGGGTTCCTTTTTCTTCCTTTTCACGGTCTGTGTGAACAGTCTGGGCAAAGGAGCTTTGTGAAAGAGACTGTAGTGACAAGAGGTGACGAGCAATGAGGGCGCTCGTCTTTCTGGCCACGGCTTTGAGTCACAGCCACCCACTTACCGTCCCCACTTCTGCCGCAGAGAGCGCTTCTTCTGTGAGGACAGGAAATATGGATCCCGAACTGATTTCTCTTTGTTCTTGTGACATATACGTTACGGCTACGAGCCCAGAGAACGGGCCTCCACCTGTAGCATTGCCATGTCATTCCGTTGGCAGTCTCTGTGACATTGGACACCACGTGGGAACCAAGACAGCGAGGAAGACCAGCGCGGAACACCGGGAAACAAAATCTGTGTATTTTATTTCAAAGGGAAAGTCTTCGTGAATCTCTCTCCCCGGCCCTTTTGGAGACATGTCGGGCATTGGCGTACTTTGAATCGAGTCAATCAAACTCGCTTTAAAGCAGCCTCAGGCAGCCGAATTGTACCTTGCTGGAGAGATTGGCTTAGATGAGTAAGAACGAACCAAGGCCCTTTAAACAGAATGCTGGGCAGGAGATAATTAATAGCCTCCTTTTCCATTTTAAGAAACTATTTTGCCAGCGGACAGAAACCTTTATCGACAGTTAAGAAGTAAAGAAATGCATTTTTTTTTTAAGAGTCAATCAGGTGTAGACTCCCAATAACTTGTACAAAGGATGGTCTTAAGAGTGGCTTTCACTGATTTTTTGACCCTTAAAAACACCGATGTATTTGGCAAAAGTTAGTAGTTTTATTAAAATTTGTTTAAAATGATTAAAAATACCAATAGGTATTGTAGCGCATGTAGATACCATTCTTCTATTAAAAAGTGCGCATTTCTCAGCTTTTTCCCCTCAAAGCCTTAGATTTATTTCCACAATTGAACTAATGACAAGAATTAGCACGCAGACACAGTTACACCTTGTCGTTTGGTGGAGTAGAAAAGCTATGTTCATACAACTGTCTTCGATGCCCAGAATCCAAGATTAGCATTTCTTGGGATACGAGAAACCGTCTGTTCTGTGCCTCATGACCGAGACCCCCTTTTTGACCTCGGCGTGGCCCGCGAACTCTCAGCCTCTGCATCGCTTGGGCTTGGTCGCGAAAGTGCCACATCGGGTGGGGTCCTGTTGATGACTCACGATTCGCTGCGCCCGCGAGGATTTGAGACTAGTTGTAGTGACGTGGGGGTGATGATGACACACCCCCCCCCGGCATCGCAAGTGAGGGGCCCGAAGGTGAGGACGAGGGGGGGCCCTTCCAGCAAGGGCCTTGTATTTTAAGATGGGACTGGAAGATGTGAATGAAGATGGATATCATCCTCAAAAGGACTCACGACCGCCCGTGGGGCACACGGAGGGGCGGTCTTCGGAGGGGTGAGGTTGCACGGATGAATGAAAATAAATGCCCACATCCCGACCCCCACACACCAGCCTCGGTGCCAGCTGCGGACTGTCCCTCGTGAGATTCGTTTCTGTGACTGCCGGATCAGCCTTGGCATAAAGACGAGAGAAGCGACAGGAGGTTTTCTTCCAGAAAGGACACGTTTCGAGGCAAAGGTCGAAATGCAGATTTCATACGCTGACTGATCCCGGGCCAAAGCCGGCCTGCTGTCGTGGAGACACAGCCGGTATTCTTATCTGGTCATTGCGGCGGGGAGATGGGGAGGGAGGGGGCGAGAGGGGTCAGGGAGCAAGCGCCCCGCTTTGATCCTTAGCCTTTCCTCCTCTGTGTCGTGGAATGTTCCTTGCCTCGGCGTCTTGTTTTATAGATACACATCTCCCCCTGCCATTTGGCCACAGCCAACGGCCAAGTCGGAGGAAAATGGGCCGCACGGAGCCGGCGAGAGGCTTTGGGCGGGCTGGCCCTCCGCAGGCAAAGGTGCAACTGGGTCTTGGGTACCCCCTCTCCACTGTGGGCCCAGGGACCCCCCTCCCCGATGATGGATTCCAGGTGCTCGGTCCCCAAACAAAGGAGCTTTTCTCTGTGGCCTGAGAATGAAGAGTCCTCACAAGTTGCAGAAAGTTATTCCGAAACGGTAATATTTGGTTACAGTGAGATCTGTTATTTCACAGGAAACCCTGCAGAGGAGCCCGTAATTTGATGCATGTAGTAACTGGGAAAACTCAAAGCAGGGAGCTGCAGGGAATGAGGCCCCGGCTCATTAATGCAGCGTTTGGCGGGGTCAGCGTTCAGCCCCCTGAGCAGAATCTCTCACAATAGGCTGCCAGGTGCCTCGCTGCCTTCTGAGGTCAAGGTCATCATGGGCATCTTACTGACACTGCTCCAACGATAACGGCCCGAACAGTTTCTATGACCCCTATTATTCCATCTGATTTAATCTTTCTCGTGATCGTTAACGAACAACTTTAAAGCCAGAACTAATAGCCTTATGGAGCAGAACGAAATCGAACACGTGAGGGCGTCAAGAGTCAATTAGTATTTGACACTTTAAGAACATAATTTTATGAAGTATCCAGGGTGACTTGAAACGATACCGACAGATTTTCCTAAAAGTATTACGTTCATTCATATCTCTCCAGGAATTTTATTTATAGCACTACCATGTCAGTTGAATACATTTATAAGCTAGTATGTATTAATAAACATTCCTATTCAGTGAATAAGAATGAAATTAATAGAATTGGACATTCCACCAACAATGTGTACGGATGGCTATAAATCTAATTTATCGCAATGTAGTTTATCCAAGATTAAGAGCATCAAGAAACGCAGACACGTGGAAGGGGCCGGGGACAGGTTTTATCAGCCCAGATGCGACGACGTATTTATCTGAATGCCCTGAGAGCTGCTTCTTGCTGCCCAGGGCAACGAGACGCTGAAGGGCTGAGAAGCTGTCTGGAGCAGCTCTACAGGTCCCCACGCTGACTCCCGCTCCCCGTTCCAGGAGGGGCCGGAGGCTGGATTCTCGGAGAAGAGGGAGCGACTGTGAAATAGCCGGCAGCAGGTGTCATGGGAAACTAACAATTCCACTGATCGCATCTCTGCTTCTCACTCTTTCGAGTCCACTTTTGGGGAGGCAGGTGGCCCTTCCTGGTGATCCACGGTCACCAGTCTGGCAGATGGGGCAGGATGGTCGGGCTTGGGCATGGCACAGGGGCTCGGGACGAGAATGAGACCCACCAATGTGGGAACTTTGAATTATCGATGCTGTTCAGACCCTGTTGCGTTCGTCAGGTCACAGACTCGTCGTCTGGAAAATCTGGCGATCGGCTGCTGAGTTGTGCTTCGGTCCATTCACGTCCGACCCGATATCCCAGAGTTTTTTAGTGTAGTAGCTCTTGCCTGGTTGGTATAAGGCAAGTAGAAGAACTCAGTAAAGCCATCGCAAGCCACCGCGCCCTACCCCTTTTCCTAGGTTTTAATACATTTTGCCTTTCTCGTACTAGAGCTGTGTGGGACCAAACCCAAGCCTGCCGGTCCCCCTTACTCATCC
>NW_011888815.1:7076448-7078606 GCF_000151845.1 Pteropus vampyrus | reverse complement strand
TCTTTCTTTCTTTCTTTCTTTCTTTCTGTGCTTAGGCTTAATACTTTGTAGAGTTATATTGGTCCTGGGGTTATTTGACTTAGGTTCAGGTTTTGTGCGCTGACTGGAATCTGTCCTCAGTGTGTGGGTGGGTCTCTGGGGTGCTCTCAGCACCCTGAGAGGCTAAGCCAGAAAACTGTCCACGGGAGAGGTGGCACAGGCCGGGCGGAGAGTGTGACCTGCCACACCCCCACTGGCTGGCTTCAAACGTAGCTCCTGCACTGGCTTGGTTGGGGTTCCTGCCTCTCTGTGCCTCAGTTTCCCCATCTGAGGAGCGTAGCAGAGTCTTTCTGTAGCTTTGTTGAGAGGACTTGCCGCATGAACACATGGAAGTACCTAGGACCTCACCGGGCACCCAGTAAGCGTGGGCTAACGTGGGCTTTGGAAAAATATGCATTTAGCCAGAGAATATCAATCATCAGAAGATACAGCTACCTCCTCACGGCTCCACGAAGAGACCCCAACACATACACAATGGGGTTCATTGAAGGCTCTGTGTCGAACAGATGCTACATGCTGGTTCTGTATATCCGGCAAAGGGACAGAGCTGGCAGCCTTGGGGATGCCGAGCTCACCTCACGGGACACACCGCTCTCTCGGTCAGACACAGACACGCTCACGGGCATGTCACATGGACAGCGTAACTGCGCATCGTCGATACTCGTCATCCCTGAGTTACATTATCGAGAAACGTGCGGGAAAAATCCGATCCTGGGAACTGTCGGATACGCTTAATTATGTTTCATTACCCCTGTCTGCCTGCTGCGACGTTTACTGTACTTTTTCCTGACTAGCTAATAGGAAAGCTTTTTATTTTAATGACAGCTGGAGGAAGCATCAGGTTGCTAATTTCTCTGAGATGCACGAGGGTGTACTGACAGGCTGGAGACCGAGAGTAATTTTCCCGAAAAGATACGACTTGAAAGTCATTTTGTAAATGACTTGGCTGTGACCTTCATGAGCTCCCAGGTCCTAATTAAAAACAGAAGCAGCAGGGTGGAGGAAGAAGGGGAAACGGGCCGGTCCAAGCGGGTGGTAGTTCAGCAGCTGGTTCTCGCCGGAACTCAGACACTTACCTGGGGTGACTTCTGAAACGCCCCTTAGAGCTCTGATTCGGGTCACCAGAAATCTCATCCCAGGGCTTTTGCCTGAGAAAGAGAAAGAGGTGGCGTCCTGTTTGCTCCCGGCTCCTTCACAAAAGCCTCAGCAGGTGGCGGTCGGTTTGTCCGCTCTGTTTCGTCACTGTCCCGAGTTGTGACTTCAGGCAAAAGAGTCTGAGATGTTTCACGTGTAGAATAAAGGGGCGAGCGTGAAACGTCTCCCGCTGTCCCCTTCCTGATACTTTTCGAGTTCTAACAATCCATAACTAGGATCATGTCTAACTTCTGTTTTCTATTGCTTTCGGTGTTTTATTGTTTTCCACGGTAATTTCGGAAAATAGAGAACATTTTGAATCGCTAACGATCGTACGAATCGGTTTGTACTACCTGCAAGGTGTGCGCACTTGAGTGTGCAAGGTCGTGATAAACTGGAACTGTGCATGGCACTGTGAATTGTCCCTACTGAGAAAGTAACTTGGTGCTATGTATCGGGAACCATAGAATATTCCATGCTGTTTGACTAATATCTCCCATGGGGATTTATCCTAAGATGATCAAAAAATACCGCATATGTGAAGGTGATGATTACAATGTATATTATAATGGTGGGAAAGCTGAGAATAATATATATGTCAACAGGTCATGTTTATAGTTATGATATCCAGCAATTAAAAATTATGAAAATGCCATAAAGGGAGAAAATATTCATGATATAACATCTTTTGAAGAAGAGACAATCCCAGTATATATATATACATTGTGATCACAATTGTGTAAGTACGCGTAAGGAAATATGCAAAAGTAGAAAGTCATTAGGGTAAGAGAGCGAAATTATGGATGTAGTTGTCTTATTTACATCTTTAGTACCCTTTTTTGGAAATCTTTCTTTTTTTAATTACTAGGTCGTCTCAGGTTCGGTTCACGATTCTGTTCAGTTTAAGGCATGCGTTAGGAGAGTTATTTACTTTAAAAAAATACCCAATAACAACGAGCATAAACAACATAAAGAAAGAAAGTCA
>NW_011888815.1:7072549-7075513 GCF_000151845.1 Pteropus vampyrus | reverse complement strand
TGATTACAGTGTATATTATAATGGTGGGAAAGCTGAGAATAATATATATGTCAACAGGTCATGTTTATAGTTATGATATCCAGCAATTAAAAATTATGAAAATGCCATAAAGGGAGAAAATATTCACGATATAAAATCTTTTGAAGAAGAGACAATCCCAGTATATATATACATTGTGATCACGGTTGTGTAAGTACGGGTAAGGAAATATGCAAAAATAGAAAGTCATTAGGGTAAGAGGGTGAAATTATGGATGTAGTTGTCTTATTTACATCTTTATTACCCTTTTTTGGAAATCTTTCTTTTTTTAATTACTAGGTCGTCTCAGGTTCGGTTCACGATTCTGTTCAGTTTAAGGCATGCGTTAGGAGAGTTATTTACTTTAAAAAAAATACCCAATAACAACGAGCATAAACAACATAAAGAAAGAAAGTCAGGGCCATATCACTGTCACCCAGTTTTTCCAATACGTGGTCCACCCCAAGCGGACGCAGGGGGTGGCAAACGTGTGAGCGCTGCGTCAAACAGAGCCAAGCGGAGTCCCGGTTCGGACCTTTCTCTGTCGAGTTGCCCGTTGACCCTCAGTTGCTACGTCTGTGCAATGGGGAAGAGGTGGGCAGGGCAGAAGAGGGTTTGGCGAGTGTGAACTCCTAATAAAAAAACAGCTTTCCTTTAATTTTTAATTTTTTTAAAAAATAAGGTTTTGGCGTGTCCGAGCTTCTGCTCTTTGAGAGGGTGTGAAGCATAAAGTCTCGCTCCCTCATGCTTCCCCCTTTCTAGAAAGACAGCGAGAGCTCAGTCGTCAAGCTAAGCCGCTTCTCCGGGTGTTGGAAGACAACATCGTTAACCTCTAAGAGGATATTTCAACTTCTAAGTCATTTGCTGATTTCAGACTAGGTATGTATGTATTCTGGGGAGTATGCGCAAGCTTCCATCTTGGCTGTATTTATGTATAATATTAACGTCCACCGAGGAAAGTGTAAGTTTGCCAGAGTCTGTCTTCAAACACGCAGGCCAGGCTGTCATTGTTCCCGAAAGCACACTGGCAACGGAAGTGACGGAAAGATGCTCCATCATAAATAACTTTGAAAGCAAGAATTTAGCTGACACGTGGAAGATGTGTGTGCACAAATCGAAACGACCCAATCCAGAATTAAGCAAACCTGGCGGGAGACGGCTTGCAGCTCAGAGGGTTGAAAGGTGTCCCTTTCTGATTGTTATCTGTTGCCGATTATCTGGTTCTGAAAGAAAAAGGATACGTGCTCACGCCACTTAGGACCACGTTAATCTCCTCACAGAAAGCCTAGCAGCAAACCCAGCAGAGGCAGCTCTGGCTGGAGAATTTCGGTTTTTGCTTTATCTCTGTTTTCCATCTGGCCTGTCAGGCTCGTCACATACCTGCAGCCTACAGGCTGGAAATCAGGGTAATTTTCACCTATTCTTACGTTATTGTGTAGGATGCTCAGAGATTCAGAGAATGAGCCATGGCTTTGTGTACAAAGATCAGAGCAATTTGGAAGCTTTGCTGAGGGACAAGTTCTAATAAAGGGACTTTTGAGCTGGAGTCTGTCAACGCCAGTGGGGATTGGCACGACGTCAAGCTCTACGATTATTATCAATAGCTTAAGCATCAGTGGGCAGAGAGAAAGGCAGTGGGCATGTGGAGCAGGAAAGCTTTCAGCTTATGATTGGCTTAATACTAGATTATTATTTTTTTTTAATTAAGAAGAGAAATGTCCTTCTGTCCCGAATTCCGAGTTGAGGTCCCCTCTTCGGGGAAGTCATTATTGATTGCCCAGCTTATGTGGGTGTAAATATTTCAGGGGTTCACAAAACAGGGTTGTCCCTGACCTCCACCGAGGGGAGCGGCCTCTTGTGTGCACCTGCCTATTGCTGTTCCGCTTATCTATGTGTTTCGTAGATTATTCCTTCACTGTGTAATGTCTAACTCTCACGTTTTCCTACGATGCACTTTTTAATCTGCTCATCGATCTTACGAGGTGAGGACAATTATTAAGCCCATTTTACAGGTGTGGGAGCAAAGGCATGGAGAATGGCATGACTTGCCCGAGGCCTCCAGACCGAGGGTCCCAGCCCAGGATTCTGACCCCAGAACCTGTGTGTGACCGCTACTGATGGTGCCTAGAGCCACCTCGTTCCTTAGAAACAACTACGATTACGTAATACTTGAGAGATACAACGGAATATATAAGGAATATGTAGTAGTAAGCACGGTGGAAAAACCTAGAACCTTGAACCCACGCACCGAGCTCAGAACCAAATCCTGCCAAAATCCGCAGGGGTTCCTGCCCACTCTCTTCCTTTATAAAAATCATTTTACTCCATATATAATGCTCTCTAAACCATTTCTCACTTAGTTTTGCTATTTTTTTTTTGTCCTTTGTAAAAATGGTGTCATAGTTCTTCATTCATTTACACAACTGTGTTGTATTCCATTGTCTAGATGTCTCGTGAGTTATCGAACCAGGCTCCTAACTGATGGACATTCAGGTTGTCTGGATCAAATATTGTCGCTGTGAATTTCTTTCTACGTGTGTCCTCGCACACCTCCGTGAGTACAATGAAGGGGAAAAAAATCCTATGTCAACTGAGTCAAACAGTAGATGGTGCCAAATTTACCTCCCGGGGAGGTGCACCTTTCATGGCTCATGAGTGACAGTCCCGCTAGCTCACACAAGTGTGCAAAATCAAACTTATTTATAATTGCCAGTTCAAAAAATAAAAGCGTCATACTTTTTCAATTAAGTTTCTTTAATTGTGATTAAGGTGGGGTGGCCATTTATGTTCCCTTCTATGTGAAAACAGCCTTGCTTATTTCTCTGTTAATTGTCTTTTCTTATTGAATCTCAACAGAACATAGCATATTATGGAAATCGGCCCCTTGTCTATGACAAATATTTGCCCCCAGAGTGTCATTTATTTTTTGACTCTGTTTATGATCAT